>NC_140231.1:18437840-18845340 GCF_951802725.1 Rutilus rutilus | reverse complement strand
AAAAATATTATCGATTTTCAAATACTGCACCTCTCAATACAGAACGAAATATTCTGTAGCCTATTTTGCCGTCAACACTGCCGACGTTGTCTTTGCTGCTATATATTTATGTTTAACATGAAGTATAGGCCTTCCACAACTCTCTCCCCATATGTCAAATATATCACCAATGAGGCTTATCATATGTTACCAATATTAAACATTGTTTAATATAATCGCTGTTCATATTTTTATTCAAAGTTCAGAATCAAGATAAAGTTATTACCGGTAACTCTTTTGTTTCTTATGATAAATGAGATGCTGCTAAATTTATTATTATTTTACTTTGAATGTCATTGCTCTAATTTATTTTTTATATTTTTATATTTCATATTTTGTTCAAATGTTTAATATATCTGCCGTTCATATGTTCATTTATTAGTGTGTTATATGATTAGAATGTTGTCCCGGTTTTAAAATAAAGCACAGCAATGATATTTGAGAGTCAAATATCATTCCTTTTCAGGAAAAGTATCGAAAAAGTATCGAAATCGCAAATCTTGACTTGGTATCGGTATCGAAACAATAATTCTGGTATCGTGACAACACTAATATATATATATATATATATATATATATATATATATATATATATATATATGTATATATATATATGTATATAATTAAAATTGTAGTCTTCGCGATTTGAAGTGCATTAAGCCATATAACAATTTTGCTTTTATTTTGATTAATCGTGCAACACTGTTTACAGTAAGACCCACAATAACTGTCCAATGTAATTGCTTCCTGGAGTTGGTTTTATGTAAGTATGAAGTACAAACTGCACGATTATGTTTAAACATTGAGAATAGTATATATTGAGTGTTGTTTTTTTATTTGTGAAATCAATTTCATTCAGAATATTCATTGTTAGACTTGTGTTCTTCAGCGGCATCAATTAACAAGGCTTCTGTTGTCTGAAGATGCAAAAAGTACAAATATATTCTGGTGAGGTGGGTGTGTTTGTGTGTGTTGTGTGCGTGCTCGCTGTCTAATCCCTTTAAGGTCGAGCGCAGGAGAGATATGAGGGAAAAAAGGTTTACACCCTGAAGATATTCCTGAAATAGGTGAAGGATGTGGGCTGTGCTGGCAAAGTCTTATAATCCCTCTAGATTTCATTAGACAAGTAGCTTGTGTTTTGAGGAAAATGAATTTGTGGTGAAGGCTTTTCGTTCTTCAAATGAAGGTGTATCAAGCAAATGTTTGAGGGAAACTTTTCTTGTGTACATGCGCTGAGTAATGTGATTCTGTTTAATATAAGCACACAGACTTTTCATCTCTTTTGAATGTTTAAAGAAAAGGATTTTTTTTTTTTAAAGTGGATTATAAACCTCTGGCAAAATCAGCCTTAAAGTGACTAAAGTAGATACCGAAAGGTGTTTGTTTTGCTATTATTCACCTCTATTTTCTACTGTGAGAGATTCAGAACAAACAGCAGAGACTTTTAGAGTATTTATGTCCCTTTTTGTTGTTGTCAGATTTTAAATCTGTAGCTCAGACCTTGTCAACGATAATCACTGGACAAATATGTTCACTGTTGTTAATTTAGCCAATACAAAATGACAGATGCCAACATTCACTGTCAGGATATGAAGAGAAGAAGCCATATTTAATTTTCTGTTAGCAATTTGTGGCATCTCATTTGAAGTTGTGCCTGCTGGTGGTCAGCATGGTTATTTGCAGCCATTGTGTATCTGTCTCCTGCTTTAAAGGTGAATTTAAAGTGGTCTTAGCTTAGAATTTGACTGGCAACATGTCATCTAAACATGCCATTATGTAGGGATGAAGAAAATAAGTACCGGTAAAAGAGATTTAGCATATAAACCAAAATCAATGTATTACCCCAAATTATGACATAATAATGTGTCTGAGCCTTGGCTTAGTAGTTAGCATATGTGCTGCTGACACACTGAGCCATAGTGCTCATGCAGGAAATCTAGGTTCACATGCACTCTTGAAAATAAAGGTTTCAAAATGTTTTTTTTTTTTTTTTTTGCAGCAGTGCCATAGAAGAACTATTTTGGGTTCCCCAAAGACCTCAAACAGAAACTGTTTTTCTTAGTGTGAAGAACATTTTAATAACCTGGAGAACCTTTTTTCCTCTATAAAGAACCTTTTGTCCAATGGGAATGTTCCATGGATGTTAAAGGTTCTTCATGGAACCATCAATGCCAATAAGAACCTTTTATTTCTAAGAGCTGTGTCCTTTTCCTGCATTTCTCTGCTTTTCTTTATCTATTTGGCTAACCAATGGAAGTCTGCTTGTATTAGGAATGCTGTTCCATTTTTACCCGCCAGAATCTCCAAAATGATACACTTCACTTTTAAAAATGTATACAAGAGGCGAGCAATGCTAAATAAAAAGCATAACATTTTTGGAGCTCTCAGTAGTACCTTTTTGGCATAACCCTCCATCGCTTATTTTTCAGTGGTGATATCTTAGTAATGTTCAGCTGCATGTAGTCCATAAGCTTCAGTAAGTTTTAAGATGAAAGCTTTTTTTCCCCTCTTAGTAGTGTTGTATCAAGGGAGGTTTTGCTGTGTATGTCACAAGGTTCTGTCATCCGATCTGACAGATCACAGACATCAAGTAGTGGTTGAAAAAAGTTTAAAAGTGAAAGAAATAGGAAAATAGTCATGCTATATTTAAAAAAATGGCAAGAAAAAAAAAAAGTCTTTCATTTTGTTAAAGAACTTTTGAAATATTCCCTCATCTTTGATGAAGGGCATTAGAGTGGAAGTAATTTATTTTATGCGGTCCAGTAACATGAAAAGACACTTCCTGCTTCCAGAGGTTTGGATTTTAAACTCAATGCCTGAACGTTCCTGCATCCTTCTCCACAGGGTTCTCAAAAGGGTTGGAAACAAAGTCCTTTTGGTTTTCCAGAACAGCAGTCCACACAAGCGCTTCACACAATTCAATACATGTAAAGGAGACGTCTAATCCCCCTTTAAATGCCTCACCTTTGTCTGCTTTCTGTGTCAGGGAAGCGCCTCCAGCAGTGGAGATACTGTCAGTAAAATGGTCCTTAAGTTTCATAACCTGACATGTTTTTAAAATAGACTGCTGCGTTCAGTCAGAGTTCAATCTTCTGCAGCCTTTTTTGGAGGGAGGTAAGAAAATCCCATCAGGCTTTGCTTCCATTCGCTCTTGAGGTAATTAACCAGATACAGATCTGCATTTGGGTTTAAGTGAGATGATGCATAAAGCCACAGTCACAACACTGTGCTATAGGCATCAAGCATCGCTCTTATGTTAAAGGTTTTATTGTAGTGCCAACTGCTTGTTTTCTTGTTGTTTTTTGTTTTTGTTTTTGACTGTCAGCATTGGCTACACAGTAATTATGCAAAGGAAGATGTTTCCAAATGGCGGTGGAAGGTTAGCCTGGAAATCCAGACCCAAATCCGAAAGATTAAAGTAACACTATGTAACTTTTCAACCTTCATAATATATTTCCAAAACGCTTGTGATGGTACATCGACTTAAAATAGGTTGAATGACGCGTCTGCCATAGCCTGATGGGGTTTGTATAGTTTTTAATCGTACTTTTAAACTTCGGGGTTCGGGTAGTAACACCCGCGCACAAAAAGAACTACAAAATTCGACTGCTTTACGGCATAGGCTACCTCACTTCCCCCAACACGTCCTCGCATGCTGTTGGACTTGTAAGTATATTGCTTATACTGTATATCACTCGGACAAGCTTTTTACTCGTTGGTGTGAGCTAAAAAGCACCTGGCGTTCTTTTTGATGGATTAGTAGACATCTTCGGAGGCTAGCTGTGCTTGTTCGATGTCCGACGATTTGTAACGCGTTGTGTTTATTCCCCAATCGAACTCGTGTAACTGTCTGTCACACGTTTTACCGTCCACAGCATTACTTGATAGACAAAAATAGGACAAGAATGAGCATCAAACAGAAACAATCCGCTTACGGTGTGTTCGAGGCGCACATACAATACAGACTGTGCCGAGTCAGTTAAACAGGGCGCGCGCAGCTCTTAAAGGGGACACACCTTATTGCCACTCGTTACAGCTTCTATCCGACTGAACAGGGACCGGTATACAGGGGCATCAGGCTCAGGATCAGTGAGTGAAGAGACTGCTGCGTGAGTGGTATTTACGACAGTAACGTTAAATACAAGTAGTCCACAGCGACTCTAGGGGTCGTTGTTTGACCAAAACGGAAATCCTACATAATGGGGCTTTAAGGATTTGGCATTGAGTAATGAAAATCGCCCCCAACTCGAGGGGCGGCACCAAGCATGCATTTGAAAATCTCACTGCACGCAATTGGATAACACTACGACCAATCATTGTCGTGATTGCGCTGTCACTAGCGCTGTCGTCATCTGTTTAGCTCGCCTCTGACCCGCCTATATCAGATACACCGATGTGATTGGTGCAGCTCGGCTAGAAGGGCATAGTTAATGAGCATCATTACTCAGTGCCAGAGTGACTCACTGAGCAAATTCAAATTGTGCTCTCGCGAGAACTCTGGATTTCCAGGGTAGTGGAAGGTCTTACGCAGGGAAAGAGTTTCCGTGCTCACCAAGCGTGCCGCACAAGCCCTGAAAAGTGAAGCCAAAACGTCTCGATCGCCCCCCGGTGACTGGTCCTAGTATAGGTCATAAACACGCCTCCACGTGTTATTCAACGGCACTTGAGACCAACTAAAAAAAATTAATTACACTTCAAATATCTTTTTTCCAAAGGTGTTTTCTGTCATTTACTGTAGTTTTTATCACGCTGATGTAAATTCAAGGGTTTGTTTTTAAAATAAGTTTTAGTTAGTTATTTTATGCTGTAAAAACGGTGGTGTGATGTCATGATTGACAGCTGTGATTGACAGGTTCTCTGAGCGAAGTAGTCACTGAAGCACCAGCAGACTTTTTTTCGGGATCTTCGGAGGACTGAGGAGATTGGAGCTTTAAATTTAATATCTAAATTTCTATAATTAATTATTTCACACCGAGAGTGAGGGCGGGGCCTTGATTTCGCAGACTCAAGCCCCAAGATGTTAGCGCCATATCGGGACACTGGCGGCTTCACTTCTCACCAATGGAAGAGAGCGAAGGGGCGTCGTCCATCTTTTTTAACAGTCTATGGTGCTCACACATGGATAAGTGGGAAAGCAGGTATGAGAGAACCGTATCCTCCTGGAGATTGTTAGCTAACACAGAACAGCCAGAGGGATCTAATCAATATCTGTGAAATGGGTGGATATGGGTATGTAAATCCTGAGCTGATGCTGGTATTGGGAAAATACAGGTGGAAGGGGGAAATCGATACAAGACAGTATTGCTATACTCCTATGTTACCACATTGAATGAATACACTGCAGCCTGAAATATTGATGTTTAAATTATTAGTGCTGCTCAGTAAGGCAAACGCCACTATTACTGCTGCTCAGGGTTGGGTAATAAAACTTCCATGTATGGATTTGTAAGAACTGTATAGAATTGCAAAAAAAAAAAAATATATATATATATACAATTCTGGCTCCAATTCCATATAAAGATTATAGTTACTTAACAATTCATATTTTTATTTTATTTTATAGACTGCAGAGTAGCACCAATTAAAATTTCCACAGGAATTAAAACAAGGCTGTTGAGAATAGAAGTACAGCTTGTTCAATGGATTGCACCTTTGTCTAGCAACATGTTCAAGTGGTGAAACATCCCTCAAAAAATCTTTGAGTAGACAGAAACGCTATAAAAAGTTTGAGTTATACAGTATAAAGATTTCCCTCACATCCTTGTTTATTATATTATATTATATTATTTAATATTATCATTTATATTTATGTATTTATGTATTTTTCTTATTGAATAATTTGATAACAATTAAAATATATAGATATTTAAACTATAAATTGTTAGAGTATTTATGAATATTACTTACATTTTACATCATAATGACTTCTTTTTCTGATTTAAATTAGATTTTGAATTCCAATTTTTAATATGGCTTCAGACTTTTGGACCCTTTAAATGTACACAGTATATTGTGACAAACAGACTACTTGCAAGTACACAATCAGGGTGAACTAGTATGGGGAAATTGACTGGGTTTTCTTAACTTGCAGTGGGAGGGAGAAATCAAGGAGGATCGATTGTGCATTCTGCAGAGAGCCGTTCCTCGCCTCATGCAGCCCATTCTGCAGATAATATGTTTGTCAACAGTGGTGTGTCGGGAGGAGGACAGGGTCACTCTCTAGCCTTAAATTAACTGTATTTACACACACCTGTTTGCTTTTATTTGCTGCTGGCTTAAGGAATATGAACAAAAAGCATTGAGCAGGTTGTTGATGAGTGAAATGGCTTTGTTAATGCAGTGGAGTAGTGAGTTTGTCGTCAGGGGTTTGCAATTACAGTCCGCCCGCACTCACCGCTGAGGATTAACCACCCACAATGAGCTTCTGAATATCACGACCAGTCACTCTCGAGACAAAAGTATTATAAAACAAGCATTTTGTCAGGTTTTCCTCACTGTCTCCTTTATCTGTAATTAATTGACTGTCAGAACAAGTGTAGCATTGTATCTCACCCCGCGATTTGCCGCATCTTCTCAAAGTTCCGCTTTGACACATTGTCTTTCGAAAGCTCTGTAGGATCAGCCAAATTGAAACACAACTGCACTATATTCCATCACATGTGTAATCCAATTTCATACTGTGATTTGAAAGGAGAGAGTAGTGATAAAAGATTATCTGCCGAGATGTGTAAATACTCGTTGTGGAGTTCTTCTTGTGAGAAACACCTCTTGGCGGTCACTGACAAATGTTGTAGTTGTTTAAAGTGGAGCAGAAATGGACAAGCAAGCCGTCTGTGATGTGAAAATGGCAGCGCTGGCTCTCAGTCTTTACAAGCTGCCTGCTGGTGATAAGTCTCCAGCCCAGTGACTTGAGGCTGTCTGTGTCAATCTGAGCCAGGCTGCCATTGGCCGGGAGATGTCAGAGAGGAGACGTGAGTGACAGGTGAATTTGGACAGGGTCGTAGAGATTTGGGAGGGGTCAGGAGGTTGGAGAGCCGACATGGGAGATGGAGGGATTTTAAGGCTGGAATAAAACCTGTGAAGCCTGTGAGAACCTGTGGAACAATGGAGGATGCAGGACACCTCTAATCAGAGACATGGAGCCAACTACTACATGTGCAGCAGCTGGCGGCAGTGGGGGTGACTGTGGAAAATGACAAATTGTTGGCCTCTAAAATTATAGGCCTAATCAAGTGAATGTAGGTATTGTGTCGTCAAGATGATGTTCAGGATTAAGTGATCACCTGTGGGGTTTTGTATGATGGAGTAACTCTCAATACCGTAACTCTGTACTGTATTGGCTGATTCCATGTACTAAATATATATATATATATATAAAATATGGCACCTAACATAAACGTTTTATTATATATATTATATTTTTTTATATGTATGTACATTTCATTTAGTATCATATTTAAATCAGGCAAGTATAAGACTGGTGCATGCCTAGTGTGCACAAAACAACATTGACAGATTTCACAAACACATTTGTTTAATATTGTTTGTGCTATCCCAAATGCAAACCATTGGTTTTGCCAGAGATAATCAGACTGCTCAAATAAACAGCAATGTTTTGAACGCGAAATGTTTTTTGAAAGTGAACATATGAATGGGTTGGACTACTTTTAACTGCATATTTAACTCCAGTAGGAGTTGGGATTTCAACATTGAAAGAATTACACACTTCACCTTTAACTTTGACATTTTTAACCTGAACGTTGTAGTGTTATATTAGAAACACGTAAGGATCATAGCACTTTGGAATGTCTGAGTCAAAGCTTTCTCTTCACACTGCTCAGGCTATCTGTGACATGGAAGCTGGAGTGAAAGAGCAGGGCAAATGATGCCTTCGCCCTTTTCCTATCAAACCAGGGCTCTTCGCCACAGGCAACGCTTGGCCTTGCGGAAACCGTGACTGCGGACGCCACAAGGGTCCCGACCACAGCCTTTTCATCAAGCCCCAAGTATTTGATGCTAATGAGTTAATACCAACATAGCCAACAATTACAGAATGACGTTATCCTTCCTGAGGGGACCTTGGACTGGCATCCAAAGTTTAAAAAGTTAATGGTATTGTGGTGCACTAATGTGTCCATCCTGCCTACAGAAATGATCTCCTCCTCCTCCTAGATTTGAACTTGAGGTGTTCATTTTGAAGGTGGGAGATATTGAATACTAAGCAGGTGATTATTCTGACTTCCTGTTCTTTATTGGCTTCTCTCACTTTGCGAGGTGCCAACAGGGCAGACAACCAGGAACTGCTGTCAGCGTCCAAGAATAGCCACAGAATGATTGGATAAATTGCTGTTTTGATCACTCTGACTTTTGTTTTTGAAGTTTTTGGGAATCAATTGTAGTTGCATATACTATAGTAGCATGTGAATTAACCTGCACGACCAAAACTCCTCTTAGTTACTTTTTGAGTGGCATTTTATAATTGATGTCAGTCAAGTGACTCTTCTTACTATGGACTCACAATGAAATCTAGGTCACCCCAGATGTCATTCTGCTTTGATTCACCCCTCAGAGGAGTCATTTGCCAGAGCTGTTCTCCTGCCATAAATGCTTTGCTCAAGCCAGAACGGAGGAAGACATGTCTGTGTCACAGAAGATTCTGTGTGTGCGTGCGTGTGTGTGTGTGTGTGTGTGTGTGTGTGTGTGTATGCACAAGAATGGAAATTTAGCTCAGCTAACACAGGCGAAGAAGATACCAGAGTTCCTCCTACGGGATCTGAATGCAGAGAGATCTACATAAACTCTCGAGTAAAAATATCCCATCTTTCCCTTTTAGGACCGTAGCTGAAAACAAGAGCTCTGTGAAAGAATATCCAACCAACATATTAAATATTTTAATTTTCTCATTGGGACAGCTCATTAATATTTTAATGTAGTGTGATGATGGCTGGTTAATGTTATCATTAATATGCACCATTCCAATATGCTCATATCAGTGGAAATCTATTACACGTTCAATTTGTAACTTTTAAAGGAATATGAATGCATGGAGCAATGCTCAGGGCTTGATGAGTATTAGTTAGAGACGATTCCACGTGCACTAATGATTGCATGCTAATTATCGGGTCTATTTGATACAGGACAGCTAATTCAGTTTGCACAGTGCATGCTAAGTGCACTCGCTGGGGGAGACTATGTACCTTGTGTATGAACTTTTATAAGAAGAGTTTCGATGATGCAAATGACCAAGGAGAAACTCATAACATAAGGCATAACAGATTGTTTTAAAGTAGTAATGTAGTGGTGCAATCTTTAAAGATTTGGAGTGATGCCCAAAAAAGGTTGTAATAAGTAAAAGAATTGACCCAATATTGGAGCATGTTAAATTAATAAACCTAATAATGAGAAGCATTTTCAATTAAATTGGTAAATTGTGGAGTTGGTAAGATAAAAAAAAAAAAAAAAGTAAAAACAGTAATCAAGTAATTCCACTTTTTAGCAGATATTATTCCAATCTTCAGTGTCACATGATCCTTTAAGTATACTGATTTGGTTTGATTAATAATAATAATAATATTTATTTATCACAAGATTATATGCAGGTTTGTTTTTATTACTGTTTAAATCTAGCACTGTCAGTAGAATATAATGAAATATTTTGGTAAATACTTCAATATAAAATTATATAAATATATTAAAAAAAAATTACATTAATTCTTTTTTATTTAATTTTTTTAATGTCCTGTTAACATGACCTATTTCTACAGTACTGGTACTCAGTTTTGTACCTGATTCCTGTCTGCACTGTCAAGTCAGCCATTGTTTTCAGTATGAGCGTGTTGTGAGTAATGAGCAGCACTGCTTCCTGTGTCAGTTTTGTAGAACCACACCACAGGTATGGTATGTTTTTACTGTCTCGCTCCCTTTGAATGATATGCAGCCTGAGTGCTCAGGTAGTATGCTGCTCTCACGGCCGTCTTCCACATTGTAAGGTTCTGTTTGCCAAAAGAGAGTAATTCCTTGCTCTATCGACTCAACAGAAGAGTTTTCAGCTGGTGAACACTTCAAGTCACAAACAAGCTGTCAGCAGTAGTGTGTTCACCTGAGTGTTCTTCCTGTCACGGGTCTGACTCTGCTTCCAAACCTTTCCCAATCTCCGTCTTAGTCTGTCTCTTTCCGTCTCTCTGTCTACTGTATCTCTCCTCCTCTCACTGTTTCACTATAGACATAGTCATAGTATACTCTGTAATGAAAGGGTGCACTCAGTAAAATGTTCCTCATAAAAACACATGCGAAGATCTAAATAGTACTGTTCTGCTTAATCATGTTTTGTTTCCCTTATCAAATAGATGGATAAGGAAAACATTTTTATAGACTATATAGATCAGAGGCTTCAAACTTTTTAATGCCAGGACCGCCCTTTAGGGACCCATTCAAACTGCATGAGTAAAATACTAAATGCGAAATAAGGACAATATGTTCTTTGACATATTGCCATTGTGCCAAAGTAAAGAGAAATTATAAAAATAGTTGGTTTATGTATTAGTTGGACTTTTTTTTTTTTTTTTACTGGTATTGGACTACTCATAGATCTATAAAGCTGAAGAAAAACATTTTCAATTCAAATGTATTTGTTTTACACATTTGTATTACATTTGTGAGGAAAAAACTCCCTAGGAAGATGTACAAACTATTCTTGAAAGTTGTTGTGAGATGAAGAAATGCTTGGAAAAACTGTATATGGTGTTTTTTGTTTGTTTTTTTTATTTCCCTAACAGTTACAAGCTAGACCTGTCAGTGGAATAAAATAATCCAATTTTATTTATAAATTAAAATTTTGTTTTGATTAGAAAAAAAAAATCGTAATTTCTAATGGGTTAGGTCAGGTGGTATTGGGTGAGGGGCATTTCCATTCTATGCAGCATTTGATTGGTCAAAAATGTGTGTAGTGCAGGATGAGTCATCAATGTTCTTGATCAATTTTCCTTGAAGAGAACGATTGCACATTTTCAGTGAGTATCTGATAAAGGTGCACTGGCATGTAGATGACCTCAAAGCTAACATACATGATCTTAAACCCACAAAACTTTAACTGTGATTTCATGGAGTATTGCTGTTGTCATTCCTATTACCCATCAGCTGTGTTTTTTGGTGTAGGAATGGTGTGATTTGCATAATTGCTCTGTGCCAAAGTGAATCAACGTCTTCATTACATGAAATGTCATATATCATTGTTAGCTTCTCCCTTCAAAACATTTAGCTGTCACTCAGCGTGCGTCTCCCTCTTGCTATTTCAGACATGTTATACGTTTAAGTGCAATCTTTTGGCTTGAATATTCTCCCTTTATCTGAGACCTAGATGTCAGATTTATTGTGTACGTCTGAGAGACGGAGCACAAAAAAAATGGCTGAAGTGTCACTCAAAGAGCGCTTCATAAGACAAAGGAGCTGAAATCACACAGTGCTTTTTTTCTTTGTGTGTTTGTGTGAGAGCGAAGTCAACGGCTTCAGTCGAGTCTGTGGGCTCATCAGCCAACGCATCCTGCTGAGGTGCCTTAAATGGCTTTTCCCCTGCAGACTTTGCAAAGTTCCCACTCTTTTTCCATTTTACTTTTCTTTCCTCTTTGAGGTCTCATCCGTGTCGTCTCTTACCAAGCTCAGTTTTCATGTGAGGCATTATGCATGAAGCCCTCATGAAACAAAGCTCTCTGACAGTGATGTGAGGTGCTATATGCTTTTTTATGTTTTTGATGAACAGCCATGATTGCTACCTTGAAAAGGTATCTCTTTTTTCCTTCACTGATTTTCCCTTTTTCTCCGGCTCCTTGGCGATGATTCTTCCTGGTGGACAGTCATTGGGTTAACCGGCGCTGAAATTATCTATGTGAAACACTAGTTATTACCATCACATCCAGCTAATAAAACAAGATTGCAGATTATAATGTGAACCCTTAATTGCAATCCCTCGGTATCAGGGGTTATTAAGTACCGACGTTGCTTCTCCATCCTTCAAAACAGCTCTCCCCTCCCTGCCCGCTGCCACTACCGCACACCAAAAAAAAGCTTTAATTTCAAGATGCATTTTTACGATAAATTATTAATCAGTCAGGGACTTAATGTTATGCAGAAAATAAAATGTTTGGTGCCTCATTGCGATTTTTTACACGCGGCTCAGGAGCTCTCTGTTAATTGTGCCTCCGAGTCAGATTGTTAGCGGTATGTGTGCGGTGTATGGGGCTAATCTGAGTTTGGGGACATTGGGAAAAATGAATGAACGGTGAGGTCAGACAGAAGGACATATCAGCCTCACCTTTTCCCTCCTCCTCCTCACATAAGCCCCTAAAAGTAGTTGAAAAGTTTTTTTTTTTTTGGAGGGGTGGAGTTGTGTATTGATCGTTTTTTCTCTCTTTGCTTCTAGGTAAGTCTCTCCTTGACATTTTGGATGTAATTCTTGCTGCCCCGGGGTCAACGTCAGCAGTCCTGACTATGGCAGGTTTGGGGGCTCAACTCAGGTGTGATGGATCCTATTTAAGTGCTATTTTGGTTTGGATATATGCGCATATGCCTGGTTTGAATAAATTGTGGCTGGCCAGTAGCTTTGAGTTTTGTGAAAGAAGCATTTACCATCGGTTTAAACTGAATTATAAAATGCAGGGTTTTTTTGTGCTCAAATATGTACAAAAGTGGCACATACACTTGCATTCAAGTTTGGGGTCAGTAATATTATTATTATTTTTTTTTTTATTATTTTTTTTATACTTTTATTTAGCATGGATACATTAAATTGATTTGATTGTGACAAAGACAGTTATATATAATTTTTTATATTACAAAAGATTTCTATTTCAAAATAAAGTTTTTTTTTTTTTTTTTTCATGAAATAATCCTGAACAAAGGTATCATGATTTTAATAAAAGTATCAAGAAGCACAACTGTTTTACAACATTGATAATAATAAGAAATTTTTCTTTAGCACTAAATCAGCATATTAGAATATTTGAAGGATCATTTGACACTGAAGACTGGAGTAATGATGCTGAAAATCGGTTTTACCACCACTGGAAAATTTCACAATATTACTGTTTTTATTGTATTTTTGATCAAATAAATGCAGCCTTGTAAGATACATTTTTTTTATTTTTTATTTTTTATCTTACCAACCCTAAACTTTTAAACAGAAATGTAGATTTCGTCATTTTGCCCCAATGATTCTGAACTTTGGTGTTGAATGAAACAAAATAAGAAATTTGGCCTATCTGTCACTACTTCAATGATTTTTTTTTCACATCTTATTCCACGTCTTCACCGATATCATTTGTTTGAAGATGAAAAACTGTCAGCTTAAAGCAAATTTAGAAACCTCTCCGTTTCATTGTGTCTGTATGCATTTCTACAGTGCCTTATGAAATATCAGGCAGATTTATGTCCCTTATGAAATGATTTTCATCACTTTTGAGTTGCAGGGCTCTTCCGGACCCTTCTTTTTGCTTGTGTGTTTTGAATTTGATTCTTCCCAAGAGGCATAGATTTCTGTGAAATGAAAGCTACTTTCCCTTGTGCTAAAAGAGAGGCTCGTCATGCCAAGGCTATTATCCGGCTCGGTGTCCTACCCATGGCTGGCATGGATCTGAGCAATTAGGCCAGATCAGCAGCAACCTTTCTTGGCGTCATCCCATTATCAAGATCACTAATTACTTCTAGTGCTCTGCCCATGCTCTGCTTCGGTGCCCGAGTGTTAGGTTCACTGTGTGTGAATCAGGCGGATGGAATACGACTGTGTGTGTGTGCGTGTGTAGAGGCAGTCTGGGCCTGGTCTTTTTCATATACAGCCTGTATACTTCATCTCAAAGTAAACGACTCTCTTATGACTGGGGATCCACCTGTCAGAGATTCGTGGCACTTTTTTCCCATGTGCGCCACCAGGGCCAATGGGGAGCGCTGTCAAAATCGAAGCATTTTAAACATGTCAGTCCTATGATGGAAAGGCTTCGGGGTGGCCACCAGCTCAACTCTGCTCTGCTTCTGATGGGTTGGGAGGGATTTCGAAAAATAGAGATGGAGGGTGACCCGACGTTCCACATCCCTTCTCCCATTTCACATTTGGAGGTTTTGATGAATTTACTGGAATGACTAGCTATAGTCAATAGTCTTGAAAGCATCATTTAGGGTTAAAAATAAACGAATGAGTAATGTTTTGCACCATATCTTTCCAACATGCTTGAAAGTTTGTAGTATATGATATTTAGCCTTAAAACAAAAAAAAATATGTTGTTGTAGCCTATATATTTTGACCTTTTTATTGAGAAAAAAATGCAAACATTATTTATTTTTTTATTTATTTTAAAAATTTTACCAGTTTGTATATTTTATTATAGAAATATTTGTTTAATTTTATGTAGGCTACTTTTTTTGTGAGAAAAAAGTTTATGAAAAATATAAACTTTTTCTGAAATCAGAAACAGATCAAATGGTTTTTAGAACTTGTATGTTTCTGAACTAGAAACAAGTTTTGATTTGTTTCATATATTCACAATATATATGCTGAACATATAAAAAATTGTTGAGCCTTTGAAAGGAAGAAGGAGGGAACAAATGGGGAAGAGAGTTTTGGTTCGGGAGCTTGGATAAAGATATTGACTGAATAACTGGTACATCACATGTCAGAGGAGGAGAACTTCAATGTGGGAGAGATAAAAAGTATCGACTGGCTTCATTAGGGATATTAGGGTGTTTAATAGACCCATCCCACACTTTGATCTCTCCGTATCTGTGTTTGTCAGCTTCCTTTCAGGAGCTGTCCGATACAAAGTGAGGTACTAGGCAGCTAATGGGGATTCTGTCCTTTGAACACTGAAGGTTGGAAAAGGTCTGCGTGGCCTACAGCAAAGAACATATAAAAAAAAAAAAAATACAGCTTATAATGGCAGCCATCCCTCTCACTAGCTAAAGGTCAGATAGCACAGATAAAAGGCCAGGTAAAAGTTCTTTTATCTCTTTAAAAGGCGTAAGGGTGGCTTGTCTGTGTTTCTTTATCGGTGCCGAGATTTTTTTGGTCTTTCTCCTGAGGGCTTGTGGGAGCTGGAGTTCTCAGTGGATTAAGGAGTTGATTGTAAGGCAGACACACAGCCTTTGCTTCAGTCATCTGCAGTCTGAGCTCATTGAGGGCCCTGTGGTGAATGGAAATGAAGGCTGATTAATTCTCCCTGAGCAATAGTAGGACTCCTGGCAGCCATTGCTGTTTGGGAAGGAAGGCTATCAGAGAGGTCTGCATGTGTCACACCCTGCAGAGAGCCGTAGATTGAAGTCGTCTTCATGCTTGCAGCTTTACTCTTAAGCCAGACTACCTTCTGATCTGATTTGATCAACATTTAAAGGAGAGCTGAAGGTTTTCTTGTTGGCACCCTATAGCAAAGCTGAATTGTATGGAAGCTTGTTTCCGCCACAAAATAAAACATTTTAAAAGATAATTGTGACTTTTTATCTCACAATTGCGAGTTTACATCTCGCAATTCTGACTTTATTTCGGACTTTATAAAGTCAGAATTGCGAGATATAAAGTCAGAATTGCGTGAAATAAAGTCGCAATTGCGTCTTATATAAAGTCAGAATGCTGACTTTTTTTCTCGCAACTGCGACTTTATATCACGCAATTCTGACTTTAGAACACATAATTGCGAGTTTATATCTTGCAATTCTGACATCTTTTCTCAGAATTGTGAGATATAAAGTCCAATTCTAAGGGAAAAAAAGACGGATTTTTTTTTTTTTTTTTGTCTCACAATTCTGACTTTATAACACGCAATTGCGACACTATATCATGCAATTCTGACTTTATATCTCCCAATTGCGACTTTATTTCTCTGAATTGCGACTTTATCTCGCAATTGCGACTTTATTTCTCAGAATTGCGACTTTATATCTCGCAATTGCGACTTTATTTCTCAGAATTGCGACTTTATATCTCGCAATTGCGACTTTATTTCTCAGAATTGCGACTTTATTTCTCACAATTCTGACTTCATATCTCGCAATTCTGAGAAAAAAAGTCACAATTCTGACTTGATATATCGCAATTGTGAGAAAAAAGTCAGAATTGTGAGCTAGAAAATTGCAATTATTATTATTTATTTATTATTCAGTGGCTGAAACAAGCTTCCATACAATTCTGACTTTATATCTCCCAATTGCGACTTTATTTCTCAGAATTGCGACTTTATATCTCGCAATTGCGACTTTATTTCTCAGAATTGCGACTTTATATCACGCAATTGCAACTTTATTTCCCAGAATTGCGACTTTATAACACGCAATTCTGACTTTATATCTCGCAATTGCGACTTTATTTCTCAGAATTGCGACTTTATTTCTCACAATTCTGACTTGATATATCGTAATTGTGAGAAAAAAAAGTCTGAATTGTGAGATAAAAAGTCGCTATTATTATTATTATTATTTATTTATTATTCATTGGCGGAAACAAGCTTCCATAGAATTGTGTTCTGGCACTACTTTCCTGAAAAAGTGCAAGTTCATCCAAAATGAAAATTCATTTAGTATTTATCCACTGTATGACTTTCCTCCTTACATGAAACACATTTTTTAATGATATTCTGGTCACCCTTGTAGATGTCATGAAAGAAAATAAGGGTTTCTTTGTGAATGAATTAGTTTTTTGTTTTTCTGTTTGTTTGTTTTTTCATTTAAACAATTGCTCCAGCTCACAAAACAATTGTAAAGTAGGTGTTTATGAATTCGATTGATCTGGTTCTTGAGTTCAACTCACTAGACTGGATTCGGCTGCATTAGTTAACAGTGAATTGTGACCTATATTTCAATATGATTGTCACACAAATCTATCGTATGGATACAGAGGTATTAGAATATAGTGCACAAGCCACTATTGTGATACTTTGATGCTTTTGCATCCTTTTTAAGCTCAAAAACTCCATTGACCAATGAAAGAGAGTCAGCCATGCGGGCGATGGGGTTTATATCCCTTCAAAGAGATGTTGGGGATTTCTTTTTCAGAATGGCAATGTCAGAGTATTGGCCATACAAATCAATAGGCACTTGCTTTTTATGCACTGATGTTTATCACATTTAAAGCTGGCCTTTGTTTGTTAACCGTCGTGACCATGGCGGTCAAAGATGACTTAATACGATCAGATTAGGAACCGTAAATTCTTATATCTGACTGTCCTCTGCCAGGACACCATTTGATAATTAAATAATGGCTCTAATCCAATCGATCTTGATGAATTATCAATTACTATGACTAAGTAAATCTTAATCACTGTAATAAACTTTAACGAGAAATTTTAATGGCCATTTAGGCACAAAAAAATGACCCAGCAGAAGAAAACCATAGACCCCTGTATTTTTACAAAGCCAGCAATTTTGAGGCTGATTTGAATAATTGACCATGGGAAAGTGCCTGTTTAGAAGTTTGCTGATAAGCAAGAAGAATAGGTTGTGGAGTTTGACTCGCAAAAGTGTATTGATCTTTTCGTTGAATAATGCACAGTGGCAGAGTCTTTGTCTCAGGATAATTTATGGATCGCTTCTGACCTCACTGGCTTCTCAGGATTGTTTTTAACTTAGAGGTGTAGTTGGCTGCCAGCCTCCCGTTGCCAGCAATGATGAATTCAGACATACTCTGCTCTGCACCCCAGACTCATAAAGGCACATTGGATTTAAGTTTGAAAGCAAAGGTCGGGCGTTTTGTCTTCGTTTTTTCCTTTGCGCAGGCAGTATGTGTCACAACAGATATTGCCATGCATTAATTGATCTCTATAATCGAGAAAAAACTGAGCCTCCGAATAGAAAAATTAGCCTGGCCATGAGCCCTGGGTTGTTTTATATACAACAAAACTTGGCTTTTTCCCTGCCGCCGAATGTTACGGGAAAGATGTTTGACTGGAACACATAAGCAAGTAGTCATTTAGCAGAAGCTCTTATCCAAAGTGACTTACAGGTTCAATCCCCTAGGAGTAATTCAGGGTTAAGTGTTTTGCTCAGGGTCACATTGACAACCTTGGTACTAGCTAAAATCTTTAACCAGGGTGCTACACCATTCCTTTAAACAAGTCTTCCTAGATAGTCCAAGCTGGCTTTCCAAGTGCAAAATTTGACCAAAACGGCAAGCAAAAACAAAAAGGCATCCTTTTTTTTTTTTGCATTTACATTTTTATTATTTTCCATGCTGTCATCCCACTACTACAGCATTGCACTTTGTGTTGGGAAAACAACTGTGTTATCTTTCCAGAGGTTGTGAAAGTAGGTTTTTTTTTTATTTTTTTATAAGAGTTATGAATAAATCTGCACCGGGAGGGTATAATTTCACGCTTACAGGAGCGACTCCAACCTTTAAATACTTATTTTTGCTATCATTTCAGGTTTAGAGTTTTACTAAAACTGCTGAATACAGCTTTATCCCTGAATGCCAAAGGACATGATGCCTGTGTAATATTTCCCTTGATTGTGGGTGAGCGGTACACCCCACTGGGCTTAACATCTCTGCACTTTGCTAATTAACGAGAGGAAACTGGTTATTATATTACATTGACCCTAAAGTCACATGGCACACCACATTAACCCATATAGGCTAGGCATCTTGCTTCATATCTTATTATGGCTACAGCCTTTAAATATGTGGTTATAATGGGATTTGATTAGGATTCAGGACATGGAGACTGGAATGACCCACCAAGTCTGAATAATTTATCGCTTTAGTGTCAATACATATCATGTATCACAAGTGTCATCGCGTTTATCAGTTATTTTGAAGCATATCAAAGTAATCTGAAGGGGCACTCTAGTTGGGAACACACAGGAGCACATGCACCTTGTAGAGTTTATTTTTTGTCGTTTGTCACATGATGAAGGTCATTGACCGAGAGTCCCAATTAATATGGAAATTCAGAGTTTGCTGTTTTCAAAGTGTGTAGATCCTAGTGCTTGCGGTGCATTCAGCTTCCCGCATATACTTTAACAAAGCATACAGAGCATTAGAAAAAAAAAAAAATCCAGTGCAAATCAAGTGTAAAAACCCCTTCACCCCCAAATTAGAATCAGAGAACCATCACAAGCTTGTAAACTCAATATTTGCAATGGCAATCGGGTTTTTAACCTGACTAATCCCTCAAGGGATTTTTTTTTTGTCTTGTATAGCCTCCTCAAAGGCATCATATGATTGTCTTTTTTCTCTGCGTCTGCAGGTGGATTACGAAATGAGGTTTCTTGATCGTTTCGCTCCTTTTGTTTGGCACAGGTGCTTCTTGCTATCAGCTCATGGCCTTTATGAGAAGCTTTAAGAATTCAACATGGATCTGTTTACTGACAGAATAGTCAACTTACAGTTACACAGATGAAAGGTGCTGACAATTACCCTAGTGACAATTACCTTGTTCAAAGTGACAGAAAACAGACTAACCCCCAGTTTCACAGACAAGGCTTAATCCTAGTTCCAGACTAAAATGCATGTTTGAGCTGTTTAAACTGAAAACAACTTGCACTACTCTGGCTATTATCATGTGGCTAGACTTCACCCTTGAACCTGTCATTTAACTTTTTGTGCATATGTTTTTTTTCTGTTTAATATTTTATTTTGGAGGCTGACATGGCATTTTCTACTGAATACTATTAAAATTGGTCCAACTGATATGAATGTGAATGCTAGCAGTTAGTTTTCTCCTGGCATTATCTCCTTAAACCTACTCCATCTCTAAACATTTTGCCAATGAGCAAAACTGTTTCTTAGAGTGAACTGCAATTTTATTCCTCCCATATGCCATGTGCTAATGATTATCTGTATTTTATAGTTATTTATATTTTAGAGACTTCTGTGATTGTAGTACTGAAATGCAGAATTTCAGATTTACAGATTTATTTATTTTTTCAAGACAGAAATCATTTTGACAAGGTAGAGCACTTAATGCCTCACATTTGTATTGAACAGGGAAGAGTTATGATTGGCCTTTGAGTCAGGGAAAACTGAGGGCAGGGAAGTGAAATGGATTAACTGAGCCCTGTCAGCAGATGCCTGAGTGAAAATGCATGTCATATGTCTTGGAAAGCCAAAGGAAAGGAATTTGAATGTCCCCTGTTGGAATATTGACAGCCTGAGATAATGGCACATTGATCCTTGTATCTGGCTCTTTTGATGTGGATGAGTCTTTCTGTTGCTTGTTGTTTTAAAAATGATTGCCGGCGGTTTGCTCTCAGTACAAAAGGAGCTTGCATTGTACTTCTTAAACAATCCAACCCTCAGTGAGTGGATCGAAAAAGAGAGAGGAAACATTTTGATATTAAGATTCTCCCACAGGCTTGTGCTACGCAGGGTTTCTAAGCAGGTTTCCTGTTTTTTTTGTTTTGTTTTTCTTCTCTGCGATTTATTTTTGTAAATGAATATTGATAATTTGTCTCTGATGCTTCTCATAAGTGCTGCTTGGCTGGGCGGGTGTCATTATGTCATTTGTATTTGCATCCATTGTGCCGCAATTACCTGTCGTATGCACGGGACGCAGAGGGGTATTAATACACAGCGGCTCTTTGATTTCATCCATCCTCTGCTGTCAGGGCCGGGGTGTGTTTCCGGCTGTGGTGCTGTGATTTATGGTAGCATTTTGGAGGTGTACATGAGGCACCCACAGACTGATCCATCAGCACATTCCCAGCGAGGGCCATGAGCACAGCACGACTAAGCAGAGCCTGTTTACCGCTATTCCATATATAGTCTTTTGAAGCCATTTAATAGCTAATGAGGAACAGTCCAAAATTGTATAATCTCCTCCAGATCATGGAGTCAGTTAATTGGGTTTTACTAGAGAGAATCACATCTGGTTCATCTGTGATTATTCAGACCAATGTTGTGAACTAAATCTAACAATTCATTTAATATATGACGCTTATGGTGCTTTTTTGCCATTTTAAAACTTGACAGCCCCTCTTCTCATTTACTTATTAGTTATTATATTGAAAAGAGTCACCAGGATATCCTTCAAAAATTCTCCTTTTGTGTTCCATAGAATAAAGTATCGTTTTTGGGCGAATTATCCCGTTTGCAAAAACATTTTGTTCCATCTGTTTACTCTGTATCCGCATTAAGCATTTTGCCTTTAATAATTCTTGCAGTGGCTGCAGTACATTTTGCTTTTCTTTCTCTGAGAAAGACATGCAGGCGTCTATTTACATGCCACTGCTAAGCACGTTGTGCTTCCTGTCTCTAGCAAAACTGCAGCAGAGAGAATGTGAGGTATTTTTTGCACCATGAAAAATAATGCAAATGTGACGAGATAAATGAGACTTTGTTTGTTGCCATAGCAACTCCTTGGGTCATAAGCCAGTAGGGAGATGAGGCCAGGGCTGAAGCTGTGAAGGTGATTAGTCTTTTGTGTCTGTCATACTTAATTTAGCATCAGGGGGAAAAGGAAAATGACCCACTACTTTATGCCTCTATAAACACACATATAAACACATGCACACACTAAATATCCTTGACACACATACACGCACCCCTGCTGCAAAACCAGAAATGAAAGATGAGAGACCATTTCAGGGGAGATTAAATGTACACTGTGGCGTTTAATCAGGACAACACACTGTCAACCTTATTCGAACGGATCCTACACGATCGATCGCATGTACATCACAGACTCAACCTGAGTTTTTCTTGATGTCATCTAGGTGATAAATCTGTTGTGTTGCTTTGTTCCTAGTCGTCTCACGTAAGCCATCGTTAGCCAAACGAGTGTGAGGGTCCGCAGGTCAACCCGTGATGCACTCAAACACGTACACTGACTCCATAACAGCCTTATCCATTGGGCTGTGGCTAACATGACATCCTCAGAAGCCGCCAACTCTTGCCCACTGAGCCCCAGGAAGTAGACTGGAAGTGTGAGTGAAGACCTGTCCAAACTCTTTCAGAGACAAACGCTTGAGTACTCTCGCTGGCACCTAGTTGATGTGACCCATCGCGGCTCACTGGCCCCTAGGGAGGAAGAAGAGGCTACGAGGGCCTGTCGTTGTTGGCATATTCAAGAGGTAATGCCCACTGTATCCATTCCACTCCCTGTTCTTCTCGTCATCCAGCTGTCCCCCGGGCCCTGGCAGCTGCACGCTCTGTCTCACCGGTGATTCAGCTGCGTGAGGTGGGCCTAGAGGGGCCTGCCTTCAGCTCCGGCCAGCATCCGCTGCTGCCGCCTCCTGTGCCCAGGCAGCCATGACCACCTCCATCCCCACCAATTCAGAGGAATACTAAAAACTCCCCACCAGGTGAAGGGCATGTCCGGGACAGCCATTAAGTTTCTGACAGTTAATCAACATCTTACCTGTGTGCTTTACCTGGTTTGCATAGAAAAAGCTCTACATTGGCCAGTCTCCAAGCTTTTTTTATCCAGTTCACACAGGGCTTCATACAGTTTCCAGTACCGCAGATGCGGCAGAATGCATACCGGCAACTCGGCCACTGCCCACACATTTTGGATTGCACACCACCGTGCTGGTAATTGCTTTGTGCATGCAAATGGGGTATTTTTTAAGTGATAGGCTGCTCTTCCTGGCTTACCCCGTCAGCTAGCTCTGACATTAGCAATCCATCGCTGCAGGCTGGCAAATGAGTCCTCTGCCTCTCATCTGATTACTGCTTTCAACCTCATTCCTGCAGCAGAGACACAGCCATAAGGGGGAAGAGATCTTTTTTCTTTTTCTTTTTTTTTTATATAAATGATGGCAATAGTGAAAGTGTATGATTTTAATTTGATCTCGCCTGCCACCTCCATCCCCTTGTTTCACATGGTTATTCTCAGAATCCCTGACTATGAGGGGCTCAATTATATGTATGTAATGATCAGCCGTAATCAAGAAAGCACTAGGGGTTTTAGAAAGTAAGTGGGCATGACTATATAGTGCAGAAGGAGAGCGAATGTTTCGAGGTGGGCACATACACCTTTAAGTGGCCCTTGCATCATGTTTGATTGAGATCAGCCCTCCTCCCCTTTGATTGGTATGCCCACTCTCAAAGCTAATCATGGTTATCGTGGGCTGACTAAAGCGGTCATGCCAACAGTCTGCACAGGAGAGGTCATATCTCCCCATGCCCTTCTTCGTAAACAAAAGTGTTGGTTGTCAATCAGGACTTTCCTTGCTGAGAGATGTTTGGAGTTATTTTTTCCTTCTCTCCACCTTTTAGATTTGCAAAAATCGGTATTGCACAGTTGCTTCTGACTCCTGTTTCCCTTTGAAAGGGTTGTAGAAAAAATGTAAGACTTTTATATGGAAGAACATCTTGGTGGTGCATCTACCCGTGACTAATTACAGCATGAGGATGGGTAATGCTAACTAGCCAATTTACCCAGCGCTTGCCAACTATTACGACATAACGCACATGTTGGCTGAATATGAGGCTGAGTTTTCAGGCTTGTAAGGACAGTGTGTTGGGTTTTTTTTTTTTTTTTTTTGTCGTCCTTATTTAGCTCCAAAAATGTCAAGAGTATTTTAGTTTTCAACTTTAATTGCTTTTACAGAAACATTTTTCTGCTCTTTTTCCCACTTTTGTGCAAGCTTCATCTTCACAGCAGCAGATAAATATCTACAGTGTAGCTCATCTTTTTGCTCATCATGTCCTGATTATGTTCTTTCTAATTTCTATGTGATAGTTGCCATTCAGCCTGGTAACTTGCTTACCTTCCCTGGAAGCCTTATTTGGTTAAATCCTTTCAGGAAGATAACTCTATCTCTTCCTTTTAAAAAATAGGGTGTGGATTATATGCGAAAGGCTGGCACTCTGCTCTCCTACCCGTCAGAGTTGGACCCATAAGTGGAGGTAATGGCCGAATCCCTGGAGAGGCAAAGACGGCCACAGAAGAGCCTGATCAAAGCCTGACGGCTTCCCGTGTTTAGTATCCTTCCTGACTGAGATGCGCTTCTGTCTACCTGTCACCCCCCTTTTTAATTGGCTGATAGTGTGGGCCAAGATCACAAGCGGGCTTCCGTCAGCACAGCCCCAATTTTCAGGCTTGTCTGATCAGTGTAGATGTGTGTGAGCCACACTCCCACAAGTTTTTCCATTGGCCTGACGCTAATGAGAAGGTTCATGTTCTTCATTTAAACCTACATACACACTCATAAACATCAACACAAACACAAACACCACGAGAGAGGCCAGCTGGGAAGCCACACTCAATGCAATGATTTATTTCTTCTTTGCTTAGTGTGCTTTGCCCATTGCAGACTCCCAGATTAAACAGACCTGGCCAGGCTTCCATCTCCTCATCCTCCATCTTTCCTCAACCTGCCGCCCAGACCAATACAACAGAGACGCACTGATCAAGCAAAGATGTCTCTAGTCCACCATCTGCTCATTTGAATTATGAAGTGGTCCTCACATCTTCCGGACATACCAAGCTTTTGATACATTGAAGCTCTCCCATGAGCTTCTTTAAACAATTTTGGTCACACACACACCCACACATGTTGCATAGCATGATCCTTAGGTTTTATAAAATAAAACTGTCCTTATCCGGCTAACCGTGAATGGGTATGATCTATAGCTGGGATGAGAGCCATTTAGCTGCGCTGGCAGTAGAGATGAAGCGGCTTGGCTCTTTTGTATTAGCGAAGTGGGCTAATACGAGGGCATGGATCTTGGAAATGAAAAAAGTAACTCTGGGGATGCATTTAACTGGCATAGAACAGCATGCTATAAATTTCTGACTTAATCAAATATTTCTAGGAGAGCAGAGTTCAGGTCAGCAGGGACCTCCACAGCCTTGCGAACTGGAAGAAAGATGTATGCGTCACATTTGCTAATACTATATGGATAACGCGGCCAAGCCCACTGTGCTTTATTTAAACATGCTCGCCCAGGCATGGTCAGGCATAAAAAATTAGAACGGCCTTATTAATCTTGACTGTTTTTTGTCTTTATAAGTACTTGCTTGCTGCAAATCCTCTAATTCATTCATGATCCGTAGTGTGCCTTTCAGAATTGATGTGAAGATGCGTTTTAAATTCCAATTTGAATTTAATTTGAATTGAGGTAGCAAACAGGATGCAGAATTGCAATTTAAACTTAAATGCTTAAAGTTTGAACTTTGAATGTTGGCTTGACAAATCCGATAAAAAAAAAAAAAAAAAAAAAAACTTGACAGGCAGGCAGACAGACCAAATAATATGGTTGAAATGTTACATACAGAAATTTGTATTTGATTTGTGTATTCCTCATATTTAGTTAACTTTTTGGGTGGGGGACATATGTGAAGCACAGGTTTTTATTTCAAGGCTTTAGGAGTCCTCAGCCTCTTAATTTTAACATTGAATTAAGTTCCTGACATAACACATTTTGACATATTAAACATAACTATTGTGAGGCTAATGGCTAATGTGAGATCTAGTACCCAGCCGAAACCCCCATTTTCAGCCAATGACTAGAACAGGATCAATTTGAGGGCTTGTTCTTCAAACTCTCCTCCACATATTTGCAAAATTCAGCAAATAAAGAAAGCCGATAACAAGGGGAAAACGCCTCACTCCTTTCTGATCTCTATTTAGATGTTCAAACTGCGAGCAGGCTGAAATTTAGATTTTGTCTTCCAACAAAAAGTACTTGCGCAATATGCCAACAGACATGTTAATATCAGGCAAAGAGAGTGTCTATCATGACATGGCTGACAGCACACTCCAAAGTTGCCTCTGTTTTTTCCTTGTGTCTGAAAAAGTAGCTGTGTCGCACAATGAAATATTCATGATCTGCACTTCTCTCCTATTTGCTTTGCTCTCTGTGTTTCTCTCTGAGAAATTAGAAGGGAATATAGAGATTAGGTCACTTTCTGGGGCCGCAGAGTTTGTCCGGAACAACTAATGTCCCTCGACCAAATCTCTCAACCGCTGTGAGCTCAGAAATGCAAGGCCTACAGGTTCATTAAGGTGAATATATACGATAGAGATCAGGAATTCTGTCTTTTATTATTTAGAAGAGTGCGTGAGATGAGCAAAAAATAAGAAAACTAGACAGATGCTAAAGAGAGAATAACTGAAAAGAAATGATCCATTCCACAAGTTCTGAGTATGTGTGTATCCATGTGCTTTTCAGAAGTTGGAACTGGTCTCTCCGTAGAGTACACAGCCATGTTTTCTGTTTGTTTGATTGCGCTTGACAGCAGCACTCAGTTCGGGAAACCAAGAGCCTCTGCATGCAGCTCCCGTGTTTGCTCGTCATATTAATTTGATGATCGTTGATGACAGAATGATATACGTGC
This sequence comes from Rutilus rutilus, assembly GCF_951802725.1. Taxonomy (NCBI): domain Eukaryota; kingdom Metazoa; phylum Chordata; class Actinopteri; order Cypriniformes; family Leuciscidae; genus Rutilus; species Rutilus rutilus. Next base: position 18,819,049 of record NC_140231.1, on the reverse strand, counting down.
TGGAATTGAGTAAAGGTAGTGGTGGATTTCGAAAGTAAACCTACCAAGCTCTATGTGCTGTGAAACCACTTTGCTGGAGCTGTGTCTTATTAATACTTCTCCAGCCTTAACACACCCATAAGAAATAATTCTCAAAAGTATTTGTTTTTCACAGAGGATACAACCTCCAATTAAATTCACACAACATTGCGAGGTGAATTGCGCAAGATGCCTGCGCTCGCTCCGTGTGCCGGTTTGTTATTTTCCAAACGTTGGATGAATGTCAATGCGTTCGAGTTGCTTGTTGTTGTTCCAGAATGGATCAATGTCAATGCATAATACAGTCCATCTCGAAACACAGTGAAAACATTCCTCCGTCTTCATGCTAAGTATCAGAATCTTCATCTGGAATGACATTTAAAGGTTGCTGGCTGACGGTGATCCTCCAGGAAGCCGTCCTCTCAGTCACACCTGTCTAAATCTGGGATTTCACCTTATGTGTGGGATGAGAGAGCAGAAGTACCCCTGATTTCTCCAGCTGATGGATGTTGTTGGTGCAAGGGTTAATCTGCTGCTCTTGTCTGCCTGTATAACCCTGGCCTTCATCTGTGTGCGTGTTTTATTCGTGAAGCGCTGTCAGAAAGAGGTTGGAGGGCGTTTTAGGAGGTTATGCTATGAGGGCAGCTCGTCTGCAGACATCACCTAATTAGGTGTGGAGACCTTCAAGACGGCTGCCCCTCTTTTGCTGCCTAACGAAAACACACTTAAAACCAGCATGAATTTCCATCAGGGTTGGGCAAAATTCTGAACTGAAGATTTGGCTCCCGTTCAATTCATGAGTATGAATTTCAAATTCAATTGGCCATGCCTCACAGGAAAGTTGAATTTGAATTTGAACTGCAATGATAGGAAGAGAACTTTACTGAATTATACTTTAAATTATACTTTATACTTTATAAAAATGTCCACCACCCTGATCCACAAAAGTTCTATCTATCTGTCTGTATGTCTTTCCTATCTATCGTCTATCCTAGGGTTGTGCCGATAGACGAAAGAATAGTTTATTGACAATCGTCAGAGGTATCGCTGATGGCTGATGCCAGTTACAAATTATTATTTTTAATAATAATATTATTACTAAAATTATATAGGCCTATATAAAGTGAATAATTGACTGTGGTTCGAGACTCCTTCACCGGCATAACTCTAGTGCAAAGTTTGCAAATTGCATGTGTGGTATCCACAGGCTCACCTTTTGGGTGAAATATTTCTATGCAATGACATCTTTTTTCATCTCCAACTCTGTCTTTGCTCGTAAAATGATAGAAAAAGATTCTCATTTCCTGCGATTAATACAATGAAGTAAATAAATAAATGAGTAAATAAACAAGTAATAAGTAAATGAATGATCAAATAAGTAAAATATTGCACCCCAAGTTACAAGAATTGTATTTGCTCATGATAGGATGATATGACTATGGACTCCAGCAATTCTATCCATCTATCCGTTCGTCCGTTTATCTATGGAAGATATACAGGTTTAAATAGTTTGGAAGGGACACCATACCATGTTGGCCTTTTCAGCAGGGCTGCCCTTCAAGCTCATATATTCATCTTAAGAATACTAGCCATTGTGTTTGTCCAGACTCTTAAAGCAAAAAAAGTGAGTAAATAAAATCGAATAATAAAAAGAGCCCCAGAGATTCCTAATAATATGTGCGGTGGCATTTCAGTGGGTAGTCCCACTGCATCTAGACACTGAGCCACAGGCCCAGCTCGCCACACTGAGAAAATGGCAGACAATCAATGAGTGTGCGGCCTATTACCATAGAACTCACTGACACAAATGTTAAGTAAGCACTTTGGGAGTTGAGTGTGTTGAATAGGTGGAATGGGTTGGTGTTTGCTCTGTATAAAAGGTGTTGTCATATCTTGGTCTGCAGAGTGAGCTTGGTCTGCGCTGTGGCAGATTTCTGTGGCATTTACTTAAAAGAGCAGCAGAGCTACCAAATTTAGTGTCTGGTGGAGACTATCCACAGGCTTAGAGCCAGAGCTCTTTACACGAGGGACCGGGAGACAGACCCTCAGAAGATAATGCACAGGAGATAGCACCCATATGAAAGAGCTTATTTGTGCATGGAGGAAAGGCTGCAGTGATGTAAAGAGAAGAAAAATGAGGTGAAGAAACAAAAGATGCCTCTTTTACAGAGCATCATTAGTCATCCTCTCTGTTTTGGTATGCGGGTCATCGTAAATCAACATTGAAGAACACATTGAGAGAGGATGGACAGTGCTTAAAATGCTAAAAATGGTTATTCAGAGCTGTAGCTTAGCAGTTAGCACACACAAAGTTTATGTTTTTGGTGATGTGACTTGATTCAATTATTTTATTTATTTATTTCCATTTTATTTGGACCTATGACAATTAGTTTTTAAATGTGGAAATATTCTATGTAGTCTCACCCATTTATTAATTTTTTTTTTTTTTTTTTTTTTTTTTTTTTTGGATTGTATTGGTCAATCTTGAACATTTCATTGTACATGTTCATTTCCACAATTTTTACTAACTCTCACTTAAAGATAATCTTTAAAACATTAATAATTTAATAACACTTAAATATTATCTTTAGCAAATCAGAATGAATATCCATTTTTCATACTGTGCATTTTAATGTTTTTGCAATGCCTAAATTCACTGTTAATTTTTTAAACAGTTGATTTTATCTTTTGTTGTTTTAATTAATTTAGACAAAATAGTTTCTAAAAAAATATTATTATAGAATATTTATTTGTTTATTGGCCATAACATGAAATGTATTATTGGCTTATGGTATCGGATAGACTTTTTAATATCAGTACATCCCTAAAATAATTGTGGTCATGGAAACTGTGTGCATAATTATAAAATAATTTTACATTTTGATTAATGTTTATAGTTTTAGAGGTAGCATGTCACACCGCATGATGGTTTATTTAATACATTCTGACATGATTATTGTATGTGTGCTATGAAATTGCACCAGCTACCTTGACTACAGGGGCATTTGAGCGTAATTTAGTTTTGTCATCAAGCAGAAAGGCCTCTGCTCAGGCATTCATTATAACAAGTTCGTTTAGTTGTCCATGTAGGCAGGATTTTCTCCAACCTAAGCAGTATTTCTAAAGTATTTAATATGGTATCAGTCCCCAGAATCAAATTACCCTCCTCACTAATGGCTCCCTCGTAGTTTGTGACCTCCAGTTGGAGACACTAACCAGGGATCAGGGCTGATCGCCTGAGCTGATAGAGACGATTTCGCCATTGAGGAGACTTTCTTTCTTTATGCTGCAGTGCGTTCTGTTGACACCTCAATGCACTTGAAGGGAAAGCATCAGTCTGAGAGCAGCAGTACCGCAGTGTCATTATCATGGATGGACCGTTCCTTCTGGCCATGACAGCACTTACAGTAACACAAGCTATTCAAACCAGCCCCTGCTGACTGTCTTCTATTATAGCAGCTATAGCATTTGCTATTCATTTGCTATTCATACAGTGGTCCGTGTACAGCGCTCACCTGTGCTCCACATCCCTATGAATGAGCTGGGGACTTGGTTTCGTGTGATAAGACTTGTATTTACATACTAACCATAGAGGGTGTCCAGAGGCTAAAGAGTCACTCTGATTTTCTTTGGAAAAATTATCACTGTGTATAGCCTAGTCAGGTTTTTTTTTATTTTTTTTTTTTATTTTTTTTTTATATTTTGTCATGTCACATTTATACATTTTTGTAAATTTTACTCTCACTAAAATGGCATTTATTTTTAGTTTACTTTATATATATACATATATATAACATTTTAATGTCTAAAATATAAATTATAAATGAATATATATATATATATATATATATATATATATATTAATTTATATTTTAGACATTACTTTCTGTGTTTGGATTAACAATTAAAAAAATCATTAACAGTAACCTATTTTAAAGGAGAACTCGGTAACTCTAGCGAACTCTACTCACTTCTTCGCTGATTTTCCCTTTTGTTGTCGCATGTTTTCCCCACGAGCTCCCCCTACAGCTGTGGGAGGGTGTATATTTCACAACACGGTCGTAAAAAGCTCACTTGCGGCGGCCTCCTCCCCCTCTCTACCGCTGCTCATGTGCGTTTGTTTTGATCGGAGCAAGCCAACTGTATCGCGTGGAGCTATGTCTACCGAGGTGGGTAATCTGGTAATACATCATACATGCGTGTTTGTTTATGTCGAATTGCCGTAAAGCAATTTGTGTTTCGCGCTCGTTCTCATTCTCGTTCTCGCTTCTCACAAGACTTCCAATTTCTATCTTGCCGGGACGGTAGTCCCCAAGTTGCAAGGTTGGTTTTCCACCTGGGAACGCTGGGGGGAGCGAGGAAAGTCACCAATATCACCAGAACAGGTTGTTTAACCATCCAAATGATTTCTAGACAGTTTTATAACGTTAAAAAAGTTACCATGTTCTCCTTTAATCATTTGCTAACCCTCAATTAGTTTCAAACCTGTATGACTTACTTTCCTCCACATAACAGAAAAAAGTCACTTTTTTATTTGTCTTTCCATACAATAAAAGTCAGTGGGGTCCAGTGATGATTTGGACCCTATTAACTTTTATTGTAAGGACAAAAACAGTTGAAACATTCTTTAAAATATTTGTGTTTCACAGAAGAAAGTAGGTCATGGGTGAAAATTGTCAAATTGTCATTTTTGAGTAAACTTCCCTTAACCAGTGACCTAACAATGGGCTTTGTTTAATCCATTGGTTGTAAGAGAGGGGAGGGATTTAAGCAGACAAAATGATTGAAAAGTCTGGCATCAGCAGAGAGATGTCTGATGTTTCACCAGATGATCAATTTATGACATTTTAATCAAAGATTGCAAGGTCAAAAATGAATGAATGAAACATATACATGGATGAATCTTTAATAATAAGATCAATAACTTTGAACGATTTCATCTGTAATTTAGTTGATGAGATTAACACTGGCCACACATAGTATAAGGTATAGTGTACATCGCTATGTTGCATTATAATTTGGTTGCCTGCTTTATCATTAATTGTTGGACTACCAAACAAACTCATTTTGCAATGCAAACTGTTATTTTGTCCTTGACATCAGAAGAACTTTTGTAGATAAGCCAAGCAGCCAAAAAGTTTCCTGGTCACATAAGCGTTTGCCTTAAATCCGAGAGCTGAGACTGCCAAATAAAAGATGGGAACCAATCTCTTCCATTAAAACCCTAGATGATTGATAGTAATGTCTCTTGCCCTTTTAATACATACTCTTCGGCAATTTATCAAAACTTTCAAAGCAGAGCTGGGCTGTCTCTGCAAAGCATACACAAATAATTAATTATCCTTGAAACTGAAAAAGTGCTGTGCCAATATCAAATATTAATTTTGCTTTCTGTTATGAAATATACTCTCCATTACTTCGAGGGGTGTCCGTAAAGAGAAATGTATCAGCTTGTCTGAATAAATGAACGCTCCGCTGCTCTGTTTTGTTAGTGGAAGTGCAGAATACGGGCTGATAGTGGATTTACACCTCAGACGTGGATGTATAAACACAGATGAGTGCTTTTTGTTTTTCTCATTTTGTTTGTGTCAGATCAGGGAACAGGGGGCCTATTGAATCTGCACGTCATACGTCCGTTTGAGGAAGCGTCGCGTCCGAATGACTCTCACAAGGGCGAGCAAGGAGATGCGATGACTTCCATTGACTCATTGAGCCAATCGACTACAGTGGAGGAGTGTTTTAACATCACCACTCCTGCAATGTGGAGCCTGTGCATCGATCCGTGAGAGATAAAGAGAAGTGAATAAACTAGTGACATACTGTTTACATTTTTCTCACGCTTGTTTGGTAATGCAGTGTCTCACTTCTCCGTCAGTCTGTTTGTGTCTCCTGCACGGTATGCAGAGCACAAATAATGGATGCCGTGCTTAGAGCTCGAGTATTAATTGTCTCTGGTAAGATTTAAAGGCTTGGAGAAGGAGGCAGGAGGTATAGGCTCCTAATGCGGTTTACGGGAGCCAAGTCTGGGTGCATAACACGAGAGTATTGATTCAGGCCCCTCCTCTGTACCTTAATCAAATTGGAGCTCTATTTAGCAGTCAGGTCTATTATAGCACCAGTGCCTGCACTCTGAAATACATACCACTTTAGCTGATTTATGATGGGATTGTTGTCCTTAGGAGGCAACTCTGCAGAGTGGAGAATGTCATTTTTCATGTGCCTCATACAGTGTGGTTTGGATTGATGGCTGTTGATGGTGAGTTGTGATGCAATACGCACTTAGAAATGCGGACGGACAGACTCTCTTTCAAAACACTGGCACGGGCGCGCTCTCGTGACAGAAGCTGAGGGCACTTAAGGGCTTCGGGACAGCTGCCTCAGTCACCCTGTTGAGGTGGAGGCATCTGTGGGCTTATGCTTTGGCTGAAGATGTAGATATACATCAGGAAGCACTTCGCTAAACACACACACACACACATTTCTATGGGCCAACTTAGCTAAAAGTGCTCTTCTCTCATTCCCTGAACCTGTTAGAAAGTTTAATATGGTTAAGCTTCTGATGCCTTGGTGAAAAGACCAGCAAGTTTTAGGTGCTTAGCAAGAGATGACCAGCCATATAGACCCGGGGAGCCCAATCCTGTTCCTTGAGATCTACAAAGTTCAGCTCAAACCCAACTGAACCAGCTAATTAAGATCTTCATGAGCACCTGATAATTACAGACAGGTGTGTTGGATCAGGTTTGGATACTCTGCAGGTAGGTAGATCTCCAGGAACAGGATTGGGCACCACTGATATATAAACCATGCTGGTTCACTGTGGCATACAATAAATATTTTTTTACTCTAGTTTCTCTAGTTTAAATAAATCTACTCTTTATATTTATGTTGGTTTTATATGGTTTTGAGAAAAAAAATGGTAACACTTTACTCAAAGCCCCTATAAAGCTAAAAAAAAGTATTTTTAATGCATTACTTACAGTATGTCTTATTACATGGCTCTGTGGAATACTTGATTCTGATTGGTCAATAGCTGTATCCTAAGTTATTCCCAGATATCAACCGCTCAAAACAGATAACACAGGCTCATCTGGGTTACTAAAGTCAGCAGTGCTATACGCCTGTTAGGAACGTTTTTTTTCTTCATGGAAGTTTTGCATTTGGTGAGCTAATAAAATATTAACTCGAATAAAATATTTTGTGTACAGTTATTTAATTATGCCATCCAGCATCGTGGACTCGTTCTCTCTTGTTTCATACTAAACACAGCTGCTGCCATTTTGTGACTATTGTTTTGTACACTGTTGGGTTATGAGATAGAAACAGGTACGATTTTAAACAGTTTAATCTGAAATCAATATATCTTATCCCCATAAATATTTATGTGGCGAAATGCTGTTTAATAAGTGATATGAATGACTGTATACCGTAGGCTATCTCTTAAATGTCCGTTTAGTTTGAACTTGCCGCGCTGCAACTGCTCTCTCCGCGGAAGCTTTGCGTCTAAAGACCTAATAAAATATTTCAACTCAGATCAATATTTTGTGTCTAATTATTTACTTATGTGGCAAGTAGCCGTGTAATAAACGGGATAATGTACATCCAGCCGGTGGTTCTCTCAAAATAACCCCCTTCCGGCTGATCAAGACCTCATCATCATCCTGTCGGGGGTTATTTTGAGAGAACCACCACCAGCTGGATGTACATTATCCCTTACTTGTAATGCACCTTATAAAGCATTGTATGGTCTCATTAATTATTGTAACTGCAGTTATAATACATAATACTTGTTACTCCTTTAGAAAGTCATGACAAACAACCAATTTCTGATGTAACAAGGAATCTGCAAATACAATGCATTTTAACTTTGGTTACAATTATTTATGTAAGCAATAAGGTTCGAGAGGCTGTGCTGTATCGTGATTAAGTCACGGCTGAAGGGCGTTGTTACCATAGATATACATAATAAAGGCTAGATGTCTGACGGTGGAGTCTCTAACGTCATCACCGGCGGCCATCTTGACACAGGCAAGCTTTCTGGCGGGCTCTGTGGTACTTGATGTAAGGTGAGTGATCTGCACGAATACAAGGCAAGGCAAGGCAAGGCAAGGCAAGGCAAGGCAAACGTTATTAACGTGGCTATAATTCTGAGATTCATCTCAGAGATGCTTGTTATCCGGCAGAAAGAAAACACAATATTCTAGCCTCTATAACTCTGTGCCAGTACTTCACAACTGACAAATGACTAGCATGTCAAGGCACAGGAAAACTCCTGTGGAAACATGTCAGGGCACAGGAAAACTTAAAAGGACAAGATATCGCAGCGGATTTTTTATTACGAATGCTATATCTACTGTAAATGCAGGTACACTCGCTTACTCAATCTCTCACAATACTCAACTCTATTTAAGATTCAACAAACAATATCAGTAAGAACATATTTCACGTTGCTAAGAGTGGTTGTGTAGTGATACATAGAACCGTTGGGTGAAGTGGTCATAGCCGTGTTTTATTCTGAATAAAACACAGCTATTGACCAATCAGAATCAAGGACTGGAACTTACCATTTTATAATTATATAATGCACTATAACATACATTATAAATACCTTTGTTATCCATTATACATAAAGGCTTAAAGTAAAGTTTTGCCAAACATTTTTTTTAAACCTTTTTAAATTCCAATTGAATGACCGTATCACAACCTGAACTAATCTTGACTGAATTACTTTGTTCTTCCTACCACATTATCCAAAATTGGCGGACAGCAGTTTTTCCAATTTTTGAATATTTGAAATTAGGCATTTGTTTACTTTTTTTGTAAGATTTGTATGTATGAATTGCATTTTTAATGTATCATGAATAGGACAAAAAAGAGTCTTATGTCATTGATGCATAAACCAACCTGGAGCATTGAAATTAATGCTCATCTAAGCTAGTCTTTTCAGCAGGGACTCTTCCTCTGACAACTGTCCATTTGTCTCATCTGCAAATGACTCTGACTTACTCGTGCTTGATCGATGTGTGCTTTTTGTCAGAACAGTTTACTTTTAGTTGTGCTAAGTCGAATTCTACATGTGTTGTGCATTCTGTTACACGATACCAAGGAGCTACTCAATGACACACCGAGAAATATGCATTTCGAAGCAAATGTGGTGACCTTACATGAACTGCCATCTGGCCCTCGTTAATTTCACCTGTCCTCAGGGAAGGACGTAGATTACTGTGAAAACTCAACTGGCTGTCACCCCTGTTGCAAGGTTTCATTTAAAAGCTTCGCTACTTTCGACCCAAACATGAATTTCATTTGGCTGTCAATAGCATGGGCTAAAGTGCCTAATGTAACTGGGCTGTGTTTAACTTGACAAAATAATGTGTGAAATGGACGTTTCTGCTTCATGTTAACTTGTGATACAGCTAGCATTTTTTGGACTGTGGCTGCAAATGAGAAAGGCTAGGTTAGGTGCCAGCTCTGGAGATTGGATAGAGCCTATATCAAAGAGGAAATTTATTGAAAATGATGGATACTCAAAGACAGATTTAACACACATCATAAATTTCCATTCATTTTTTAAAAATAAAGATTCCATTCCAATCCAAGAAAAATGGATTTACCTGTTCTGCAAAAACAAAGCAACTGAATGTCGGATTGGAATCCCTTCTGCCGGCGGAGTTCTCGCCACCTTTCGAGGGTTTTTCCGATGTAAATTCGGTACTTTGCGCGTTCCTTATCCTTGTCCCTCTTCTTTGCAATTTGTTCATCGGAACGTCGTCTCTTTGGTCATGTGTCGGCCATAATTCAAACTTCTCTCTTCATGCTTCTCTCTCTCTCCTGCACACACCCCCCTTCGTGTGTACGCGCACTAACCCCCCAAACCCCACCCTCAAATACTTCTTGTCGGTTATTGGCTGGAACACTGTTTGTTGTGTTTCGTGGTGCGGGTGAGCCCAGTTTGTTTTTCTTGCTGTTTGTGGAGCCTGTGTTGTCTAGAGAGACCGCGTTTTTTTTACAGTGTGTTCAGGGGACAGGCAGCTAGCGGATAGTGAGGAGATGTTTGCTGGATGTGCCAAAAAAAAATTTGGCCTAAAAAACGCGTGACATCACTTAGAGCACCTTTAACAACTCCTTTGGATCCTCAAACTGTCGGTAAAACCTCATAACTCCACCCCTCCTCTATCGTAAATTAAGTACCTTACGCAGTTTGGACCTTTTCTCCATCTCTGCTTGTTATTAATGCAAGAGTATTTTTTAAGAGTATTTTTTACCTGAAAAGTAGCATTTTTGGAGATCGGTATATAGGTACGCATGTAAGATCCACTGTGGGTGGTAACTTTTTTTTTTAACATTAAAGCATTTCTGTTGGAAATTATATTCCAAATGGTTGTGATAAGCTAGCGTTTTTAGATATTGACATTAGTTCTTGGATACATTGGAGGTTTGGGCTGTGGATATTTATAGGCTTCTCCTTGAATGTGACCTTACACTTCCTTATCCATTTCATATAGCTCATCCATTGCATTTATTTACCACAGCGAGCGGTGTAACTAGCGGGATGTATGTTTTGATGAGGCTCTGTCCTGTTTTTAATCTAATTGAGCCTGAACAGCAGTGAAAAGATTAACTCTGACAAGAAAAAAGGCAAAATCGATGGCTGATGGATGTCAGCGATTGCGTGTAACGTGTAGTGCGATCAGCAGTGTAGCATGTGGGCTATTCTGTCTGGCTGTACTCCCCTCCTCTGAGTCGCTGGAGGGCAATATTCAATAGAGCTCTTAGTCTGTATGCTGGATCTGACTAATCCAGCCCTAATTAGCCTTCCTTTCAGAGTTTGCTTAGTTAAAACGTTGGATATCACTGACATCAACAGTGCTGATAATTATAGCAGGGCTTTGCTGCTTAATGTGGTTATATGAACAGTTTTTGTCAACAAAAACGTTCGTGTCATAGAAAGTCTGCAAGATATTCGCTAATGTTTGTTTACACATTTGAATGCCGCACAATCCTCACATTGGTATCGGCGATTGATTTTGAGTCATAATGCCCCATTTCTGCATGACCTTTCATTCATCAGCATTTTCCCTTTTGTGTTTTTTTGACACGTCAAGGCTCTTACAAATCAATAAACGTATTGATCACGGATTGTGTGCTCTTGCAGTAATGCGCATATCAATGTCCGTTTGGGAGGAATAAAGCCTTTCTAATGACGAAACCTGGTGTAGAGACCCTTGGTACCCTCCTTAAGCCGAGCTCCTGCATCCAAAACACTATTTATTATCGCAACCGAATTTCATTTCCCCTCGCTTCGTTGATATTTAAACATCCTTTGCTTTCTTCAAAGTAGCGTGCGACCGCAGCTTTTGAAGATGAGAGGGGCGGCCTTGCTTCCTTTATGAATACAAGCCTAAACAGAAGAAAAGGGGGCTGTATAAATGAAGTTTCATTATTTTCCTTTCCTTTGTGCTGTATGTCTTGTACAATAATGTAAAATCTAATAATCCATTATTGAGCTCACAGAGAAGAGAGGCCTGTCTGTGATCTGTGCTCCACTGCAGATGAGAAAGGGAGTGACAATAGGGGGAAGAGCTGGCTGAATTTGACAGCACAGATGTGGCGATTCCATTGAGACCAGGCTGTCAAATCATCATATTACATGTAGAAGTTTCTCTCTCTAAATACTGTGACAGTGCCATTTTACTGATGGATAACAGCGGCGCTTTCTAACCACATATTCTCTTGCATAACTCGCAGACGATTGATCTTTCTGTCTGAACATGCGAGAGACTGGATGTTTTCCATCGCTTTGTGTCCATTTGTTTGGCTTTTCATAATATGCAATTTAGCGGATCGATTAGTTGTTTTTCATAGAGACAGACAGTACCTGTTGTCCTCCAGTAACAGGCGAATCACAGTAATGTTGCATCAAATCAGCCAATGTAATTTGAATTTTACATAATTTCTTCCTTGCCTAAAAAAAAATTGGCAAGCACAAAGATGCTGGTTTTCCTTGCTAAGTAAATTAAGGATTAGCCAGGCTGGAATTGGATCTAGCTATGGCAGACATGCAGACATCCCAGTCATATTGTGGAGTGCTCTAATTCTGCTCTTTCATGCCCAGACAGCTGTAAATCTCGACTCTGGCAGGATTTTCATTTGGTTTTGACTCTGATAAATACATTTTTGTGAGAAACCCACCATTGGGGTGCAAAATCTTGCCTTTCCTCCACCATGGGACCTGTTTGAGTGGGGCTGTAGGCCCGCAGTACCCATTTAAACACTAATAACCCAATTACATAAACCCACTGTGGCTTTGCTTTGTAGAGCAAGCATGTCTTTTTTTTTTCTTCCCACAAGCATGCCCCTTTATTTTAATGTCGAAAGGAACACATTAAGTCTATTTACTAACTGTGTCATGCGTTAAGGGGCTCTCCATCAGTATACACACAGGATTTGGAGTTGAACCCAACACATGTTTGCTTTTTTAGCCTGTCATCTGTTTACACTTTTCATGGGATTTTCTTCGAAGCAGCTTGATGCATGTGAACTTTAAACGCCGTTAATCCCTGCAGTTAAAATGTGAAATATCTAAATCCTTTTTAATTGATTTGAACTCTTTTTAAAAATCTCGGTGGTTTGGCCACAATTATTTTTGCTCGCAAACATTAAAAGGGTCATGTTGTACATATTTGTATTATGCCATTGCTTGCCCTGAGGTACACTTATAATGTTAGCATTTGTTTTTCACAGCCATTTTCTACTCTCCATCCGACACTTAATGACAGTCATTAGACAGCAAATTAGCCCCAAAAGGGAAATATATATAATTAATCATTATGATCAATAAAAGTATTAAGGTCAAGTAACTGATTTGGGGGGATTCATGATGGAATCAATCTTAGATAAGCAAACAACACTCATCCAGCGAAGCTTAGTAAGAATGTCTATAGACTCTCTGGGCCATAGACAATAATCTCCTATATTATCTGACTCTTTGTAAGAGTATGTAACTTTGATTGGCATGATTGAGGACTCCAGTTATGAGCAAAACAATTTAAGGTGTGATAGAAACAAGACTTTGTTAACAACAATAAACACTTAAGCTATTCTAACATTCACACACCCTCAGGAGGATGTACTTTTGGAGGGAAAGTAAATGATCCTTTGTCTTCTAGCAGGGTGTCTTGCATATGAAATTGGATTGGGTGTTAAGAGAAGAACCTTCAAGATTCTTATAATATTAATGTGTAACAGAGTTTGCATAATGTAAATGAACATACAGGAAATTAAAAATGAATGAAGTGAGAGTAAATCTTTTTGTTAAACAGTCTTATCTTGCTGATGTGCCTTTGCTATGGTAACCAGAGACCTTGTTCTGCATCTGGGCTGCAGTTTGGGGGTAGTTCCATTGAAATCTAACTCATGGTTTGCTTGTTGGATGAGGGGTATTGTGGATTATTTATTAAATATAACAAATAATTGTGTGTCTGATCTGTTTCAATCACTACAGTGTGAAATAACCAACAGTTCAACTAAGACACTGGCTGCAGGTTTTCTATTGATTCTATATACCGTAGTTTTGCACTACCATTCAAAAGTTTGGTTAGTCTGATGTGGCTTTAAATTAATACTGTCTTCACATAAAAATGACATTATAAAGACATTTATAATGTTACTTAAGATTTCTATTTCAAATAAATGCTATTTGTTTTTAACTTTCTATTCATCAAAATTTCCTGAAAAAAAATGAATCACAGTTTCCACAAAAATAATAACTGTTTCAAAAGTGATAAGATATTTTTCTTGAAAACCAAATCAGCATCTTAGAATGATTTCTGAAGGATCTTGTGACACTAGCTATGTTTCCATCCACTTATTTTAAATGTGCATTTTGGGATATCACACACAAAACTGCTGGATGGAAACGCCAAGATGTACATAAATTCAAAAAATGTGCATAAAAAAATGTATGCGCACGTTCGAGTCGGATACATTTATATCTGATCAGAAAACATCCACATAAACTATGATGGAAACACATTTTGCGAATAAATTCCTTGATGCGCATCAAAATATCATGTGACTGTGACGATGGGACAGCATAAATGGACTAACCAGCAGAACAATCTTTTTCAAAGCATATAAAATGCTGTTTTGGTTGTTCTGAAATGCCTGAGCAAAGTCTGTCGTCCAAGTGGTTTGGTGTAATTACCTTCCAGAACACGGCTGCATTCCCAAACAGCAGACATCTGCCTCTGAAAGCAAGGGCTGCATGCTCTGAGAAGCAAGTCATTTATTATATATGAAAATTATTATATAGAGTGGCTTCATCTACTTTTCTTAGTGATATTTAGCGGCAGTTTATCAGGAAGTGAGTGACATGAATGAGTGATTTTGCTCTCTTGCTCTCTGACATGACACTGGATGGAAACGCTGCTTTATTTGCAAATGTTAAGTTAAATTTGCAACTTTGTATGAAAACATAGCTACTGACAACAACTGGAGCAACTCAAAATTAAGCTCTACCATCACAGGAATATATATATATATATATATATATATATATATATATATATATATATATATATAGCATAAGAGACTTATTTTAAAAACCTTACAAAAAAGCTTACAGTACCAACCCCGAACTTTTGAATGGTACTATACTGCATCTGTGCTTTAACATCCTCTTTACAAGCCTTACATTAACAGATTTGTTCAAACAATTTTTGCATTCAAATGCATTCAAAAAGAAAAAAAATTCTGCATAAACATTTAAAATCAGAATTAAATGATCATGGACCTTGTTAGAAATAGTCTTTAGTGACTCATTTATAACACTGAGCCTTTTTAAAAGGACGTGCTGAGAATCAGTTGCTTCATGGCCAGGAACAGCACAAGATGTAACATACTTTCCCATACTTTCCTCTTAATGTTTAAAGTTTCAAGCTCTAAAACTTACAATATGCTTTCATAATCATGTTATTTTATTTCAAAAGATCATAAAAAACTTGATTCCTCTTGATATGACCCCTTTAGTGAGACAAACAAGCTATGTTAAACATTAGATGATGTTAAGAACAGTCAGGCACTCCAGGGATCGACTGGAACCCAGGGCGCTGTGATGCATTCATTTTTGACTGCAGTCATGTTGAATATTGGTGATTTCTAATTGAAGCCATCAGACTCTTTCTGCAGGGACTGTTTCCATCCTGTTACCCTGAGCAGGAGTTCTGCACACAAATGGGATGGAAAGTCAGAAGTGAAGCAGACAGTTCAGCGACTCTCCAGACCTTGCCTGCTCGATCTTACCCAGGAAGCCATGAGGTTGGATTTGTGATGTCCATGTTCACTGTTTTTGCCTTACTGTGTGTCATTGAAATGAGGTTCCCCTGGTCTTCGGGGAGTGAGAGGCACTGTCAGAGGCTCAGGTGAAAGCCATTAGCATGTGGTGTCGTGTCTTGTCAGGGGCCGAGCACGTGTTGACGCGTGATTGACTTAAATTCAGCTCTGGATGTTGTGTTTGGGTCTCAAGGACAGGCATGAGATGGACGTTGGAGGAGATGGGGGAGTGGGGGCGTTTCTAGCAGAAGACCACTGCAATGTCAGACCACTGTCATATTCCCAGCGCTCTGCTCAAATGCACACAAACAGGGAGAGAACTGAGCTAGATTGCATCGGCCAGCCCCTTCCCTGGTGCTGTGAGCTTGAAATATGTGTGAGTGGCTGGCTAAGCCTTACACAAGCAATCATTTGTGATGAATATGGACACTGGGGGAGGGTACAGCACTCCTAATGTGAAACACTGTGCTTTCTTTGGGGATCCATGCTCTGCCAGCTAAGAATAGCGCTTAGTAAGTTTGCCTCTAAATTGTCCAATCATCTGATTATTTTTTAGCACCTTATTACCATCTAGAGTTTCTCAAGAATAAATTCATTTTAAAGCTTAAACCAAATAAAAATGTTTGAAGACATTTTCATGGCTGGGATTCAGGATTGTTTCTGTCTTAATTATAAGCCTTAGAGGACAAAATGAAACCGCTTTTGAAAGCTATTGTACTTCTGTAATGTAATGCATATTGATTGAAACCAGATAATCTTTTAAATATTTTATCATCTTATTTTTTATTTTATTACTTTCATTTCATATTTTTATTTGTTATATGTATTCTGTTTTGTTATCATTTATTTATTTAAACTTGATTTTTATATTTTCTGTAAAACACTCGCTGCCATGATTTTGGATGGTTCCAGGGTGCTGCTTGCTATGTTTTTTTTATTTTTTTTATTTTTTTTAATGGTTAGCAGAATGAATAAAACATCATAGTGTCATATTTATATTTAAGGGTTTGTTTAAATAGCTATATGCAGAGCAGAAATAGTAGTGATTGTCTTAGCTAGCAGCACTAACAAAAGAATAAATGTGTAATACTTGATTTACTCCTTCAGAAATTGATTGGTTCAAGAAAAGTAGGCATTTCATACTCGAATGGAGTTTGCAGTTGATTGTGGAGGACTTCTTTCTTCCCTAAACACTTCTGGCAAGCACTTTTAAAGAGACTCTTCAATCGGGACATGAAGGCTGAAGGTCAAGTCCACCCTTAAAGTCCACCCTATAATATTTATTCTCAAATCTATAATTGTTATAGCCCAAGCACCAATGGTGCGAGGACCCTCTTGGAATTGCTCAATTTATTGGCTATAATAGTACAATACTTGCAGCTTATATTAATTTTAGGTATTTGTGAATTTATACATATACTTTTTTTAAATCTTTCAAGTAGTATAAATTACCATGTTTTGATGAACATGAAATATATACACTGATTTTCAAAAGTTTGCTGTCAAGACAGGGATGCATTAAATTGATTAACAGTAAAAACATGTATAATGTTGCAAAATATTTTCAAATAAATGCTGTTCTTTTAAATTTTCTATTCGTCAAAGAATCCTGAAAAAAATATATATTTCCACAAAAATGTTAAGTAGCACAACATTGATAATAAGAAGAAATTATTCTTTAGCAGCATATATATATATATATATGCTGCTAAAGAATAATTTCTTCTTATATATATATATGAATAATTCAGATGCAAAAGCCTCTAAGTGCCATCTGAAATTTTGTTCTATAATGATCATTTTTATCAAGCTCGTATATTTAAGTTCAGTAATTTCACTTAAATGGCAATGGAAATTAGCTATTAATTGTCATTTAAGTGAAATTTCTGAACTTAAATATACGAGCTTGATAAAAATGATCATTATAGAACAAAATTTCAGATGGCACTTAAAGTGACGTATGTTCTTCATTCATCTTTACGACAAATGCCTTGATCGCGGTTCTCTGTTCCTCTTTTCAAATGAATGCGCTGTCGATATCTTCTATAACAGACGCGATGGCGGAATCTACACATGATGTTTCATAAACAAAGTTCGGGAGGAGCACGTTCAAATAAGCAATCCAATCAACTTGTCATCAAACAATTATGTCTACCCTATCAGCATGAGAGGAAGCATATATTTATTCACTCTGTCAACTCACAGATTTCAGCATCCCTCCACTCACTCTTGGCTTGTTCTTCCACAGCCAGGAATACGGGGGGAGTACTTTGGGTTCGGGCCGAATACCGATCCCAGAGCCTCTCCTCGGACAGCACGCCAAATATGCATTTATTCTATCTGACTTATTTGTAAGTGTGAAATCTCAATTCTCCAGCGGCAGTCATCTTTGTTGTAAACGAATTCAACCCAAGCGCTCGTTGGTGACGTGGATGATTACGTTACTGTTGATCATCTGTCCATCATCGTATAAGGCCCGCCCTGACAATTTGATTGGTCCGAACAGCTTTTGTTCGGGCATAATAGCTCCACAACGGATCATGTCCAGACCGAACTTCCCGACCTAAAAATGTTGTGGGCGGGGCTAAGTTTGGCTGGCATCCAGGCTATAATATAGCAAAATAGGAAGCCAGTTATTTTAAATTGTAACAATAATTCACAATATTAGTATATTTTCTTTATTTTTGAATAAATAAATGCATCCTTGGTGAGTATAAGAGATTTCTTTAAAGTTCCCCTGTGGTGAAAATAAAGCTTTTAATGTTGGGTATATGTCTATGGGGTGTTTTCAATATGGTTTAAGACAAACCATGTGCAAATTCCCAAGTCAACACCATTGCTAAGTATTTTCTCCTTAAAACTGCAATGAACCAAAGACAGTCTCAAAAATGCGGTTTGAAGTCAACTTGTGATCATGAACGAGTGGATCTCTGAGCTGGTGTGAGTGAGAGGTGGTGGGGCTAATTTGCATATTCATAAAACTGCAAGGGTGTAGAGTTAAAATCATTAAAAAAATCTTACCAACCCCAGACTTATGAACAGTAGTATAGGCCTATAATAGTATATTTATAAATCAACATAGATTAGTAAATTATGTAAGAATGTTTATGATGCCTAATGCATTATGCTTTAGAAAATTGACATTTATTTCTTTGGCAATACTGATAAATTGTGCACATGACCAGAATCAATCAATCAATCACATTTATTTATATAGCACATTTAAAAACAACACACGTTGGTCAAAGTGCTTTACATACAGCCCAAAACATTCAATCTAAGATTACAGTCTGTTAGAGTTGTTTTGTAGCAGATATATCTGTTAGCAGTGCACTGTGGTTTAGACTGGAGTAGTGTTTGTATAGAATGGTATTTGGTGCATAAAAATAATGGCTAAAGATTAGCAATTCTGGCTGATTATAAACTCTCCCTCCCCTTCCCTACCGTGCTCTGTGGAATAGGTAGCAGGTGGTTGTGACAGGTGTGATGGAGGCTTCACTGAAAGACATTGAAATAGCAAACAAATTGGAGGAAGCATTTTGTGGGGTTTCCGGTGATTGGTGTCAGGGTTGATGGATGTTACCACCCTGGGATGCAATCCCAAGACCGTGTTTCCAAGGAGCCCAGGTGCGGCATGGGGGAGGGCGCAGGTGAGAGCAAGTGGAGAGAGACTAGAAAAGAAAGAAAGAAACCTTTGCGGAATATTTATGACTGAGAGACAAAGCTGTTCTATGCTCTGTTGTAGCTGTGTTGGTTTGAGTTTAGCGTATTTTAAACACAAGACTTTTAAAGGCAGCAAATGAGTTTTATCCACACCAGCATGACCTTTATTGGGACAAATGGCCCGTGGTGCAATTGGGTGTGTGTCAGCGGCAGATAAAAAGAGATGGCATTAGAAAAGATGATCTCTGGTCACCGCACTGATTTGTGGCGAGAGGAAGATGAAGCAGTTTTTCACCCTCTCGCTCCATATTGAGACGGGAGGGCAAGAGATGAAGTGAGAGAGCGGAAGAAATAAGGAGGAATGACACTTCAGACGCGGGTTATGTAAGCAATCCACAGCGTTGTCAAACACTGACACCTTATCAGTCACTTAGCGTTTACGTTTGCAACCTGCCAGATCTCCTCTAAGTCTCCCCCATAGACTCCAGGAAGGGAACACTGGAGAAAAAAAATCCATACGGCTCGCGGCACAGTATATGGAAATCCTACTAAAAAGGCCTCTAACTGATGCTGGCACTCTTTTTGCCAACAATCCCAAGACAAAAGACGCATTGAATCGCTCAGTTTTTATCACCCGCTCTAATCTTAATACCTTTTGTAAGTTAAGCTTTAACTGGAAAAGCTGTTGTTTGGTATTGACTTTCCCACATAATCCAATTCCAAATGATACCGGGTCTTTTTCTGATTGAGACATCACTGAGCTTGTTTTTCCATCTCTTATTCCTCCAACCAGTTTTCGTTTCCTCAGCAACCAGAGTTTCCTACCCACTCAGAGGTGGTGTGTGTTTTCCAATGGAGCCCGATGTAAATATGACGGGCCATGGAAATGGAATAGAGTGGCAAATTGAATTACGTGACGGCATAATGTGCCAATATGGCAGGTGCACTCAGCCGTGTCTGTGCGGACACCATTGATTAGTGGCACCTGTGTCTGCTGATTCTGTCTCCTGGACAAGAATGGAGTCGGCCTGTGACATTTTTTGTGAATATAAACCTTATGCCGTTCAAAATGGGTAACAGACCAACACTCGTGTTATTGCCTTTGACAGCATGGCTGAGCCATCTTGGTCTGCAGAGGCATGTGTGCAAACCGTCCACTCTTAATATTGCTTTACATGGCAATGGAACCTGTCAACACTCACGCTCACGTCTGCCAGAATTTTACATCTAAACGGCGAGGTCTTGTTGCACCATTGCACCAGCAAGTGATGCAAAACAAAATGGTTTGTTCGACCCAAATAGACAAAGTTGGCAAAGGCATGGCACCCATTTTACATGACACAAAAACTTTACAATAAGGTTTCTAGATGTTAGCATTACTTAAGAACATAGCTAATATGACATAATAATTACTGTTGTTGTTAGTTTTATTATTATTTGTATTTAATAATAGGTAAAAAAAAACATGAATAATACTTGTTATACTACTGTATAGTGTGTGTGCATGTGCGTGTGTGTGTTTATTGTCCATTTGTAAAAGAAAGTTGGCCTTAAGCATGTATAAGCAGTAGGCCTATATTTTGTAAATGATTGTGGGATAAGAAATATATTGCTTTCTGTAGTTATTTTTTTTGTGAACAAACCTTAAAAATGTTTATTGTTATCTATATATTGGTTATCTGCTTTAGAATATAAATGATGTTTGGTTATCAGTATCAACCAAAATTCCCATATCTTTGTATCCCTACAAATAAACATGAAATTTATTAAATAGAGATTCAGCTCAAAGCCACCATAGATATAGTCCAGCCTTAGATTTGACTGGCATGCAATTCTTTTCTCAAAGGGCTCTATTTCTCTCTTTCAACTAACACAATTTTTAACCCTGTTGCCTTGGTATCCTTGCAGAAACCTGAGAACATAAGAGTTCAATTTTCAGAGGCTATCCTCAGGCTGGGAGTACAATATTGTTGAAGAATCCTGCCTGGATAATAGCAATGAAGCAGCACTTCAGATGAAACCAGCAAGCATGCACAATCAGCCCTCTGCGCGGAATGATGGGATGCATAGTAGTGGGACTATTTGTTCACATGACTGGTTGAGTCTCGAGAGCGATATATTTGTTCTTCATTCAAAGTCACATTTCCATCTAAATAACAAAGCCATCACATGATTCCCGCTCGATTCCATCGGAAAGCTTCAGCTTCAATGTAACCTTTTCTCCTTAATCAGTTCTTTTGTAGCTAAATGTCAGTAGATTAATTGAAAACTTGGGGCGGTTTAAAACAACAGCTGACAATTAATTTCCGTTGTTTCGGGCACCCACTCTAAATGCGTTTGACAGCACTACTGCGTCAGCAGTTCATTGCACAATATGGAAAGTTTGGGACAAGTGTCCAGAATGTGTGCTGTTCTACCCCTGCGAAATTGGGCTTTAGCACCTTAGCTTGCAGAAATCCTTTTAGGTAAATGTGTTTTAGCCTCGAGTACAGCAGGAGGAGATGAAGAGCATCTGAGAGGATGATAAATGATGGCTTCAGAAGGAGCAGCTGCCCCTTTTCCAGCCAGCATACACAACCTACCTCTCTCTCAGCCTTCAGAATGAAGAAAAATAGGAAAAACATAGCTCAAAGCCTCAAGTAGGGATTTTGTGTCATCCCATCAGACAGTTTTAGCATTAGAAATGTAACTGATGCATGCTGGAGTTTATTCAGAGGACAGTTTTGTCGTTTCTCCACAGGTATCAAGGTGGAGGGAACATTCCGTGATCAGGTACCATGATACCATAACAGTGGTGTGTTTGAGGTAGTGCCGAAGGCTAGAAAAGATCTCCGTTCAGAGCATCCTCTGTTTTTATGGAAATAGCTTGCATTGTTTGTTAATTATTTATGGGACTCTGTAAAAAACAATGCATTGTCAGCCTTTGGTGCCGTTGTGTTCTTCGGTGTTTCATGCGTGCTCCCTGCAGAGCTCTGAACTACTTAAATAAGTGCTACGGGAACCTAAGGCGGTTTTAGAGGCAGAGCACACTGCAGTCCCATCTGCATCACTGGCTCCTGGGGTAGAATGGATCTCTGTGTAACCTTCATAATGATCCTTTTTTGATCCCTTTAAGACCGAATGCACAGATCCAATATGAATATACTGTCTACATTCACTTGAGATATAACCGACTAGGTTTACTAGGATACTTGCCAAGATGGGTGTTTTTACATAATTTTGTGTGAATTTGTCCGTACAAGCACAAGACGTGAAGGAGAATTCAATCAATATTTTATAGCGCGTGCTTCGGATGTTTGCGTTCATGAAACTTCTTGACCTGCAAATGTCCTGTAATAATGTAGGGAACCACTGGTTATACAAAGGTAGCAGTTCATGTTTTACTTACGTATACGATTTAGTTTTAATCCAGATGACACGTGTGCTGTGTGAACGGTCAGCAATCAAGAGCATGCAACAGAAGTGCTCGCTCTCTCTCGTCAGTTAATGTTAATAATGCATGCCTCGTTTTACTGTCTTTGCCATTGACATCCGACTTAACTACAGACTTTCCACTGATGTCTGTGAAAAAGGGATGCGCTCGACAAGCTAGCGTGTCTGTGCCGCTGCGCGCTCAATCCACTGCGTGCTCAATCTACTGCGTGTTTTCTCTTATCACCACAGCTATATAGACGCTACTATATTTAGTTTAATATTCCACTAATTAGATGCATTTATTTCATAGACAGCTTTCTATTTTATCCCCATTATATTCTCTGTCTGTTTTTTTGACTGGACACAAACACAAGAGGCCAGCGTTGTGTACAGGTATCGGTTGTTGGTATCGGAACGTTTTTATGAGTACGAGTATGAGAGTGCAGTATCGGGCCGATAGTTGCATCCCTAGCGAGAATGTCTCTTTTCCCTTGTCAGATACACTGCAAACTTCCTTTCCATCTTTCATCATGTTTATCCCACTGTACAGGAATGCACATATTCTGCCTGACTGCATCGCTTGTTCTTGCTCATGCAATTCTGCAGATTTAATTACACGCTTTTCTAGACTCGTATAAAAAGTGGGAGAGCGGTAGGAAAGCCAGTGATTGAGGAAGAGAGGCAGTGAAGAGTGGGCCGAGCAGATCCCTGGGGTCATGTATTTATGTCAGAGGAACGGAACCCTACTGTATAATGATTTGCGATGACCTCGTAAATGAGCGGATTATGCCGGGGTTGTCGGGAGCAACAATAATGGGCCCGAGGCTCTGTAGGGTTCTCCATATAGTCAAACGCCTGACCGCACAGACGGGCCCTGGGAGTGGAATCCACCTGCTCTGTCAAACTAGGGCACCAACTCATGCGCATTATTTCATCTTCACCACCACAGCTTGCTGAAAGTACTGATTGTGTACTCACATACTTGCATACAATACTACTATTATATAAGTGTTTCTTCAACAATGGGCACTTGTAGTTTATAACTACTCCATTCATAATCTCACTAGTTTATTTATTTATTTATATGGTGACTGGTTACTGTATGATGATACTTACTCGCATGTTGTCCCGTGACGTTTTGTTATACATTTTGACAGTGCTTGGTTGTGAGATTGTGATATGGCTCAGTGTGATCATCAAATTGCAACAGTTAAATATATATAGTTTGACACGCTGCATGCTTCAGAGTAAAGCACAGCACTGTTCATTTTCAGTTTCAATTCACAGTAGATGCTACTCTGCGAGCGCTTTAAATCTATACATAAAAAGCATTTGAACAAATAATAAATTGAGGCATTTTAAATCATTTCTAAGACCATTTTAATGGTGATCTTCATGTTAAATAAAAAATACAGTGTCGACATCTGTCTTAGTTGAAGTTGAAGTGACCTGTGAAAGTGATTTCAAAGAGGCATGTGTCATATCTGTCATATCTGTCAGTGTTACAGAATTCATGCTTCAGGTTAGAGTACCCAGCCCAGATGCAAATATGTGGCTAATGGCAGACTGGCGGCCTTTCTTTCTTTTGTGTAGGCTGATCCAGGGGATTAAAACATCTGCCTGCCCCTGCTCGCTATAATAGCATTAGGGAATGGATATGCTTTAGTATTCTGTTAAAGAATGTCTGATATGAGGACTCGGCTGATTTAATTAAGTAAAAAGCTAGACCTGAGAGCAAGGGGGGAGAAGGCAACAAAGGCAAACACAGAATGGGGGAGACAGACAGGCTGAATTCAGTGTGTAGTCTCTCGGCAACCAAGCGTAGTCATTTCAGCATCAGAGTACCGTGAGAATGTTTTTACGGCATTAATCTCTATACCAGCCATTCATCCTTTCACCAACAGTGCTCATCTTTTGATCTCCAGACTTTAATACCATTCCTAACTGCTGCCACAAGCAGCAACCAGACATTTTGTCAGTCTGGCATAACTCATAACACATGATTGTGTGGCATAACACAGTGCTTTTGCTTCCAGGTTAGACAAACATATTGTTGTTGTTATAAATGTACTTGTACCTAAATTTTTACTTTTAAATGGATAGTGGAACAAAAAACATGACTGTTCATGTTTTGGGTGAGCTGTATAGGTTATACAGTATGTACTGTACAGTAAGTTCAGTCAGACTGATGCTCTTGCTCACATTGGAGGAGTTGTACAGTCTAGTAGGAGAAAGTACTGCATTTGGAGTAAGTGCCAGAAAAGGAATCCATTTTTAGAGGCTTGGAAACCTTTAAAAAGCCAATTTCTCTCACATCCAGCAAGCATGTTAGCAGCAAATTTCTGTCACTCTGCGGCACCCCCCAAAATGTGTCTTTTATTTCTGGCAAAAAGTGTTGGCTACAGAGACCAAAAAATTCCCTTGTTCTTGTCTATTTTGAAGAAGCCAATATTTAAAATTTTGTATTTCATTTTAGTATTTGTTGTGATTATAACCTTTTCTTTCCAGAACGCCGACCTTTCCGTTCAAAAATGTTTTCCATGGCCTCTAGCAGGTCCCAGCCGTTCAGAGCGCAGTACTGATTTTGTGTGAAATGGTACTTTTTATAATTTAATTATGTATTTGTTTTTGTTTTGGCTGTAGGACCCTTACTCAAATTATGTGACTGGCATTCCAATAAAAATTTTTAGGATTTGCGAACAGCAGGAAGTAACAGTGCTGACTGATTTTTCTCTACTCTCATTAGCTAATTAGTTATGGAAAAGTCCATTCATCATTCGTATTTGCAATAGTAGAGTTGCTAATTTTGTGTACCCTTGATGGGCAACTATTTCAACTTGTTTCCTATTAAGTCTGGATGTCTGGTTTGGTACATACTTTCCTTAATACTTCACATTTGCTCATTCCAGAGAGCATTTGATTGGATGAAAATTAGTGTAATGCATCATGAGTCTGCAATATTTTGTATCTGTTTTCCTGAAGGAGAAAGACACTTTGAGTACACTAGCATATACATGGCGTCAAAGCTTTTTGTTGTGATGTGGTCCTTCGTAAATGCAGTGACTTCTAAGTTATGAGGGGGTCACTTTACCTCAGGTGATCCCACAGAGATGCCTTGAGATTGAAGAGCTGCTGGGTGTGCTATCGGATAGCAATTACTGCAGATCTGTGCCTCTCATTCAAAATGAATGATAGCATTCCCTTTCTGGTCTCTAGGTCTCGTCTGTGACCACCCCAACTGTCCCTTTGCTGTATCAGTTCTCTGTCTCGCCCCCTTCTGTCCCCAAACACCTGATGGCTTTCGTCTGAAGCTATTTTCACCCACTGACTGTAACATTCAGATCCGCTTTTGAACATCTAATAGGAATGTTGTTGGTATTCAGGTATTATCATTGTCCTTCTCCTGTTCTTTTTTACCTTGCTGCTAGGATAAGCTTTGCCAAAAGTATGACCAATGTAAATGTCACCTCTTTTCAAGGATTTCTAATCAGATTCCAATTGTACTTTTCCTTTTTTTATTTTATAAAAAAGATAACATCACAATCCTTGTTCCCCTGTTGTGTGTGGCATTGAGGTGTTCAATGGTCTCTTCGGCATGCTTTTCAGAAAGGCATGGTTGTGAAGGTCAGTCTGTGTGTTGTGTGGTTCGTTCTAGGCCACACAACCCTGCCCTTTCCATCAATTCCCTTTTGAGATGAAAATATGACTCTGCTGTCCTAACCTTTTAATTACATGAAGGCTTAGCAGGTCAGGCTGGAAGTTGCATGTTTGTGGGTATGTACTGTACATCTGCTCACAGTATTCCATCGGTGCCCAGAATCCCTTAACATCCATGGCCTGATGACATGTCCACTCCTGAAAGACATATCCTGGCTTGACTTTTACCATTCAATGTTCAATGTACCGTAAATGTTTTTGAAAGAAAGGCTGCATTTGTTTGTTTAAAAATGCAGTAAAACGGTATAAGATTGTGAAATGTTATTACATTTTAAAGTTTAAAGTTACAATTTAAAGTAACTGTTTTCTATTTTAATATATTTTAAAATGAAATTTACTGTATGTGTTATAGCAAAGCTGCCTTTACTCAGTCTTCAATGTCACATGATCCTTCA
Organism: Rutilus rutilus; assembly: GCF_951802725.1. NCBI lineage: Eukaryota > Metazoa > Chordata > Actinopteri > Cypriniformes > Leuciscidae > Rutilus > Rutilus rutilus. The sequence continues at coordinate 18,792,512 of NC_140231.1, read as the reverse complement.
GAAATCATTTATCACAGTTCAAATATATGATCATTTAATGCATCCTCACTGAATAACAGTATTTATTTCTTTAAAAAAAACTAATCTTACTGACCCCAAACTTTTGAACAGAAGTGTATATAATTCATGTTCATTTATAAAATATTGATTTAAGCTAAATTATACATCTTGAAAGGTTAAAAATAAAGTATTTTTAGATATTCAGATCAATAAGTATTATTATTATTATATTTTTTTTTTATCTTGACAATGAGCTTATAGTAATTTAATCCTGTAAACGTTTGAACGGTATATACATATGTAGTATTAATTATTATTATTATTGCTATTACTGTTATTAATTGTTGTTTTACATGGGGTCTTTTTTATTTTTAATTTTTTGGGGTAACAATTCTTTAATTAATGTACTGTGCTTTACATGTCAATTTTGAAAATGTAGTTTTCCACATCCTTGAGTTATTATGGCTGTGCTGACCAGCATGGAAATTCAGCGGGGTACTTTTAGGATTTTTTAAAATATCAAACTGTTATTTTGATATGTTATTTTGTGCGCCAGGTTAGCTGGCGCACATTTCTGGCTGCCCACAATGAATCTTCTCATGAATGTTCTGTGTAATGTCGGAAAGCAATGCTGGATTCCCCAAAGCAGAAGGGAATTAATCTGAGAAAACAGACATGTGCAGGATCTTGAATTCTAAAATATCAGGGCTATAATTCCTTCTTTTTTTTTTTTTGCACTTAATGAGACTCACTCCTCTGAAGAAGTTATAAGTGTCCCAAAAGTTTAAGAAAACCTCAAAAGTCTCTTCAAAGTCAGAGGCGGATGGTGGGAGCCGCCAGATGTGACCTCTCTCTCTGGCTCCTCCAAGGTGGTTTTAGGACACTGGAGTGTCTATTCCCATCAGCGAGGCTTATCAGAGTGGCAGCAGTGGTGTCTAATCACCGCCCGGCAGACAGACAATAAATCCCTCCCTATTATGGCTCAGGTACACACGCTTCAATCCTCTCTGACTAAAGCAGCCTGATAGGACAAAGACTTGATCCTTAGAAACGCTTGCACTTTGTCACTGACTTTGAAGTCTGTGAATCCAAGGGTTTTTGTCCAGTGACATTTTTAGCTGGAAAAAGCTTTTCTCGTGTTCATATTTGCAGATTACAGATAATTGTGCTTTAATGGGTCCACTTATCGTGTTTAATTTAATACCTCATAGGCAGCATATTTCTAGTTTTTGAGGAGGTAGATCATGCAGTGGAAACCTGTGTGAGAGGTGGCTGGCCTGGAGTGAGCTGTAGTGTGTCTGTGTGTGTATACACATACACGTTGTGTTTTTATGTTTGATGGGGACTTTTCATAGACACAATGATTTTTATACTGTACAAACTGTATATTCTATCCCCTTACACTAATCCTACCCCTAAACCTACCCATCACAGAAACTATCACTTAGTATGATGTATACGCTGTTTTTCTCATGGGGGCCAACAAATGTCCCCATAATGTAGGGTTTACCAGGCCACACACACACACAGGATTAAATTACATTACTTCAGTTAGTTCTGGTCCATAGTTTCTTTCCAGCCATGTGATATTCTACTGGAATCGTTTTACAGTTTGTATCACTCCGCATGCAGCATTACTGACAGCGAGTGTCATGGCAGACGAGCAAACCCACCATCATTTTACAAATTCTACTGTTGTTGTGTCACGGAATGTAGTTTTAAGAGTTTTTTTTAGGCGAGAATGTAGTTGTTAACTTTAAATATGTGGTTTATTTATAAAGATAGAGCCTATTTAAAATGTGCTTCGTTTTTGGTGATTCAAGCTCTAGGCCGTCAGTGGCCGTTCAGCACTCATGTACCCACCTACAGCTTTATCTTCGGGAATTTGCCACTGACTCTTATGTTGATATTGTGTAAACATAAGGTATAATTAATTTTGGGTATATCAAGTAGGCAATCTTTGCAGTTATTATTCTATTACTTCTTCCAGATGAAATGGATTTGGCTAAGGGCAAAGTTAAGTTTCATAACTTATGTACATATATTTATTTAACTTGTACTAAACTGTACTATAACTAGAGCGCTGCTTTTGTACTTATGTTTGCTTGTGTTTATTTTCTATTGTACAAACTTCTTATACTTTTGTAATGGCTATTATCAATTATTTAAATATTATTGTTCAATAAATATTTTCTTTTCTTTTCTTCTGCCTTGCCTTGCCTTGCCTTGCCTTGCCTTTTATATAAATAACATGCCATATTTGGTATTAAGAAAGGGTACGATGTGATTAGTGATTGTGATTTCGACTTCAGTGAAAGTTACATTATGCCATTGTATTGCAGCAAAGACTGTCTCTATGAGTGAGTCAGTAGAAAAGACTTTTATATTGACAGGGACTGAAACAAGGTTGTAAATCAGGACGTTATCTTTTACTTTTAAAAACACCAAATAAGATGCAACTGACAAATGAATTGACTAGTGCCGTCATGGGGAATCCCCTTAACTGTTTAAAGGATACTAAGACAAAGATATCGCTTTCCTCAGCGGACATTCAAACTGATTTTCTTATGTATATAAGATTGACCTGTAGAATATCAGATGCAGGTAATAGTCTCGCTTAGTTGATCTCTCGCTCTCATAATACTCTACTCTACATAGTACAATAAACTTCAATGAAGCAAGCAACTCAGCTTTCCTTTATTACTAGTTCTAAAATTACGTTTTTAAATTAGTATCGGAGGCTTGGGCTCCACTGTTAAAGTCCTCATGAAATCAAAATTGACCCTATTTACTTTGTTCACCACAATACTAGTAATATGCGCTAACAATTAATCCATGCAAGTTAATACACAGAAAAAAATGTTTGTCGTGGTAATCTTTAATCAAAATCTGAAAAGTTACTTCGTTCTGGAATGGCGTTCCTTCTCTGATGACGTCAGTTTGACGGCTTGGGTTGAAAACGCTTAACCACTCCCCTCCAACCGTCAGTCTGCTATGAGCGAGAGATGGAGAGGAGGAGCGCTAAAGTAAAACCCTGCCCTCTATTCAATATTCAATTTCACTTGGAAATACGTCACAACACTGGAGAAAAGTCGTTTGCAACTTCCGGTTCACAGGGACTTTAAACTGTCGACTTGAATCTGTGGCCGAACTACTTTTATAACAATTTTTTTAATATATTATATTATTTTAAGATGTTTAAATGAATCTCACTCTCTTTCTGTAGCCATAAATTCCCAGTTATGACTGCATATTTTTAAACATGCCTTGCTTTCAGGCTTTTGACTACGTGAAGTGCTCTCAGGTTGGTGTGCCATGTGAAGTGAGACACAAGGGTTCATTAATGCAGCTCATGCATGCTGACCCCAAAGTTAATGTCCCTATCATTTTGGAGTAGGGAGCATCTCTCAAGTGGGATAACTCATGTTTAATGCATTGCACTGGTCAGGGATTTTAACCTCACCTGAAGAGACGGGGAGAGAGTGTGACACGGACTGGGCGGTCCCTTAGCTCTCCGGTCAGGGGCCCAGCAAAGCCCAGGGCTGAAAAGCCAATGCAGAGTTATTCTGACGGCTGACATTTACTTAACATGGATAACCCTATTCGTCTGGCCTGTGTTCTAGGGGTCTGAGTTCGAGGGTGGCCTCTGGTCCCCTTTTGCTCTCAACCAAATCATGCAACAAATCATAAAGCAGGCATGCTGTATTCTCTCACGGCACTAAGTATCTACCAATCTACTCTGCTTAGACCCGGCTAGTTTCCAGCCATAGCCAGGGTGGTCTTTCTGCTAGACGAAGGAAGCCTGATGGGCAGAAGCTTGTTTTATAGGCCTATGCAAAACTCTGTGAGGTTTATTTAGTACTTGCCTCAGGGCTCTTGTTGCAAGCGGCCGGGTTTGAAGAGTTTTGTTTGGTACTGAGAGATGATTTATGCCGTGGTCACCCATGGATATTTGCATGGATTTCTGTGTACTTTCTCTAATGTTGTTTAAATTCAATTGACATGCAGATGCTCTGAGCAAAGCTGAGGCACAAATATCCATCTTCAATGGCTTTGCGTTGAGTCCCAAAAGTGGAATGCTAATTAGCACATTAGCTAAGATGAAAATTTGGTGAAAATGCTAATAAGAAAATTGTTTTTCTAATCAGACTCTGACTCATTGCACAGTTTCATAAAGCCATGTCAGCTCTAAGTGCTTTTTAAAACTGTTATGCGGGTACCAGAGGCGGTGCATTAGCTAAGCCTCTGATTTGGGGCCTTAGCTGCAGATAGATGAGCTCAAGACCAGGTGCTGTTGACATGTTACAATTAATGAAGTTTCACAGCACGCAACATCAAGAGGAAGCACTGAATGTGTTAAAAGTAATGTTCCGCAAGGGACCTGACGAAGAATTTCTCCTTTCATTTGTTAGTTATTGTTATATTCATGAGGTTTGTGTTGTTTTTAATGGCTGTTCAAGAAATGCCATGAAGTGATTATTCAGTCAGATTGTACTATCGATGTGGGACCAAAAGTTTGTTTGTTTCAGCCACATTGTTATGATTTTGAAATTTGATTATGAAATAAATTATGACTATTATTATTATTTTTTTCTCTCTCAATGTTTTCAAACAGTGAACCTGACCTTGTAAGATAATTGTTGATTTGCCATTTTTAAATATGCTTTTTTTCCCCTTCTGGGTACATGACACTTTGGGGATCTATTGGTGAATGGCTTCCTTCTAATTATTTTCTCTTTTTTTTTTTCTCTCCCCCTTTCACACAGGAGCTGCTCAGTTCCCAGGTATGGCTTCCCTTTTACCTCTTGTCTGTGTGTTAGTTTCCATTCCCAAACCCATTTCCCAAATAGCTTGTCCTTTACAGCTAGCAGTGCTGGTCATAACCGAAACCATCTCGCCTTTCTTCATCCTCTGACTCACTGACGACTTCTCTCTCCTCAACCTCCACCGGTGCAGGTGCTGTGTCTCTCCAGCACTCCATCTTTCTGGTCCCTTCTAACATCATCTGTTTCTCATCTTTCAGGACAGAAATTACGCCTCATTCTTTCAGGTGTCTCATCCAGTTGAATTTCTCCATTTTCACAGAGCACATTTACTCCAGATATGCAATCATTTCCTCTTTCAAATGTGGGGAATATGTTTCGAAGGAGACCGGTAAAATAAGTCATTTGGTAAACCGTACTCAAACTCTTCACTCTATCAATGTCTTGTCAGCGCCTCTCAGGTCTTCCTCATTTTATTTCTTGCCATATTTTTGATAAGGCTCATTGAAGACAAGCAAGGGTTCAAGATACCAGAATGTTTTATTTTGGATGGATGGATGGATGGATGGATGGATGGATGGATGGATGGATGGATGGATGGATGGATGGATGGATGGATGGATGGATGGATGGATAGATAGATACATAGATAGATAGATACATAGATAGATAGATACATAGATAGATAGATACATAGATAGATAGATACATAGATACATAGATACATAGATACATACATACATACATACATAGATACATACATACATACATAGATACATACATACATAAATACATACATACATACATAGATACATACATACATACATACATACATACATATAAATAATGCACTCTATAATTCATTTATGAGTGTCTCATGACTCACTTTTTAATTGCCTTAACAAAACTTCAAGAACATATTGTTGAATCACAAGCACCTGGCTTAATTAGTCTACATTTTATAAATACAATTTAAATAGATGTTGAAAATAGAAATTCATGATATGTTAGTGACCATATTGGTATCAGCTAATATTAGCCATTTTTAAAATTAAAACTGGATTACATCTGCATGTTCGAATTAAACTGTACACTATGCATGTATCCATTTATTTGTGCCTGCTCCCCCTTGGTAGGTTTGCAAGACATTGTTCTTTGTAAGACTGATTTGAAACGATGTGTATTATGAAAACTACTATACAAATAATTAATAGTAATTAAAAAGAAAATGATTACATTGTACCAGGCCAATACTGGAAGTAGATAATATCAGTTTTTCTTTCTTTTTTTTTCTTTTTTTTCTCCATTTTAATTATAATGCCTCTTTTCAGCATGAAGAATTTTTAATTGGAACTGTAGTGTGAACACTGTTGATTTATAATATCAGCCATAGTATGTGTTATTGTTATTATTCATTTTTTTCTATATTGTTGCTTTACTAATCTAAAGCCATTAAAGATACATTCACAGATGCCCTTATTTATCCCCTACTAAATTGTCCCTGCCCTATGTAGTCTCATCAGCACAGAGGAAGGAATGATGCTTCTTTTTGAATGTCAGGCCACATTAGAATGGAAAACTAGACACCCGCCTTGCTCCGGACCTGAAGGGGGGTGATGATTCAGACAAGACAGTATTATGGCCAGCAACTTTAGCCCACACTCCTGCAGCCCTTTACGATTAATGCCCTTCTCCTCCACAGTCTATCAGCCCAAACATGCTGAGGCGCAGGAGAAATGCTCTCTCTCTCACACACACACACACATAAACCCTGCTCTTGGCAAAAGCACTGTATTTTTTTGCCTTGTGATTCAGTTATTAATCGAAGCCAAGTTATTTGTATGGGTATAAATTAGAAGTGAGCTGAAGACGACACTCTCAAGGGGCATTGGATGAATCCCAGTCCTTGTTAAGGACCCCAGTCCTTCATGGCCTTCTGCTTGGTTTATGCCGCATTTTCTCTCTCTCTCTCTTTCTCTCGCCCTTTTTCTCCTCCAGTTCTGCTTGTAAACAGAATGCTCTCTTGCCAAAACATACACTCGCCATTAATACTGAATAGAAGACCGTGCTGATGACTCTTCTGTTATTGTGTTAGCTGGCTCATGTGAAATTACTGTAAAGGGATCCAGATCCAGGCAACACTTACAACAAACATACCCATAATGCAAGTGTTAAAGTTCCAATTATTATTATTATTTAATATAGAGCATATAAATGTATTTTTATTGCTTTATTTTTTATTTTTTATTATTATACAAAATAGTATTGTATTTTAATATTGGTTAGTTATAAGCTAATTGTAAAACATAATTAAAATGATTGTATTGGCCTGAAACCTACCTGCTAGTCAGTTTCAGGTGGTGCTTATAATTTATGGGGGAGACATTCTTATTCTGTAGAGCATTTGATTGGACAACAGTCTATGCAGTGCAGGATGAGTCATCCATATTTTCAGTCCATTTTCCCGGAAGAGACGACTGTATGTTTTAAATACGTAAGTCTAATTTAGTTATTTTTATGAGTATGCTGTAAATAGGCAACCTCAAAGCTAACCGGCATGAACCCAAAGCATCAATTCTCCAAATGTGATTTCATTTGACTTTAATGTTAGCTGCTTGGGGAAAGCAAAGCTCTTCATCTTTCTCTTTGTCTCTGTGCTGCCTCCTCTGACCTCAAGGACGTGGCTCTGCCACAAGGAGTCCTTGTTCTGCCTCTTTTCCTGTGATGTCATCTTAGTGAATGTGTGTGAGGACTTTTTTTTTCTTTTTTTTTTATCTGTGGCGATCGATAGAGGAAGATGTGAGAGGCAGAGGGCAGTTAATCTCCTGCCACCTGCATGGGGATTCTTATCCTTGTGTGCACAGACGTTTCCTAGATCGGGACGCTCACTCTGAGACAATGCAAAATACACACAGAATTGCTCGCGCAATCTCGGCTCAAGGATGTCGTATTTAGATGGATGGCCACGAGAGGCCATGTGACTCCGGCACAGCTCACTGATTCCAGAGTGAGGGACAGGTGCTGGAGGTCCTGGCGGTGCACCATCTTGCTGAGAGGAGGAATGCTGGGAAGGGAAGAGAGAGACAGGGCAAGGCAGGTCTCTGCTCTTCCGCTGTTTCTCTTACCTGCTTTCTTTTGTTTTTGTTTTGTCTTTTTATCTCTTTCTCTCTGGTTCTTTGTTTAAAGCTGAATTTTCAGTATCATTACTCCAGTCTTCAGTCTGATATGCTGATTTGGTGTCTAAGAATCTTTTATTATTATTATTATTATTATTATTATTATTAATGTTGAAAACAGTTGTGCTGCTTAATATTTTTGTGGAAACCATGAAAAAAAAAAATCAGATTTTTTTTTTCTTATGAAGAGAAAACATTTATATAGAAAACATAAATTATTTTGTAACATTATAAGTGTCTTTAATGTCACTTTTGATCAATTTAATGCAACAAAAACAAATTATTGAACAGGAAGATTGGTATAAATATAAGTGAATTGATAACCATGGATTTTATTTGCTATTTTATTATTTAGAATTAAACTATTTATACATGTAAATATTATTTATAATATATATAAAAAATAGTAGTGAAATATTTTTTGTTTTGTAAACATTATTTATAATAATATTTCATTTTTTTATATATATTTATGATATTTAAGAAACCTTAAAGGCAGGGTAGGTAGGAATGGTCTAAAAAACTTCTTTTTCAAATTTGTTTAAACTTTATGTACATATCAATACATAATTAAAATGTAAGTACTCTGAAAAAGAAAGTATAAAAATCGAGTGTCTGTAGACCTCTCACGACTGTTTTAAAGACAGCTCATTATTTCCATTCACTCCACCCCCTCCCTTCTGGGCTCCTTCCAAAGCCACGCCCCCAAAACACATGAACGCGCGACTCCAACCGCTGAGCTGAAGACGCATTATTTACCTGAGACAAGCAGAGAGGAAGGAGCTCAGTGCATGTAGTGACATCATGTCAGAATCACATGTAATAAAAAAATCTAACGCTAATTGCTTATGAATATAAACAAATAAGATGTATTTTAGTACTCACTATCAAGCTAGCATATTGATATTGGTAAATTTAAAATATATATTTTTTGATTCGCTAACGAGCTAGTTATATAAGCTAAAAACAGGTTGCATTGATACACTTTTTTACATTACCATCAGTTACATTGTGATGAAGATGAATTTCGTGTAAGATTCATAACATATATGGTGTTCTGCATGTAGGGGTGGGAGATATTGACAAAAATGAATATCTCGATATTTTTTTCCAATATCTAGATATCGATATTCAGGCGATATTTTTGCCATCCTTCAAAGAAATGTGAGCAAACTGGCAAAGAAGGTCCAGTTGGTCTTTTGACTTGCTGCATTTGACCTATATTATTCTAGGCTATAGAAAAAAACAAAAAAGGAGCTAACTAAACAGAATCTGTGGCAGCCCCTACTTTTTCCACTTACAAAAAAAACAAAAAAAAAAACTTAACTAGGCACTTCTTGCAACAGTGATTATTAAATCAAACAACAATATTGTTGATGATCAATTCAAAGTAAAAAAAAAAAACATTTTCAAAACGGTATGAATCCATTCATTTTTTTCCCCAAAACGCTATAAATCCATCTTTTTTTTATTTGTATTTTTTTTTTTTTATGGTTTGTCTTTTTAAAAAAGTTTTTGTCTTTTATTTTTCGTGTTTGCATTTATGAGGAAAAAACAATATTACTTGACAGTTCTCCATTATGGACGCGAGCGCTCTGAAAGCTGCACTAAGACTTTCAAACTTTAACAGAGACCTCAAAACAGAAAGCACAAAGCCTTTCTTTAAAACGAATTTCGTTTTGTATTAATTGTATCTTAATTTAAATTTTTTTTTCCTTAATTCATTAATATTTTCATTCCTGGATTAAATACATAAAGTAAATATAGGCTATCAATCACAACATAAGGTGCTTGAACTGGAGATTATATCATCGTGAACCGAACCGTAGCCTCGCCTCACAGGCCTAAAAAATGTGAAATATATTTACAGAAATCTGGTTCTAAACAAAACCATCCAAAACAAAATAAAACTATGTAGCCTAATAAATGTGCATTTCTCCGGTGCATGCGTTCACTAGCCTACTGTGAAGATCGCGAGTCTATCGTCAACTTCATCTTTGCAGCCGACACAGAAATTAATAAACAATTAAAATGTCTTATTGCAATATTTTACACATTCATAATCATTACTTTTGCTGGTTCTTTGAGGCAGCTTTTTAGGTTTATGGCGTTTTGGAAAAGAGCTCTTCACGTACAAACACCGTTTCACCAAGGCACAGCAGCCCTTCAGCACATAAGAACAAAAAGAGAAAAAGCACGGACTTACTAATTACGAAACTTTGATGTGGTTGAACAGGTGAAACAGTCCCAAATTCCTCTGCAACTCAAACTTTCTCAGTACAAGTTATGAAGGAAGAGAACAGCATTACAGTTTTCAGCGCGTCCTCCTTTGATTGCTGTGTTGTGACTGGAAAAGTGCGTGCAGGAGCACATGCGCAAAACGTAGGTTTGTAAAATGTCCTTTTGTAAAATAAAAATAATTTTAGGGCGAAGCAGAGGAGGTCGTGCAAGAGGCCGTGGCGTGCAACTAGGGTCCGAGGAAGTAGAGGCTGAGGACGGGGTGGTGGCTGGAAAGCTACGCTGATATTGACACACGTTTTATTTCTTTGTTTATCCAAAGACTTTTTGTTCATTACCTTTTCTTGTACTGTCTTCTTTTTTTGCCTTGTTTGCCTTCGCTAAATGCATGCCGGTAATGTGAATTTTGATTGCTCTTTCTCTGCCATTGTTTTGCTATTCCTAGGTTCCGTGCCTCTTGAATTCCTCAAATCAAACGTGCGCGCGCAAGTGGGCAGATCCCGTGGCAAAAGGGTGGTTGCCATGGTTGCGAGAGAGAGTGACAGTCGCCTAAGCCAATCCTTTGATTCGTCCCGAATGGAAATAATGAGCTGTGTTTAATACAGATTAAACGGTCTAGAGTCACTTGATTTTTATACTCTTTTTTTCAGAGTACTTACATTTTAATTATGTATTGATATATATAGAAAGTTTTAACAAATTTGGATCTTTTATTTTTATAAAGTCCTACCTACCCTGCCTTTAAGATATAAAAATTTTGTATGACTTTTGATGGTTGCATCAAAACAAGCTTCACATATAAAGACACTAAAATGAATTAAAATGTGCTGTTTATTTGTGAACAGCTTATGTTGTAACAGTCTCTGAAAGCGGCTTGCACCAGCAGTATTCTAGTGAAAAAGGGGTATTTGTTTATCCATTGCCGTTGAGACTCAGTCACAGAGGCAGAAGTCCTTTCTTCCTCTCCCTCTGCTGAGAGAGATTTCCAAATGAGCGAGCAGGGGTGGCAAGGCCTCTGGTGCTGTGCCCGGCCCCCGTCGGCTCTCTGACGCATTAATCATGAGGCTGCCATCCATCCCTTCCCACACGCCACATTCCACTGCTGCTCCCATCCAACCACCATTTTACCCTTCATTAGCACTAGTATCATCACAATTTACTTATCCATACGTTTGTGTGAATGCTTCACGGCTCCTCAGCGTACACAGAGAGTGGGAGGAGGTCTTTGTGGCTCAGGGGCTTGCTGAGCCTTTTAAGGGAACTCGCTCTGGTTTGTTTCAAAGAGAAGTTGGGTTTACACGTGCCGTTTTAAACCTGCTTGTTAAACAAGCCAATATTGTTTGTGATTAAACACAACCAAGCTGGAAGACTCTCTTGAGTCCATCATTGGAACTTGACAACTATAATATTTGCATTAAATACATTCCATCCATGCTTCTAGGCTGATGGTATCAGCGCTGCAAAAAAAAAAGAAAAAAAAAGTATATATATATATATATACACACACAGTGACTCTGGGATATGGCTATTTAAATATGAAAAAGAAAACGTCTGATGTATTTTAGATATCTGACATTATTAGATAACTTATATATTTAGAAACCACATTAAATTAGCCTGAAATCTGTACTTTTTTTGTAGGGTTAATCGTTCAATAAAGCAAAAAATCACTTAATTGAATTAAGACAAGTGATGTCCGTGAAGGATTTAGCAGAAATATCTCAAAAGCATCTGCAGAGAGACACTCCTTAAGGCTTAACTTATTCCAATTAAGCTTGATGTATTCTCTTAAGTAGATTTGGTACATTTATCCATGTGTCATAAGGCTTGCTGTTGAATTTGTGCATCTAGCGTGTGAAAATCGCCCCTGCTGAAAAGACTTGGCATTTCAGGGTTTAGAGGCTGGTTTAGCTAGTTAGAGGGATAGTTCACCCAAAAATGAAAATTCTGAAAGAAACGCTATAGGTTTAGAACAACTTGAGGGTGAGTAAATGATGACAGAATTTTCATTTTTGGGTGAACTATCCCTTTAAAAGGCCTGATGGGGAAAGCATCATCCAAAGGAGCATATGCTGGTCTTTTTAACAGGGGTGACTGAGCTTGAAAGGGGATGTTGGCATGTGTATCTGGAGGTCTCCTTTCACAGATGGAAGGGCACAGTGAAGTAATGCCAGTGCTGAGCTGCTGGCCATCAAAACACAAATGTGCTTAAAGTGATTTCGAACAAATGATATCAGACACAGCCTGTGGGCCTAAAATAAACCAGCATTAATGACACTGCAGTATGCAGAACATGTTCTCATATTAGAATGTACCCCGTCTTAATTGAGACATTAACATCTTATTAAGATAAAATGTCAGCATTGCATGGATAGTTCACCTAAAAATGAAAATGATCATGTCGTATCTAATTTTTGAAGAATATGCTGACTGCTCCTTTATTTATAAATAAAATAAATGGGAGTAGGTGCTCAAGCTCCAAAAGCACTACACTGTAAAAAATTTGTAACACTCCCAAATCAAAAATTTCAATTGACCGATAACATCTAAATTTTTCAATTGGCCCAAGTGAAAATCTGTACATTTAATTTTAGAATTTACAGAATTTCACTTGGGCCAATTGAAAAATTTAGATGTTAGCGGTCAATTGAAATTTTTGATTTGGGAGTGTTACAAATTTTTTACAGTGTATAAATGTGTCCATACAACCCATGCTCTATATTCAAAGTCTTCTGAAGACATGTAATTGCTTTGGGTGTTGGGCATAATTTTGAATTTTGGGTAAACTATTCCTTTAACATACTACATACTAAGTAGGCTATGCATACTAAATGTGAAGTGTACACTTACATTTTGGGGTAGGTAAGAAATTAATACTTTCATTCAGCAAGGATGCATTACATTGATCATAAGTGACAGTAAAGACATTTATAATGATACAAAAATGTTTCGGATAAATGCTGTTCTTTTGAACTTTGTTCATCAAAGAATCCTTAAAAAAAATGTATCACTGTTTCCATAGGCAGTGATTTATAGTTCTGCCGCTGGGTGTCCACGCTTCATACCCCCGAACATGCGATGAGAAACGCACGTTTGCCTTTTTCTATTTTTCTTTTGGAAACTTTCAAATGCAAATACATTACCAACCAAATAAACGCATCTTTATTCACCTCTGATTCCATGAGAAAAACATTTGGCTAAGCGAACACACATGCCCCTTAAAACATTTTAACATGCTCATTACTTAATTAATTATGCTTTGTGTTAGGTTTTCAAGCGAACTGTCTTCGCTTGAAGTGGTGCGCTTGAATTCATTACACAAAAGTTATTCGTGTCTCGCGAAGAGAAACACACGGACTGCAAATACATTACCAACCAAACAAAAACATGCGTTATTTCCATAAGTGCTGTCGGGAGTCACTCTCTCGCTAATATTTTAGAATTTATCACCATGCAAAAACAGAAAGCACAAGCTTTTGTATCAGGATACTGCATGTTGTAATGCTGCGTTGCCCGGACCCGATTTTTTTGATTGGTTAAAATGAATGGAGAATATCTTGTGTTTTTCGGGCGCCTATGACTGTTTCCAAAAAAAAAAAAAAAAAAATATATATATATATATATATATATATACAGTGCAATGCATAAGTGAATACACCCATGCTAAAGTTGACTAAAAAGAGGAATAAAAAATCATATTTTGGAAATTGAACTTAATGCCTTAATTTAAAAAATTAGGAAAAATCCAACCTTTAAGGACACCAATTTTCTTTGTGAATGAATAATGTATCGTAAATAAATAAATGTTCTTCCTTAAAATACATGGTGCATAAGTGAGTACACCCCTATGTTAAATTCCCATAGAGGCAGGCAGATTTTTATTTTTAAGTATTTTTTTTTAGGATACTATGCATCCTGATAAAGTTCCCTTGGCCTTTGGAATTAAAATAGCCCCACATCATCACATAGCCTTCACCATACCTAGAGATTGGCATGGGGTACTTTCCATAAGATCATCTCTCAATGCAAATCAAACTAGCTATTAGGCTAACTGAAATAAAACCATGCCAATCTCTAGGTATGGTGAAGGCTGTGTGATGGTGTGGGGCTATTTTAATTCCAAAGGCCAAGGGAACTTTATTAGGATGCATAGTAAAAAAAAATACTTAAAAATACTTAAAAATAAAAATCTGCCTGCCTCTATGGGAATTTAACATAGGGGTGTACTCACTTATGCACCATGTATTTTAAGGAAGAACATTTATTTATTTACGATACATTATTCATTCACAAAGAAAATTGGTGTCCTTAAAGGTTGGATTTTTCCTAATTTTTTTAATTAAGGCATTAAGTTCAATTTCCAAAAGATGAATTTTTATTCCTCTTTTTAGTCAACTTTAGCATGGGTGTATTCACTTATGCATAGCACTGTATATATATATATATATATATATATATATATATATATATATATATATATATATATATTAAGCAGCACAACCATTTTAATAATAATAATAAGAAGAAGAAATGTTTCTTGAGCACCAAATCAGCATATTAGAATGATTTCTGAAGGATCAAGTGACGACTGGAGGAATGACTGCTTAAGTTCAGCTTTACCATCACAGGAATAAATTACATGTTATTATTTAAAATAATATTTTAAATTGTAATATTTCACAATATTATAGTTTTTTCATTTTTAAAATCAAATAAATGTGGCCTTGTTGAGCACAAGAGACTTTTTTTGGGATATTACTGAACTGTTCTTCTTTCTGTACTTTTGAACAGTACTGCATGTACTAAATTACATCAGGGAGACTTCACAGAGAAAATGATTGCTCAGGAGGCTTGATGAAGGTCTCGGTTATGTACTATTTTTTCTCAGATGTTTCTCCTAATATTCCTTTGGAGAGGTTCTCAGGCGTGATTGCAGGCGTCTTGTCATATCTGAGCACAGATTGAGACATTATTTAGACCTCTTCTGAAACTCTAGGAAAATGTGTGATTACTGGTGACTTGGGGTTAATTTCTTTAAGAAAAAAGTCTCTGTTTGATCTCCATTCTATCTCAGAAGATATGAAAGCTATCTCATTTGTTAATCATTCAAAAGGAAGTTCACACAAATGAAAATCCTGCTTTGAAAGTTCAACACCCTCTGAACACACAGGACCGTAACCATGGAGTTCTTCTCTATTAGCCAGGCTGTAATATTCAAGCACGAACATTGACCTTTGCAGCTCAGAATAGTGATGGGTATCACATTCACTCTCACTGATTCCGGCTCACAGGTATATGTGGATCTCACTCTTTTACAATCACCACCCTTCAGATCTAATTTAAAGCTGTGGTTTTCCTCACTCACACATGCTGTTTCAAAAAGTGTCCAGCACGCAGGATGAGCTATTGAGGCGGACAGTAGAGTGCTTTGACCTTTACGGCGCGGCAGTGCACTCCTGCATTAGCCCGTTCCGTGTCACACACACACACACTCACACACACACACGCCCGTACGCACGCTCTGAGTGTTCCTCTGGGTTGATGTATGAGGGGCACTGGGGTGGTGCTGGGCCTGTAGTGATATAAATGGCTTGTCTGCCTCACTGAGAGTGGAGTATCGTCCTCTGACAGCTTTAATCTAGACCAAAATGATCAATGTTCTATGCTACTTATTTTGAATGTCGGTAATTAAATACAGAGATAATGTCACAGATCTGTTTGAACAAGTTATGCAAATGCACAGTACACAAATTTCTTTGGCATTTTTGCGATGCCTTGTTTGTTGTTGATGCATGCACGGAAAGCTAATTTTTTTCAGCCGCCCTTTTTTGGTGGTCTTTTCCTAAACATTAGGGTTAATGAAATCTTCATTTAAATAGGAATTCATCCATTCCTTCACTTGTTCCAGCTCCAGTGACACAAACAATTATTTTAATTAAACTAAGCTGCACGCCAATAATCAATAATAATTTGGGGCTTAAACAAGTTTAATTCCTCTATTAATATGGTATGATCCCTGCACAAGATTTACTTAACAGCTAATAAATCTGGGGTAGTTTTTCATAATAAGAGATAAATAGGAACATGAATATTAACATATCCTTTTTCCTGTGCCAATATCCTGAATACAGTAGTTTGTATATTATATATATATATATATATAAACATTATCACCACATGAAATGTTTTCAGTGGAATTCATTTCAAATTAAAATTTAAGCTTGCAAAATACAAAAGCTGACTGTCATGTTTGCGTGCCTCACTGACGGGACCAAACTTCCCCCCCCGTACGTGATTTTAAAACGCAAGACGGTACCCAGATTTCAAAAGTAGACAAAGAAGATTTCACTTCTACTGTTAATGAAATTTTGGTAGGCTACATGGTTTCATGAGATGGATAGCCTAATTGTTACTTAATTCAGATGGCCTACAGGTATGCCAAAAAGTGTTTATTTTTAAATGTGATCATTGGTACATGTTACCAGTGTTTACCATACTATCAATACAAACATTTAAATGTGAAAAATCTGCAGTATGAAAAATTTCTAATTATTTTCTTTATCAAAAAGAGATACATCTTTAAAACAGGGGGGGGGGGGGGGGTCGTCTTATATTTGAAACAATACGGTATTTATAAAAACATAAAAAATAACATCACATTAAATAATAATCAGTAGAATGTTTAAATGCCCACTGAAGAGCCTTTAAACACGCAGCATTATTCAATGTGTTGAGGTAACTTCCACCGGAACAGGAAGAGAGGGCGGGACATATCGAACAGCTCCCCTTTTTTAAATAGCCAATAGCGTTTAGTTTATATCACAGCTCGGCCAGAGCCGTTGAGCTCGGTAAACCGCAGTTTCCTCCTAATCTCTTACTGTTTCTCCTCCTAATCTCCGCCATGTCGCTTGAAAATATAGCATTCCTTGCAGAATTCAAATGGATCCGATATGTGTTCTGGTATGCACTGACTCACGCGTATGATCCGCTCTGTGCTATTGTGTCTCTGGACCGGAGCAGACTGTGTGCCTGTGTGTCTAAATGCCAATTTTGTCATTGTTTTGGAGCACACTAGCTTATAGATAACAGTAAGGCCAACATATTCCTACTAAAAGCCTAAAAACTTGCATTTTGATTTCATGGTGACATTAAAATGAATTTTGAATTAAAATGTAATCTTGCAAAACACTTGTTAAAACAAAACAAAAAGTATTTTATCATGGCACATTTTTAATAATACAATTTAAAGTTTTAAAATATTTATAAAACGTTTAAAAAAATTAAGTAAAAAAAATATATTATGGCATGAAATAATATTTTCAGTACAATGTTTAAGCTTGCAAAACACTTGCTAACACAAATTCTAAGAAAATGTTACTCCTTTGATGGAATAAATAACATTTTGAAGATGTAAAAGCAGCAGTGAGCATGCCAGAATCCAATTAACACGTTTACCTTTTTTCCTCATCGAGTTTGACTCATTGGCATACTCTAGTGGTTCATGTTTTTTTCCTCTAGTACTTTATATATAGACCTAATGTTTTCCTGATGCTTTAGGGTAAACATCTGCTTTCCAGCCCATACATAGTTAAATGACATCTCATCAAGATTTGTTGCCAAAGTTTGTGCAAAACTTTTTTGAAGTAAAGGAGATGTGCGGAGTCTCGGGAGGTCTACCGATGATTCAAATCATCCCTCTCATCCCACACAACAAAATGGCATCCAGCTCATCACCCCAGAGTTGTGCAAAGTAAACACAGAGCTGGCTAATTGCATCGAAGTTGGTTTATCACGAACACTCAACATTTTTAATTAATTTTTGAGCAATATTATATTTAAGTTCAAAATATTCCAGTGCTCAGCCAAGATTGGAGTTATGGGATTTTTCGTGGGGGGATAAGAGGCTTGAATATGAGCTAAGGGGAAAAAACAAGGAATATAATCATTGAGGACATAGAAGAGAACTTAAAATTAAAATTGATGTATTCTGTTCCTTGCTAGTCTCCTTCCCCTCCTCAGCTAGCTTTAACATGCTAAAAGCGTGTTTGTTTTCCTGTTGAGCTTGCCAGACAGTGCTGTTGTACGTGTTCATGTATGTTTTTCCCTTTCAATGCATCTTCTGTCACTTAGGATGATTACCACCCACTAGCTGAACGGCCACGGACTGGCCAGTATTTAGCGCAGTCTCCGTGACAACCACAGTAGCGTGCTTAACCTTCATCCGTAACCCCTCTCTGGGATAAACAGTCTTTCTATTTGCATTTCCAATCTAGTCCTCTCAATCCACACCTCATCCCCTTTGACGAGTCTTAAGGAAGTCACTCCTGCACAAGGTTTATTTGTTTTGGTCTGTTTTGACTTTGTGCTACTGGCAGGCTGATTGAATTCAGTTTTGTTAAACTGTCTCCCCTTATCTGTCACCATCACACGATCTGATTGCTTTCTTCCCTTCTGCTTTAAGTGACAAGGCTGTTTAGAGGTGCCTGACAACTGAGGCATGCAAATTAGCACTTGATGGTGTCTTAAAGTCATGTCACATTTCACATTAATATATTTATTTATCTCCAGCTTTAGCTTATTCATGATTTCCTCTTAGCTCTGCAGGGTAGGCAGCTGTGGGGTGTTATTTTAGACTTTTAGTTTGTTTATTTATTTATTTATTTATTTTGATCCCATTAAGTTGCAGTGAATTATCTAGCTCTTAAAGGGACAGTTCAGCAGTTCAAAAATTGTGTGTGAGTAAATTGTTTGTCTCTTTTCAATATAATGGAAGTAATTTAGATTAAAAAAGCACCATAAAATAGTAGCCCGTATGATTTATGCCCAAATAGCTTTGTGTCAGGATTAGACTGAAATTAGTCCGTTATTCAGTGAATTTCTTCCCATCTGCTCTAGCTCTGCTGGCACATTCAGGAAAAAAGTAATTCAAGGTGTAAATTATAAGTGACTTGTTCATTTTAATCCACAGATCTACTTTAAAAAAACTGAACAATTCTAATTTGTTTATGAATCAGATTGATCAGGGGCCTCATTTGCGTCAGAAGTGGCGTACGGATGAAACATAGGACGTGCGTACGCACAAAAATATTCGGATTTATAAAACCGTGCGCACGCACATCCTACGCAGTTTTCCCTTAATAAATCACAATCAATTCTAAATGTAGCGCAGCTTTTGCGGCTTCATGTCACGCCCATAGTTGCCCATAAATAGTCCGTGAAACGCCCACAAGTTAATATTCATCGATTGCGAAATCATGGCAAACACAGAGAGGAAAACCAAGAAACGTAACTTCACTCACGCGAAAGCGTGAAGCGCAAGATCAGCCATTGTGCGTCATTACGCATTGTGATGGCATCATGGCATTTTATTACCATCCATTTGATTGCATCTGACAAGCTACAGATGTGTTATGAGGATGAATTGCATAACATGCCAATATTATTGCAGAACATATTTCACTTTTCTTTTTGCAAATATGTGTTAATTTGCATTTCTGTTGTAATCTTCGTTTGATTTTGTTTGTTTTACACTGCAGATCGATCAAACAGGTGTTTGTGTAGGCTGTTAATTGTAAGACTTGCTTTGTGAAGTCTTCTTGTTATTTATGAGAGGCAGTATTGCCATTTCTTTTACACAACGGTCTACAGTTCCACACACTTTCACGTGCTTCTTCCATCTGCCGACGGTGTCGCCATTTCTCATTTCAGCCGTTTTTGTGCGTACGCCTGGGTCAGCGTTTGCGTGAAGGACCGCACATTTTCCCGTCAAGTTTGCTTTTCAGAAATACCTATTATTGCGTAGAGAGCGGCATACGCCTTCTTTTGTGCGTACGCAACGTTTATAAATGAGGCCCCAGGTTCTTAATTTCAACTCAGTGATCAATACTGTGTTTCATAGAAGAAAGTCAGTCATACAAGTTTAAACAACAACATGAAGGTGAATCCTGTAAATGATTATAGAATTTTAATTTTTGGTTGAACTATCCTCTCTTTAGTGGTATACATTTTAGCTTTGGGTCAACCGGCCAAGGTCTGTAGCTTCCATTTCTGTGGCAGTGGCAGCTCTTATCACATGGTGATCTCATCCAGAGAGGGGATTTGGACCAAGCATGTGTAACATGAAAACAGGCAATCTCATGATGCACACACTACGCAGGAAAGAGAGGGGGAAACACTTTCACACTCTGCTGGATATTCACACCCACTCTAGCTGTGTTTTTCCACCTGTTCTTCATTGTGCACTCATGTAAGTGTGAGATTGTGGGTTTAGATGATGCAGGGCTGCATCTCTGTTTTAAGGAAATGGACAGTAGTGCCATTTTTCCAAGTTTATTTATTTTTTTTTTATTTTTTTTGTCTATTGTCCCTAGATGGATGGATGGCAGAAGTTATAGGATGGATGTATGGATGAGTAGCAGTTAATACGATGGATGGATGGATGGATGGATGGATGGAGTTATAAGATGGATGGATGGATGGCAGAAGTTATAAGATGGATAGGTGGCAGACACTATTGGATGGATGGATGGATGGATGGCAGAGGTTATTGGATGGATGGAGGGATAGCAGACATTATTAGATGTATGGATGGATGACTACTGACTTTTTGTTTTTTAAATAACTTAATTAACATATTTTACACTCTGTCCAACTCAACAAGCCTATCTCTCTTTCAGTCTCCAACTCAATTCTCTTTCTCTCTGTCCCTCTGCAGTACAAAGCCAGAATCTCATAGCGGACAACATCTCGGTAGTGGAGGGGGAGACAGCCACCATAAGCTGTCGAGTCAAAAACAATGACGACTCTGTCATTCAGCTCCTCAACCCCAACAGACAGACCATATACTTCAAAGATGTCAGACGTGAGTACACATAAGCATACTGTATGCATTGCACACCCACACACACAAACAGGCCACGCGTCCCCAGGAAGCCTCCCCAGTGGAGACGAAGTGTTAATGCATCAGAGTAATCCACTGCGCTTTTGAGGCCAGTCGATAGAGAGACCCAGCTGGCTGGTGAGGGCATGTTTTTTTCAGCGATTTGCCTTGCTATCATGTGATCCATCTTACCCAAGACCGCTCTGATATTTCCCTACAGCTGCACTGTGTAATTATAGCAGAGTCTTTCTAAAGGGTTTCATCTCTTCCACCCCTCTATGAAATATTGCACCCGCCGGTCCCATGTCATATGCAGAAAAGCACTTTGATTATGGTATTTTCTTTGCGCAAAAAGTTGCAGCAGGAAGCATTTTTAAGTAGTTCCAAAGTGCTTTCGAGTTCAGTCTGAGTTCAATCCAGCACATATCAGGTGGTGTCAATATACGTGGCGCCTGTCTCCACAAACGGTCTCCGGAAAGGTCTGTCCTTTTTATTTCATGGCTTTTCTCTGAAATAATGATAAGCTTCGCCGAGGTGCCAGACCGATTCATTTTCATCTCTTTCTCCATAAACGCCACTGTGGTTAAAGAGTGTCCCAGTCAAGGGGAGTGAACGGGAGAGCCATCAGTCACCTGAGGGACTGTCCTCATCAAGTAACGGTTAAAGTAATTGTGTGCCCAGTCCTCTCAGAATTTGGATTAAGGTCTTCTGAACCGTCATTTTATCTCTCAGCTTCCAATCATTAGCAAGGCTCAGACTCCAGGTTTTTGGTCCGTGCAAGGCTGTAATTATCACCCGTCTTCTTAATAAAACTTTGATGGGCTCTTCTCAAAGTAACCGTGGCCGGTAATCAAAATTGATTGCTGCCATTTAGGAGAAGCAGCATGTGTCCTGAAGCTTCTAGGATTAAACCTGAGAAAACAATACAAATGAGATTCGGAAGAGGAGCACAAGAGCAAAGGAAAGGAAATGAGACTGAGAGTGAGCGGGAGAAAGTGAGGGAGACATAAGCACAGAAAATAGAATACATTGATACACAAAGAAAGTTTTCTTCAACATCTCGTTTGTGGTTGCTTCAAGTGGTCCACTACCTAACAGCAGTGAACCAGGCATGTTTTTCTAGTTTTGTCCGTTATTATTACATTTTAATGTAATGCGCCTTTTAAATTATTTTGTGTTTTCTATATTTTAGGTTAAAGATTCATATTTAAATATATAAACTGAATAGAATCTGATACTACTTTACTAGTTTTTGGAAGCAAATAAGCAATAGGTTTGCTCAAGTCTCTCACCTAAAAAAGTTCTTATTTTATAATAAAAAACAAACACACATATATATTAGCAAAAACTGAGGTATAGTGTATACGGCCCTCAAAAAAAATATTATATTTTAATCACAAAACTTAGAACTCTTCCAAAAATGGGTTTTAGAAAGTGGACATTCAAATTTAGACTAAATTTAGACATTTTATATTCCTAAGGTTGTAGCAAGTTGAAATGGAAAGGCTCTTTGGAGCTTTTGGTTTCTCAGTAGGTGAAGAAAATGTGAAGATAAAAAAGGAAACTCTAAGAATCTTTGGCAGTCTTCAGCACTAGTTCAGCAGGAGGTGTTAACCACTGTGGAGTTTCTAAAACACCTCCTCCTCTTTACACACCTCTTACACCTCCCTCCTAGTGCGAGCAGAAAGCAACATTTATACATTTATTATGTTTTTACAGCAAAGTCCATTTCACATGACTCACGTCAGGGCACTGCTTTGACCTCCACGTGAAAGATGTTTCAGATAATGTCAGAGAAGGGTGATTTACAGGTTACTGTGTGCAAGTCGGTGTGATGAGTAATTTCCTGTTGCTTTGTACTCTAAAACATTTTAGCGAGGTGAAATTGTTGGACCCGTTATTGCGCAGACGGACATTCTACGCGTCATACAAATTGTCCGCCGTTCATTGGCCATGCTCTAGGAGGTCAGTGGCAAATGGGGACAAAATTCCAGTAGTTTGATTTTTAAATGTGGCATTACAATATTTGACTATACTTTGAGTTTGAGCAGTCCCTCCAGTTTTTTGCGATTCCGCGATCGCTGAATACAACGCAAAATCAACAAAATGTTGCTTTTTTTGCAATCTGCATAATTCCGAATTTAACTGCAAAATAATCACAAAAATTCAAAAGACATTTTAATCACCCAATTGAAATATCTCTAGTTTAATTAAATTTTCAATGCATTTTTACGTGGATACAGATGTTGCGGGAAAAGGGGAAACTCCTTTTCCTCGATTTACTGAAGCCTATAATGTAAACCGCATTTTGCAGCTGCACGGCTAGCACAGTGAGTGTCTGGCTCACTCATTGGCTGTGCTGCGGCAACTGCACATCCAATGGCGCGGGCGCCTCTGACGTGTGCGCCAATGCGCTAGCATCATGCCATTACACGTCAGAGCCTGCCAAGGGGGCGCGGCCTTAAGGTGATGATACACAGGGCAACTTTTTGAGCAATGTTGCTAGGCAATGTTGCCGTCAATGGGCAACCAGATGAGACACAGGGCCCACGACCGATCTAAATTATCCAGATAGAAATGTATTGCCCATTTTCAATGGGAAAGTGCCCAAGCAACAATCGCTCGGCTAGATTGCCCAGCAACATTGCTCAAAAAGTTGCCCTGTGTATCATCACCTTCAGCCTATATTAGTCCCCGAAAAACACCATTTTAGCAGGTTTAACAACTGAAGCGACAACTTGCCAGGTTACTATAGTGCGGCCGGATACGCAATACTTGTTCCCTACTCTCAGGGAACTGAGGTTACGATAGTAACCGAGTAGTTCCCTTTCGAACAGTCACTTAGTATTGCGTAGGTATACGCAGTGGGGACGCCATGCAAAACGCCACGCTATAAGTAACTGGTTGCCTACTGCAGCTCAGGACCCCTCAACTCAATTTACACACAGTTCTACAGTATAAATTACTACACCTGCTGTTAATATTTACATAGGTCAGGTAGAAAAATTGCCCATAGGTTGTTTTAAAAGTTAAATGATGAGAATTTCATTAGACCAAAATAAACAAGCTTTATGCATTTTGTTTGTGATTTGTGTCATGTATGACTATTGTGCATCTGACATAATACTATTATGGTAAATGTGATGTCCTAATTATAAAATATGATTTTTTCACAAATTTCTGGAAATTACCACCACAAAATCAGTCATTTTGACTGCAAAAATCACAAAAAAATCATGCAATCCTGGAGGGACTGTTTCATGCGTTGAAGAACATTGCCACAAGACCCATGTAAAGGGCCTTAAATGTCTTCTAATGACGAGTATGTCTCTTTATGTCAAATTTTGAGATAAGGTCAGACAAATTTCAGGTTTATTCACTGAAATCGCTACGTAGCAGTGCATGTGGGCTACAATGATATTTCAAGTCTTCTATTGTGAAATATGCCATGCTGAGAGGACACAAAGGTGTGACAGTGTTATTTCGCATTGTCTTTTTGTCCTTGCTGCATCTAATCTTTTCTCTTTTTTTTTTTTTCACTTCCTGAGCCTTTCAGATTCCTGTATGACATATGCTGCCCGATTTATATATGCCTGTCCGCATATGTTACGACACTTGTGATGAGAATTAAAACAACGAACAGAGACCAGCATCACCGTTCCCAAACTAGGGAACCAGCATTCCCCTCTGCCCAAATGAAAGTCTGAGAACATAATACAGGTTAAAGCCTTGTAAAAATCCCC
Organism: Rutilus rutilus; assembly: GCF_951802725.1. NCBI lineage: Eukaryota > Metazoa > Chordata > Actinopteri > Cypriniformes > Leuciscidae > Rutilus > Rutilus rutilus. The sequence continues at coordinate 18,767,713 of NC_140231.1, read as the reverse complement.
AGCAAATGAAAGACCGTTTCAAACAGCAAAAAAGGAACAGGGAGTGCAAAAGCATTTGTCCATGCTTTTTTCAGGGTGATAAGCTTTAAAGGGTTTTGTCAGGCAGAGAAGCTGGTTTACTGGGCAGCATGCCCTCAGAAGAGACTGGAAACCACGCTGAGCTTCATTCTCCACCGCTCCCACAGCGCGCTGGATGTAGCTGGCCGACAGAAACGTTCCCTCTCATGGCGGTGGGACAACCTCCTGGGGCCCTGCAAGCTCTTGCTGTCATCGTGTCCGGCGCTGTGTCCGAAAAAGCTACAGCAAGTAGCAGAGGGCATGTATGCAGTCAGACATGCTGTTATTATTTGGGTCACAAAGCACAGATTTTTTTTCCTCAAGGTTTCGACTTTGTTCATCTTCCTATTTTTCAGAACATAAACTAGAGTGAGTATGTAAATTTTGTCTGAATGTCCTGAAGGCATATTATTTTTGCCTCTGCCTGTTTGTGCACTTTGCATACTTTTCTCATTTAAAGTTAACATGAAATCAAAATTGACCCCATTTATCTTTTTCCTGGTCTGATTGGGAATGAATAATTAGTGCGTATTATCCAAACACCTGTAACTTTCTATTTCGACTGCAGTCACTGATCTCTCCCCTTCAACCTCCTGTCATGAAGGCTACTTTTTACTACCTAATTGGCACTTCTATTTTTCCTCATTGAATACCAATTGAAAAACTGTGTAAAAATAGAAAATGCATATACATTTTTTACTTGGTTATACCACGTGGCATTACATTTTTCTTGAAAATGGTATAAAAAGTTTTATATATACACAGTATACACATATACAATATATATGTAATATATATATATATATACAAATATATCCAAAATGCTACAGCTAGAGTGGTCTTCAACAAGCACAAGAGAGCACACATCACTCCTCTCCTCACAAAATTGCACTGGTTGCTGCTCACATCAAATTCAAGTCACTGACTTTTGCCTACAGAACAACCACTGGCTCTGCTCCCTTTTTCCTAAACTCATTACTTCAGACTTGCGTGCCATCCAGTAACTTGCGCTCTGCAAGTGAACGCCGTCTTGTGGTGCCATCTCAAAGAGCCACTAAATCTCTTTCTGGTCTGTTCCATGCTGGTGGAATGACCTGGCCAACTCAACCAGAGCGTGTCCATTTTCAAGAAACGGCTGAAGACGCATTTTTTTCGGCAACACTTGATCCATTAATGCTAACACTTTATCTTCTATTCTATATCTATTATCTAAAAAAAAAAAAAAAAGTACACGTACTGCGTTAGAATAAACTGGGAAGGGTCATAGCACTTGCATATTGTTGTCCTATTGTTAGTTTAACTGCTTCTATTGTTCTCATTTGTAAGTCGCTTTGGATAAAAGCGTCTGCTAAATGAATAAATGTAAATGTAAATAAATAAATATATTACATGATTGCATGTGTTTTAAACAGTTTTTAAAGGTTTTTTTCTTTTTTCTTTGTCATGGGCACTCTTACTTTTCATTGACCCACATACCGGTGAAATAGGCCGTGATCAGTCTGTTACCTGTATATATTTTCTCAATTCTTCTCCTGAATGAAGGGGTGTTTCTTTACCTCCAAAGCTTACCCGGTTTTATTCGCCTCACTGAAATGGGCTCCCTAGTTTCTTGCCCTCTTATTTCCCAATTAGAGCTGACACCACACTTATTCATGTTTTCATAATGCTCTAATTATTGCTGTCTCTCCACCTGACGCACAGTCACAATATATTATTAACCGGTTTGGCTTCTTGCACCTTATCGGTTTATTTTAATCCTCACATTTCCCCAATCAATAAATTGAATTAAATCATTGGCTTCTGCCTGCCCTCCCCTTGACAACCACATTCCCGACTTTCTGGCTGCTCTAATTAGTCGCACATTATGCGGCTGCTAAATGAAAGGCGCGGTGCTTGGTGTTTCAAAACAAAGACCACCACAATGGCTGCTAGAGATCATAGCGCTGCTGATGGTCCGCACATTTCATTTTGGAAGTGTGTGGCTTTATTACTCCCAAGCTCAGACATGTACCTGAATAAACTGTGCACACACTTTCGTTCAGTGGAATATAGATGTAAAAACTACATGTGCGTAATGTTTTATTTATTTGTATTTTCACTCTGAGCCTACGCCGCCCTGACATCATGATCAAAGGTGAGAAATGTGTTGCCTTGGCAGCAGAGTCTTCCAGCGTGTCCTCCACGTGCGTGCGCGGTGATCTGTGAGAGAAGTGGACTGAGAGACTGAGCTCGGCATCTCCCACGCTGTGGATGACAGCGGCACGTTCGGACAGTGGGCTTAAGGGGGCTCGCACGGGGAAATGCAAGCATAAGAAACCCGCTCGTAATAGAATGGTGAACATCTTTTTCTTTTTTTGTTGCACACAGAGAGACTTCCGCTCTTGTAGAGCAATATGTTTTATCCTCTCTCTCTCTCTCTCTCTCTCTCTCTCTCTCTCTCTCTCTCTCTCTCTCTCTCTCTCTCTCTCTCTTTGTATCTCTCTGGATATTTTTTCTTTTGAATGGAAGTGAAAGAGCATGGCTAACCAGCTGGATCCAAGAACAATCAACACCCCGCGCCATCAGGGCCTGCTTTCATGATCCCATCGCCTCAAAAATCTCTAATGATGCCCGATTATTTCTTTATTTATTTCGCCTTTTATTTATTTATTTCTTTATTTATTCATGGTCCTCTTTTTGTGCTCCTTTGAACTCGGCTGTTGCGGACAAGAACAAACGCATGCGCGAGTTATATGGTCTGTCGATCGGCCTGGAATTTATCGGCGAGTGGGGGGCGGGTGGGGGTTGCCGGTAGCCTTTCATCTCTCTCTCTCTCTCTCTCTCTCTCTCTCTCTCTCTCTCTCTCTCTCTCTCTCTCTCTCACCCTCAGCACCATTTACTTTTCACGCTCAGCCTCCCACACAGGCAAAGCGAGCCCTAATGGACTCCTCATTATTCTGGGATGAAAAAATTCCGTTCCTCCACGTAATTGGGAGAAAGAACCGTCAGGATCAGCGTGAGATTCTCACAGTCACGTTGAAACTTGATCTGCTGCAATCTGAGGAAGTGCCTGCCATATTCAATACAAACATACAGGTGTTTTTTTTTTACTATATATCTGCAGCCAATGAGCTTGCTGCTCAACATTTCAATGGCTGGTTACCATTCACTATAGCCTAAAACTAGTCTAAAACCTTCCAACTTCCCTGGGTCCACCTGTATAATTCTGCTATGGGTAATTGATATATGCTATTTGTGCAGCAGCACTATGTCTTACATACTCACAGCAGCATATCGGCGTATGTATTGGCAGCAGCAAGTTCCTGTACTTGCTTTGCTGCAGCAGTAATAATCTACAACAACAGTAATAATCAACAGCAGCAGCAATTCAGCAGCAGCGTAGCAGTTAACATTGTCATATCCATTACCATGCTAAAAATCTTCTGAGATAGATATACAATTATGTGAAAGTCACATTGAATAACACTGATTGTATTATTACAATGGCCCTTATCAAGGGGAGGGATATACTGTGTTAGGCAGCAAGTGAAAAGTCATTTCTTATGTTGGAAGCAGGGGTGATACCAGAAATGTTCAAGGGGGTGGGCCTTCATAAAACAGGGTGGGCAAAGTGTAGAGTATTGAAATTGCACACCAAATTACCAAGAAAAAGTATAATGCAGCAGTTTCAAGTTCAAAAAAAAAAAAAAAAAAAAAAAACCAAACAAGAACAACCTATAAAAACTACACTGAATAATTCTACTTATTTCAAATTAGAAACTTTCTGTTGCTGATTTAAATTAAGTATAATCAAATTTCATGTACAAGTCATTTAAACTTAAATTATTTTAAAATTGACTTAAAAATCAAGTTGAATCTAGTTTGACTTATAAAAGAAAGTTGAACTGCTTAAATTATTTTTGAGTTAATTTAAAAACATGTTGCCTTGACTTTGAATTTTTTTTTAATGAGCAATGAAAAAAGCACTGAAAAAAATAAAACTATAAACAAAGGTGTTTTTATTTTATTTTATTTTTTATAAACATTGAGAAAATGTTTATAGTTACCTTTACATGTCCTCCTGCATTATTAGCCTAAGCCTGGAACACACCAAGCCGACGCCGACGAACTAGCGCTGATGAAAGCCGACTGTGTTGTCGCCTCGCGTCGGGGTTAAAAGCTGCACTTGAACACACCGAGAGAACTACAGCCGACTGTTAGCTAGAATGCGCGTGCGTGTAAATGAGACAACTGTCTATTTCTGCAGATATATTTGTCTATATTCGTCATTCAAAAAGGGAAACCGACGCTGCCAGCTGCAGATACACACACCGTAAACAAAGCACTGCATGCTTACCGTTTTGAATATCAATCCTGCTAAACACTTTCTTTATTCCACTCCTCTCGTGTTAATATTGAAATATGCGCTAAGGAACACTCAGGTAAGATGATATCATTAGAACAGCCTTCTGTCTGTACCGTTTTGACTTTGCTCGCTGTTTTGCTATTATTCTCGTGCACTGCCTCGTTCACTAATGCCTAGTTCACACTACACAACTTTAAACGTCGGCAGATCGCTGTGCTGTTCAGACTACATGACTTGCTCTGGAGTCTTGAAGTCGTTGTGGTGTTCAGACTATGTGACACTACGTAAATCTTCTGCAACAGGGGCTTACACACTACAGGAGCTGACAACAAGTCTTGGCGCATTCCAATGGCAAATGGACGGCGGGACAAAATTGTTGGTATATATATATATATATATATATATATATATATATATATATATATATATATATATATATATATATATAGTTGAGCACCGTCATTAGAACTCTATAACCGCAAAAAAACGTGTTATTAAAATATTTTTAAATTTCTATCTTTTCTATTATAGAGAATGTTTAAATACTAATTAAAAACATTGTTGACAGTCTGTGTTATTATTGGTCTATACGTTTCCAACTGTAATTGATTCTTTCAATCATTTGAGATAGAAATAAAAGCTATGACTATGATATAGTGATGTGCCATCATTATGACATTTATTAAACAAATGAAAAACATTTCCAATAATAAATGTGCTGTCTTTGACTGTGATATTTGCTCTGCTGTTTTGGTTCTTTTTTTGCTTTGATGTACTGGAGGACCCCCTCGAAAACGAGATGTTTCATCTCAAGGGGTTAATCCTCGCAATAAATATATGTTTATAAATAAATAATAAACATTAGCAATAAACATTTGCAATAATAAACTATATCATTACCGATAACTGATTGTGCAGTTTAATTACCCCTTGACTGGCCCCAAACATGTTTGATAAAAGAAACATATACAGTGTGTATATATGATGTGTATTACATTTTAGCTCAAAAACAATTGTAATAAAAGATAGGATCATAAGATGCTATATTGGGTTTTTACCACTTAATGAAGTTTTGTTTTGTAAATCGTGAGACATGATTTTTACCACTTTGCTTTGTAGAAATAATTTATTTAAAACGAATTTCGTTTTGTACAAATTGTATCTTAATTTTAATAAATGTTTCATCAACCAATTGCATGTAGGCCTATTTATAAAATAAAAAGGAAATAGGCAATATAATAACCGATGAGTTATGTCATTTGACTCACGTCATAACCGTCACACCAATTCTGAAACCGGCACACGCACACCCCATATATATATATATATATATAGGCCTATATTGTTTGTGCAATGATCTGTTTAGAACCCCGAAAGAAAAAAAAGAAAAAAAAAAAGAATATGGGTGAACGGATGGATAAGCACACGCGGGCAGCAGGGATTGTCTGTCAGATAGAGATTTGGAAGTGAGTAAAACATTATAATGAAAAAGCAGCTGCCTGTTGTGGTTTGGCAACGATGGTTACAAATACAAAGGGCTTTTGTAATATCATAACAAGATGATCATTGGCTGTTGCTCGTCGCGACACGTGACACCACAGGCTATCGAGTCGGCCGACAATTCCAGATATTTGGCATGCTAGATCTTTTTCTGGCGTCGGCGATGTGTCAGCGAGGGGTTTTGATGCGTCGTTAAGTATTTCACACTCAAAGATTGGCGAGCGCGGATCACCCGCAGATTTGCACGCGATTACAGCCTGACCTGTCGGCGAGCTCGTTAACTTGCAAATCGGGCTTAAATCGGGCTTAAAATCATGTAGTGTGAACTAGGCATAAGCTGAACAGCCAATCAGAGTTCCCTCTTTCACCGACGGCCCGACGCCGATTCAACATGTCGAATCGGCCGTTACAAAGCCGACGAGGACCAATTTCAGCCGACGGTGCGGAACATACTGAGAAGATTTAGTTGGCCGACGCATGGAAACTGCCCGACTGCTGACCGTCGGCTTGGTGTGTTCCAGGCTTTAGACGACGGAACTTCTGATTAAATACGGAGATTACCTCATCATAATCAAGAGTCTTTCTCAGTTCACGTTAAAGAAACTGCCTGGATTCATTGCTAGACTTTTTTATTTTATTTATTTTTTATTTATTTTTTTGCAGCAGGTAAAATTGGGATATACAATTTAGGCTTTTAAAAGTATTAACTGATTGATATTTGCTTCGCTATTTCCAAATCCAACTCCACAAATGTGCAACTCTTATTATTACAAATTTTACATCTTTACATTGTAAAGACAACATTCTGAACAAGACTAACAGAAACTGACGAATCATATTTAACATTTCATTTTGGTAAGTTTGTGATATGCACCTATAGGGAGAGGGAAAACTAAGAAACCGCCTGCAATTGACCATGGAAACTTGCATTTAATCATATTTTTAACTGAATAAATAAAGAAATAGTGTGATGAGACATTTATAATAAGTATTATTGTTTATTAAATTATTTAATACATCTAATTGGAAAATTACCAACTTTTGATTGGGTGGGACATAATTCAAAGTGGGCAAATGTGCAAGCGAAAGCGTTTGCATGTCTTTGACATGGGCCAAATATTGATGGCATGTAAACTGTGTCAGAGCATCTCCAAAATGGCAAGTCATATGGGGTTTTCCCAGTATAACTTAGTAATATAAAAAGTGGTGCAAGTAAGGACAACTGGTGAACTGGCATCAGGGTCACATTAATGAATGTATGGAGCGAAGGTTTACCCTACTGGTCTGATCACACAAAAGAGCTAATGTAGCTCAAATTTCTGAAAAACGTAACGCTACCATGATAAAAAAGAGTCAACCGGTCATAGTGCCCATAATGCTGCAAGTGCCTAGTTTGTATACTTGGTTACTAAGATAAGGTTTACAGTGCCAATAAAAATCATGCTTCAGATGAAATATGAGATGTGTTTAGAAAAATAAAGAGATCAAGATAAATATCAAGTTTAAACAGAATATTGAAATTACTGTCCAATTACGTCCATTTTAATCCAAAATTTGCATGTATCCTCTGTTGGACATTGCTGGTTGAGAAAATTCACGTTTTTTGGGGGGGGTTTTTGGAACATACTTGCTAAAAGTCCACAGAGACAAAAGTGCTCATGAAACACTCGCGTAATGTATATGCTCACCACAAAGCATTAACTTTTTTCTCTTAGGTGTTAAAATGAAAAGGCACTTAGATGTCACAGTGGTCTAGCATGGCATGTCCCATGGATACTGTCCCTGTTTCAAACCCCAGTGATACAATGCTCAGGTCAGATGATGCTAGAAATAGATGCGCCCGTGTTTCTCAATGTGAAGCAATCTCAATCACTTTGGTTATTCCCATGGAGCACCTATTAACTAATCTGAAGAATATATTGCAGCCTGCACGTTTGCTACACTCCCCTGTTGTCAGTTGTAAGCAATAGCTTAAAAGAAGCCTATGGCTGCCTTTATTTGCCTTAGTGGAAAAACAATCTAGACTTCAAATGGGAAAAATACTGCTAATTATCTCCTACATGTTTCTATTGTTGCTTGTAATGGAAGTGAAGTGTGAAGATGTGACTTTTCATTCTAACATCTGCTGTCTTTCTCTATCGACCCACCAGCCCTGAAAGATGCTCGATTCCAGCTGGTCAATTTCTCAGACAACGAGCTGCGTGTGTCGTTATCCAACGTGTCTCTCTCAGACGAGGGAAGATACGTGTGCCAGCTCTATACAGACCCCCCACAGGAAGCCTACGCCGACATCACTGTGCTAAGTATGAACACTCATGCACACATCTATATATACAGCCCCTGCATCTCTGGTGACCCCACATAGTGGTATGACCTCCAAGGTTGAGATCCACTGGACTAGACAAACTGAACCTTTTGTTTTGACCATCAGATTTCCCATAAGGCACTTGCCGCATCAACAAACACCCACAGATACACACATGCAGGGCTTCTTTGTTTTCTGAGGAATCCTTTTATGATCAATCACTAGAGTGGAGCAGCTTTTATGAGATGCTGCAGCAGTGTAGAATCAGGATATAGCCATTCATCTTCACCAAACAGAAGGCATGAGACGCGGCCAAGCCAGATCCTGAACGTCGAGTCATTCATATGTCAGAATGGAGCCAGTGTTCGACACATGCACACACACACACACACTTTCACTGCTGTTTGGAAGGGCTCCTGAAATCTCTCTAAAAACTCAACAAACACTTCACCTGCTACTTCCTTTGAGGACTCAGCCGCATGGTTGGGCCATTCAGCGGAATTATTGTTTACGTGTTTGTGCATGTGTGTCTTTGTGTACATGTGAACGCTTTGCTGCGTTCTGCGTCTTGACATAACTGCATGGAAAAATCACCCGCACTTAAAAGTGATTATTCAGTTTTGAGAGCAGAGTTTAGTGCGGGGTGGATATTGAGGGAGCGGGATTGTAAAGAGCTCGCTGAATGCAATCGAGTGGCTGGTTCCAGAGCTTCAGACGCCCAAGCTGAATGCTTGAATGGAACCCTGCTGCTCAGGGGGAACAAGAAATCTCTACCACTGAATTACCCTGTCCAAATAATGTCTCACATTTACACCAGAGAGCTAGAAGGTTTTAGGATTAATGTGACCTTTTCAGGTAAGCATTTTAGACGTAGTGACTATCCTGGAAAGGAAGGTCTTTTTGGAAAAGATGTTATCACTGCATATCCAACTGAGCGCCTATATGAATCGGAAGCCTTTAGAGAAGTTTTATACAGTGTCCTAACCAGACGCAATGTGATAAGATTCCAGCGACAAGAAATATAGCTGTCCAAAACACGACGCAACGAAATCAATCAAATATCACAGCCAATCAGAAGAGAGTGTGGGCAGAGTCTCTTATTCAACAAAATGAAGAAATACATCAAATAACTTTAACATTAATAAAAATAATTACTTAAGTTACTGAAACAATCTTTGTCATAGAATACACTTGTTTGTTCACAGTTTGAGCATTCTTTTATTTTCAAGATCTAAGATGAATTATTCACATTGGTAGTAAGGTTATGCAAAATGATAAGATGAAATAAAGCACATAATCATTACCTGAGATTATCATTGTAATAATTTGTATGTTGTTGTTCCAACAACGATGCTGCAAAAAATAGAAACCTCTTCTAAAATAGAAGCCCCTGTCACTCGCTGTCACGGCTGGTTAGAACAAAAACTCTGATTAACATGGAAAAGATACTTGTATCACGTCGCAGTGTTGTCACGTCATGTCTGGTTAGATCACTGTGTTGCAGTGCTTGAAGAAGGGCGTTATCCTTGTTACATATTGCCTGTGAACGTTCACAATTATCCAGGTCAGTGTATAATGTTGTAGTAGTTTTAGTCTAGCCAACTGGCTGTGTTGCTTTCTGTTCATTACTAATCGTGTTGTAGTCACCTCTGATTCATCACAGTATGTACTTTGTCTGGGTACCCTCCTTTATGTCATTTGTAAACGAGAATTAATACATTCACCCCTTCATATTCTATGATGTGTCCATCCCTCAGTGTTAGTGTCTGTGTTGGCTATCAATGCACCCTGGGATGAATGTGAGTATAGTGGTGCTTGATTTACAGACCACCTTGTAAAATCTGTCTGTCCTCTCTCAGTCCCACCAGGAAACCCAATCATAGAGTCCCGTGAGGACATCGTCAGCGAGGGCAACGAGACGGAGATAACCTGCACCTCCATGGGCAGCAAACCCGCCGCAACAATCAAATGGATGAAAGGAGAAAAAGAGCTACAGGGTGGGTAAAGTCACATTGTGTACACACAAACAAACCAGGTGTTTACCAGGTTTTCTACCTTGCAAACCATAGCTTGTGCACTTTCCTCTGATAATGTATATATTGAAAAGTGATACTTTAATTGAAAACACTAGATAACAACATTTATTAATACTAGCAACACAAATTGTTACATTTATATAATGCTTAGCCGATCATTAATGTACACCACTGTTCAAAAGTTTGGATTCATTTTTTATTTTTTTATTGATTTTATTCAGCAAGGACACATTAATTTGTTCAAAAGTGACAGTAAAGACATCTATAATATTACTAAAAGATTTCCATTTTAAATAAATGCTGTTTTGAACGTCCTATTCATCAAAGAATCCTAATAATCACGGTTCCTTTTTCAGCATTGATAAATAATATCAGCATATTAGAATGATTTCTGAAGGATTATGTGCAGTGTTGGGTGTAATGCATTACAAATAACACAAGTTATGTAATTAACAACAAAATATCCGAGTTACTTTTTAAAATAAGTATCGCAAGTTACTTTTTCCCATTTATAGACTGACACCTCTCTCGTCCCGATGTTGAGAGAAATGGGGAGTCAGAGATGCTGTGTGAATATGATGGTTATTGTAGTTCTAGACTTAATGTGAGCATGCATTTACTCATTTCACTTGCACAAAAAGATTCAGTATTCCTCAAAATGAATAAAAACAGTGAAATGCAAAATCATAATATAACACAAACCTTCAATAATTAAATGTTAAATTACACACATATACTTAATGTATTTAATCTCACTTTATTATGTGTCTTTGCTGCTGATCTTCGATGATCCAATTCAAACATGCTAAGCAAAACTGACTTTAGATAAACATCATGTATGTTTAAATTTGTGTTACTGTTTTTATTGCTGAAATAAGAGTGTTAAACTTTCTTCTTCTGCGTCCTATTCTTCTGCAATCCAGAATGGAAGCAGAACTAAAAGGTTTGTTTGAACTGCGCCCTCTACTCTACAGGCGTGAATTTGCATTTCATTTCAGCTTTAGGCTTACCGTATTCATTTCACTTTTGGCGTGAAAGGGCCTTTACTTTTGCCAAAATATTACTTGTTGTTAAAAAAAAAAACAAGCAAGCAAGCACAGCCCAGGTGAGGAAAAAGTAACGCAAAAATAGTGTAACATCACCTTCCATAAAAAGTAACTAAGTAATGCAGTTTGTTACTTTTTAGGGAGTAACAAAATATTGTAATGTATTAATTTTAAAAGTAACTTTCCCCAACACTGATCATGTAACACTAAACACTGGAGTAATGGCTGCTGAAAATTCAGCAAGAATAAGAATAAATTACATTTTAAAATATATTAAAATAGAAAACAGTTATTATCTTATATTCTAAAAGTCTGGTCCCTCCTACTATTTTGTTTTATTTTATTGTAGAATAAGAGTAATGTCATCAAGACCATAGATATCATATATAAACGCTAGATGTCTTATGGCGCAGTCACTTCCGGCATCATCGTTCGGCCATCTTGTCACAGTGCTCTGTGCATTAAGGTGAATGATCAGCACGCACACAAATCCTCTTATCTCGCTGAAATCTTGACGGATTTACAAACGGTTTGGTTTCTTACAAACGTTATTAACGTGGCTATAATTCCGAATGCTTGAACATGTATGTTATAATTTTTCATATGTATGCAGTGTATGTATGCAGTGTCATAACTACATCTCTGACGTTTATAACAAACCAAACCGTTGTAAAATCGGTAGAAAAATGAGCAAGTTATGGTTATTTAAAAGTACATGCACCATTGAAGTAGTGAGCGAGTACACTGTGGCAAGATGGCCGCCACGTGCGGACGTCGACCTCCATTGGCCAGCAGTGCGCACGAGACATCTAGCCTTTATATATGATATCTATGATCAAGACTATTAAATGACTGAAAGTAGTAACCAAATTGTTAAATTGGGGTGTGTGTGTATTCATTTTAGTTATTTACTCAGTTATTACATAGGCACCAAATATTTGTCTACAAAACTCATTTCAAGTATTAAAGCAAAAGCATTTTGATCAAATAGTTTTTAAGATCATGAGAAACACAAGTTCATTCAAGTGTGTCCAATCTTTTGAACGGTAGTGTGTACATTTATCATTTGACATACCCCTTCTCCGCATACTTTAGTCCAAAGTTTATTGATCTTTGAATGTCTTGTGAAATTGTCAAAACAGTACTAATTATAAACTCAGCAACTCCTTTTCAACATCTGTTTACCTGAACGCTCCTCACAGAAGCTCGGCTCATTTTCCATATCGCTCCGTTAGGGTGAGTGAGAGGCCGTACCTTTGACCCACAGTCGTCTAGACACAGGCAATTTGCGTATTATGTACAAATTACTGCATATAAGCTGTCCTAATAACAGCTACCCAAAATGAGACGGCTAAATTGGAGTCCTGGATGGATGTTTTCATTTGGTAATTAGCGATAAGCTCAGTCGGGGGTTTCCGTTTCTCTCCACTGGGAGTTTCAGCAGCTATTACAAAGCATTGTTCTGTTCATTTGTCAGTGGGTGTTTTGTTTTTTATGTAACATCAATATATTATTGGACAGTTGGACAAATGTAGCGCTAAAGAAGAAGGAGTTCGCCTCTGTGAGATGGACAGCAGGACATGAATATTCTGTTCTTGTATAGCGAAATGGTTTGAATGGAGGAGTTGAAAGCGATCGAAGAAACCGAGGGACTCCTCTCCTGACACAAGCAGTGCAACGCTGGCACTCACTGGCTGGAAATTGCTTTTGGCCCCTGCGCCTTTTCGGATTTATTTTTAATTAAATGTCCTTATCATTCAGCCTAATTACCTCTAGGATAATCAGGCTTTTTTAAATATCATTTAAAGGTTACACCCATACAGCCCCAGAATGTAAACTCAGCCGCCCCCATGATGTACTGCCTCATTCTCCCTCTCGCTCACGCAAACACAACCTTCCCAGTCTTATTCGTGTTCTGTGCCGCATTTAGTACTTCTGTTTTACATCCTGCTCCATTGTTGATACACACCTGTCTCATAAGACAAGCTGAATAAACATCGAGAAACAATAAGTTGTTAATTTCTTCCTGTCAGACGACGACGGCCTGCTCATTGTGTCATTGCTTAAAAATATAATCTCATTTTAATTAGCCAACTAAGCTCAGCTGAAACACAATGGCTTGATTCAGAATTTGTAATGGCTTTAAGGAAGTTTGCTAAATACACGATTGGCCCCAGATCTCTAGACTGCCCTCTTCGAGGGAGTGACTTTCCATTAGAAGGTGTTGAATAATGGGGGGGAAAGGGGGAGGGCAAATTATAGAGCAAAAAAAAATGGAAGAAATGGTGAATTCAATAGGGAACAGGATCTCTTTTGATATTCAGCCCACTGTATCGCTGCAGATCGGGACTAATCAGAGCTCCTTTGCATTTCAAAAAGGGAGATGTTATTGAAATGAAGAAATGTCTGAATGACAGTGATTGACCTGTGATTATCTCTTTATCAGCAGTGACTGTGGCATTGTGAGGGAGAATATAGATGTGCTTCTGGGCTCTCAATGAGCTCTGTGTCTTCTCTTATTTGAGATATGATTGTCTGACTATTCATTCATTGCTGATAATGCTGAATGCAGGGAGAATGAATGCTCAAGACAAGGAATTGTCAGAAAAAAAAAAAATCATCTGGAGTATTGAGATCGTTTCCGGTGTTTTTATGATTTTCTGTAAAATTAGCATTGTGGATTATTGATAACATTTATAACAGTCAAACGATAGATGTAATCTACATAGAAACTGCAAAAGAAATATAGAAACCACACATAAATGGCAATAACGGACCAAACAAGTCTTTATTGCTCATTTGCTGTAAGCAAGTGTAATGATTTAATTTTGATAATAAGAACTGTTTCTTAATGTGACACTGAAGACTGTAATGATGATGCTGAAAATTAAGCTTTGCATCACAGGAATAAATTACATTTTACATGATCAAAGAATTTTACTGTCACATTGTTCCAAAACTTCCCAAGCAAAAGAAGACAGTTTTTTTTATCCATATAATGAAAGTCAGTGGGGTCCAACATTGAATGTACAAGTCTATCTGCGGAAGGTGGGGGAGTGTTTAAGGAAACCGCTTTGAAAAGGTTCATAAACTTCACCTATAATAAAGTGTAATTTTTTTACCCTCTGTCAGACTCAACTTTTTGTATTTATTTTCTTTTAGTCTGTCATTCCCACATTGAATTCATTTTTTTAATGGTCAAGTGGAATTTTTTTTCTTCACAAAAACACAAACAGGACAATAGGTCCCTCTCTCTCTTGCTTTCTCGCTCACCTCTTCTCTTTTCCTTTCTCGCTTTCCACCCACGCCTGTTTCTCTCCACAAGGCCAGAGCAGTAATTGAGTGATGGAGGTCTGTGCGGTGCTGCGGGGCTATTGTCTGGAGCTGCACAATGACTTTGAGTCTTTTGTGTTCTTCATGCCCACTTGATGCATGCTGAAGGAGGGCTACGGGTCAGATGCGTCCACTACAGCCATTATATCTCACTTCATAAAGCACAAACACACTATCACAGCCCACACAGTTGCCAATGAGTGACAGCTGCATAACAAGCCTCGACAGGAAGCGGTTTAGGGCTGTTTTTCGGGCCACATGGCCCCTCCCATATGGTCACATTTCAGGTGCTGCTGCAGGGGGCCATTTACTGTACACATGTCATTGATAAGCTGCAGTGAGCCGCCATATGTCACATATGTGCAAGACGTTAAGGGATCTGCTTTGTTTTATGGCTCACAGGATGTGTAACATATACTGTGGACTTCAATACACTTAGCCACCCATGGTTTCTTGATAGAGATGATAATGAAAGCTGTTAATTCTTTGTCTCTCATTGGTTTCTGTTTCTCACAGGCAAGTCTAAAGTGGAGACCACGTATGACAGGATGTTCACTGTGACGAGCTGGCTGAGGTTTACGGTCACGAGAGAGGATGATGGGGTTCCTGTGGTTTGCATTGTCGACCATCCAGCGGTCAAGGACTTCCAGGCGCAGAAGTACCTAGAAGTACAATGTGAGTGAGCCCACACTAAAATGTAATATAATATTACTGTTATTTATTATTATTATATTTTGTTAATTCAAAGTGATATCTTTGAATAGATCAAGGTTTTTTTGGCAGTACAAAATGTTTTATAGGACAATGTGATATAGACTTACTATTATTTAATTAAATCTTTAATATTATATTCTTGAATTATATATTATATTATGTGAATATTAAGTATTAGTAATGTATATTTAAAAGATCTCTCCAGGTAGATAATGGTGTTATTTATTTTATTTATTTACTTTTTGAACTACAATGTGAGTGAGCGGAGTACAGTGACAGCATTTTAAATATAGATATAGATTTAAATATTAATATTATATTATGTGAAAAGAATTTGAAGTGACATCTTTGTATGTAAAATGTAATGATGCAAAAGCTAACATGTATATGTTTCATGTATATGTGATATAAGTGATATCTTTAGATATATTGTTTATTTTATTTTATTTTATTATGTGAATATCAGATAGTAATTTAAATATATTTAAAGTTATACACTGATGAGCCAAAACATTATGACCAGTCACAGGTGAAGCAAATATCGTTGGTCATTTCCTAACAAGGCTACATTTTAAGGTCTGGGTACATTAGATAGTAAGCAAACAATCAGTTCTTATAATCAATGTGTTGGATGGAGGAGAAATAGGCAGAAATAAAGATCTGAGTGACTTTGATAACATTTACATTTACATTTATTCATTTAGCTGACGCTTTTATCCAAAGCGACTTACAATTGCTATATATGTCAGAGGTCGCACGCCTCTGGAGCAACTAGGGGTTAAGTGTCTTGCTCAGGGACACATTGGTGTCTCACAGTGGATTCGAACCCGGGTCTCTCACACCAAAGGCATGTGTCTTATCCATTGCGCCACACCACCCCACCACCTGATAAGGGCCAAATTGTTATGGCTAGTACATCAGAAATGACAAGGCTTGTGGATTGCTCCAAGTCAGCAGTGGTGAGAATTTACCAACAGTAATCTGAGGAACAACAAACCACAAAACGGCGACAGGGTGCAGGGCACCCAAGACTCATCGATGCACGACGGCAATGAAGGCTTTCCAGGTTAAGTCTGAACCAACTGAAGGTCTGCTGTGGCACAAGTCACACAAAACTTTAATTATGGGCAGCGTTGCACAACACAGTGCATCGCACTCTGCTTTAATGGAGGTGCGTAGCCACAGACCAATCAGAGTGCCTATGCTGACCCGTCCACCATCTAAAGCGCTTACAGTCAGGCACGTGAGGGGCGGAACTTGACCTTGTTCTAGCAGTGGAAGAAGGTCGCCTGGTCCGATGAGTCCTGTTTTCTTTTACATCACGTGGATGGCCATGTACGTGTGCACCATTTACCTGGGAAAGTGATGGCACCAGGATGTACTGTAGGAATGTGATGCTCTGGGCAATGTTCTGCTGGGAAACCCTGGGTCCGGCCATTTATGTTCGACGTATATTTGACATGTGCCTAAATTTCCTAAACATTGTTGTAGGCCGGGTACACCCCTTAATGACAATGGTGTTCCCTGGTGGAAGTGGCCTCTTTCAGCAGGATAATGCACCCTGCCAAACTGCACACATGGTTTGAGGAACATGATGAAGAGTTCAAGGTGTTGCTCTGGCCTCCAAATTCCCCAAATCTCAATCCAACTGAGCATCTATGGGATGTGCTGGACCAAAAAGTTCGATCCACGGTGGCTCCAACTCACGACCTACAGGACTTGAAGGATCTGCTGCTAATGTCTTGGTGCTAAATACCACAGGACACCTTCAGGGGTCTTGTAGAGTCCATGTATCTGCGGGTCGGTGCTGTTTTGGCAGCATGTGGATGACCGGCAGCATGTGGATGACCAACAGCATATTGGGCAGGTGTTCATAATGTTTGGGCTCATTTATGTATATTTGAGTAGATAATGGTGTTTGTTTGTTTTTTATTTTATATTTAATTTCATGTTTTTTATGTACAATGTGAGCGAGCAGAAGACAGTGTGACAGCATTTGAAATTTATTGATATAGAATTAGTATTGTTGAATTAGAACTATTGTGGTAACATTATTATTCATTTAAATATGCTTAATGTCGTAGTTTTGACTAGATAAAGGCCTCTCTCTCTCTCTCTCTCTCTCTCTCTCTCTCTCTCTCTCTCTCTCTCTCTCTCTCTCTCTCTCTCTCTCTCTCTCTCTCTCTTTGGAGTTATTTTTTTGTCCTTGTTAAATCAGTCAGGTCTATCCTTTCCTTTGTGAGAGCAGACATTAGTCCAGCCATGTAACTTGGCCTGTGATGAAAGATTAAGTGTGTTTTTGCGCTTTGGTGATTCAGTCGTGACAGAGATTCTGCCTCTGATTGGATGAGAGCCTTGGGCACTGTCTTCATCCGAAGATACAGATACGATTTTTGGGTCCTCATCAAGCATATTTTTCTTGGTTAGTCTTGCCTGCCACAGGGTTTAGAAGAGCACTGGAAAGACTGCTTTACCTGACCTTATTTTGTCAAAGACAACACATCTCCAAAAACTGCATGTTATTTGGGCTCTGGCTTTGGGCACTTACAGCAGAAAAATGTAAAACCATTTTGTCTATGCTATTTAACTGGATTTCGTGCTCACAGGCAGCCTTTGTCATGCTCTGGGGAGAGCTGGTGTAAGAGTCATTGTCTGGCTCACTCTTCTTTCAAATTGTTCTGCTGAAACTGGAAAAACAATCAATGTTAAAAATCATTGAGTGAAGGCAGACTTAATGGAGTACATTTTTGCAATAGAAAATAGAAAAACATTGCTGTGGATATTAAATAAGCTAGAAATATTGATAGCTACACAATGCAAACAGTTTGTGCAGTTCAGCAGCTTGAGGGAAATTAAATGCTTCGTGATGGCGGTGGTAAGGAATGACAACAATATCTCGTGTCAATAATTGTGTTATTAGAATTAGAGTGACCTTTTCTGTCCGGCGCACCAGCTAGTGAGAAACCGGAGGCCGGTGGCGCTGCTTTCCGTGGATTTAATGCTTGCGTGGCCAGGAGAGAGAGAGCTTTGGAAAGGAACTAATGCAGAGGAAGCTTCAAAGCAAGAAACTTTCACTCAGAGCCTTTCATGCGAAGAGTTTGAAGATGACAAGGGGAGAAATGGAAGGAGTCTCCATAGAGCTGAGACAAACAGGTGGATATTCCTCTTAGAGAACTTCTGAGCGGGGTGCTCTTTTCTTTCTCTCTCACTTCAGACCAGGCTGTCCATCATGGCACAGAAATGTTAGCTCTGACAGGGTGTAATTTGGAAAGATAGAAGGCCAACAGATCACTTTTTGTTGATAGAAGAGGTCAAACAAGCATCAAGTGGGGCAAAGCACTCAACAAATTTAGTGATTGCCAAAAAGCCAGTTGAAACATCAGTCCCGAAATAATGTGATAAATCATGTCAGGACATTGACGCTTTTTTTTTTTTCTCGTGCACTTTAAAAAAATCCAAGAAAGTGTGAAATCTGTGGGTCAAAGTGAAGTCACCGTTCACTCAGAATCCAGTCCATTCAAAGTGCCGTAAGAGCTGGTAAAATTGAAAGAGTAGGATCTGGTGGTTATTGTGGGCAACTTTGACATGGTTTCAGTAAAATAATCTTTTACCCTTTGATTCCACAGGGACACTTAGCATCTCTCTGTGTGGATTTTTTGTAAATTCCTTTGCCCTTATGCATGACCTGCCTCCAACGCAAGGTCTGCTGCTTATCCTGATTTACACATACTAATGACTCTAGACTATTACAACATTACAAACCCACTGTTTTACATCAGTGCATGTCTACTGTTTAACCCACATTGCTTGCCAAAGTGAGTGCAGTGATGTCATTAAAGTTGCACGTGGGAGCAGCTCTAATATCTCCCGCACCTCTGTTGAACATACACATAACGCTGTCGCATAAGCATCTGTGGAATGCCACTTCAAGCTCCATTACTGGGAGAATATTAGATTTGAGTTCCTTTGAGAAACTAGAGGGCTGGATGCCGGCCAGCCCTGCATTGGAGCGTAGTACTGGAAAGGCATAGCTCAGCCATTACAACCTGTCAGTTTAAGAGGATGAATACCTTCAAGGAAGCAGCAGGAACCTCAGAGCACGCATCTCCTGTGGAGCCCACTTACATAAGTGTGGTGAACTTGGCAAGCACACCACAGCCTTCTGTGAATCTTGGGAACTTTAAAGGGATAGTTCACTCAAAAAATAAATAAAAAATCTGTCATTTACTCACTATCATCATGTCATTCCAAACCTGTAGGACTTTCTTTTATAAATTCTGAACACTGTTTCTTTGTTTGGACCCCACTGACTTTCATAGTATGGACAAAATATATATATTTTTTGTGTTCCACAGAAGAATGTAAGTCATACAAGTTTGACTTTGCAACATGAGATGAATGAGATGAATCATTGACAATAAAACCAAGAACATGCATTGAGAAAGTAAATGGGGTCAATATTGATTTCCACTTCAAAATGTTTCTGGTACAGTCACTACTATTTTTCTACCTGATGTTCCTTGGATCCATTATGCCTAATGAAAGGCCAGTAACACTTTCTTGCCTCTTAGTATTTTTTATGCTCTATTTTTGTGTCTAATGCATTATTTTCTTGTTGCACTTAACACTTAGTATAACACAAAGGTTGCCATTTCCTGTTTTTGCCTGTCATGTCCTTATATGTAGAAACACTCTCTGGCAAACAGGAACCTATTTAGTATTTGCCTGATATGTGACACATTCTACAAAAGCAGCAGAGCAACAGCCTTGTGTAGTCCATTAAATGCCAAGGGTGCTAAATGTCTCTATGATTTTCTTATATAAGCTGTTTGCCATTAAGTTTCATCATGTCATTAGACCGCCAGACAGACCGCAAAATCTTATTTGATATCAGAAATTGGCATACAGGTGTAATACCGTTATGCAAGGTGCTTACACAAATGTGGAGCGAATGACCGGCCCGCATGGTTGTGTATGTCAGATAGGGGTTGAACAACTTCGGAAGTCGACATTTATGTGATTAAAGTCTAGTTGACGTTGACTAGTCGCTGATGATGTCATTAATGAATAAATAAGCCTTAACCTCGAGCTGAGACCCCTTGTGCACAGCTATGGCGTATGACACAGCACTGCCCACAAGGCTATTGCTCCTACATACTTAACTGCTTATTTTTGTTCTTTTGTCTTTAGGTTGTTATGTTTCTAACAGATTTTTGCTCGTTCTAAATCAAATACAGATGAAGTAGCACAGTAAATATTACATACATTTGAATGCATTATAGAGAGCGTTTGCGTGTGAATTAATTCTACCTGCCAGCATCTCTCTACTAATAGTGAAGCTGTGGGTTTTTTTACTAAGAAATATATGCTAGAACTTTTCTGTTTCTAAGCTATTTTAATGATAAATCACAGAACAGTAATGACAATACATTTCTGTGCTACTGAATGTTTCAGTGTGCGCGCGATCTGCACGTGATGTGCGAGCTACTGTCTGCATGTTTGTGCGTTACAATGTAGCAGCACATTTAGAAACTTACGTGTACATTACAAGCAAACGTACAAACATATTTTGTGAATCGCTCTCAGAGTATGCATTCATCTGTCATTTTAACTTTTGTTAACGGAGTGAAAAAGTGAGCTGCAAAGATTTCAAGCTTAAATTGTCATGGCAGAGCATTACAGTCGACTAGTTTGTGCAACCCCTAATGTCAGATCCCCTCCGATGTTATTTGAGACACGCAGCGTTGGGTATTTCTACGTGAGAGAGCGTTAGTTATGTGTCCGACGTCAGTTTGAATGTCACCCCTCCTGCTGCACTGTACAAACACAGCAGGAAGTCTAATCCCAGCTGAATTGGAAAAGAACTGAGACTTGCCAAGCAGAAGTGCACATTTCATGCTAAATGTAGCAGCTACGGCTGAGAGGCAAGGCTGACGCAAGGTGCAAAAAGCCAGCAGTATACCGGCTGCCAGTCACTGGAGAATAGGACCATTGAGCGGCCAGTTGTTTTAATAGAAATGAGAAAGGGCAGTACTTACAGAGCAGAAAGGTCAATTCTGAGAGCGCAAGAGGAATGAGTTTGAATATGGACATTCGTGATGTCATGACTTCTGACTGTATACATGGCAAACATCAGGGTGTATTGATTATGTTTAAATGACTCTAAAGGTTAATAGAAAAAAAAGCATGCACACATTTTGCATCAAACAATGGTAATGCTGAAGAATCGACTCAAATGGCTGAGAACAATCCAATAAGCGTTGAACAAAGCCAAGGCTGTTTAAAGTTTCATGCAGCCCGGGGGCACGAGACCTTGATGTGCTTTACTTTTCTCCCCCACAGATAAACCTGAGGTAAAGATCGTGGTGGAGTTTCCTTCGGGCCCGATTAGAGAGGGTGAGAATCTGGAACTGACGTGCCAGGCTAAAGGCAAACCAGAGTAAGATGCATCTCTCTGCTATATGTTCTATCACTGACTATGTTGGCAACATGTCAATGGTTTGTTCTGATCTGGATCAGTTTGTGTCATGGGCCCTGAGCAGAACAGTCCTCTAACAAAACCCATTGCAAAACATGTATCAATAGACTTAATTATACAACAATTCTGGTCCTGATCTGATTAAACAAGCTGCATTCCAAGATAGTTTGTACTTTCATTTGAGCCATTTAATAAAAAAGAAAAAATAGCCTTGTTGTAGGAACTTTAATTTAGTTTTTCTACACAATGAAAATTTTATCATGTGCATATGCGCCACAACAATTTTTACCAAATATTGACTATTAATTACTTTATCTGCCATGTAAAATGAAATTAATAATGATATTTTAATTTAGTTGAGTACTTGGTCATCTACATGGATAGGCAATATTAGATAAAAAAAAATAAGTTTCCAATGTATTTTATTTGGATTTCTCTACAACCGATTAAGACCAAAATAAATAAGTCATGTAGTCTCAACACAACAAATAATAAAAGTGATGGAATTTGAAAAATGATGGAATTTGAAAGTTTGCTAGAATTGTTGCAATTATTAATTTTAATTATTTAAATTGAACAAGCAGCAAATGTTTTGAGTGTAAAAAGACTGAAATTAATTAGATTGAGTTTGATTGCCATATTTTTACTATTAATCATTTATTTGGGTCATGATAATAATTTTGCATATGCCCTTACTGCAAGCAAAAATATATACAGTGGCCAAAAAATGTGGGCACTTAAGACAAACTAAAACTCTATGAATGTCATTACATATATCAGAATATCAAACCAAGTAGCATTTGTTGTAAATAAAGGTAACAGACACTTTCCAAGGAAAATATTTCACACAAAAATCTTTTTTTTAAAACAATAGATATATGGTTGAAAATTAAGAAAGTTCTTAGAAAAGCTTAGAGATAATCACATATTTTATTTGTACAAATATTTCTGGGGGCAACTGCACATGAGCCTAAAGTAAGTTATCAATGTTAGTTCAATGAGAGCACATGTAATGAAAGCCATTCAGGTGTTTTTACATTCAACAAGCCCCATAACATACCCAAACTGAAATGCTGCGGGCAGACAAGGCACCACCCGAATTCATTTAATAAAGATGAAAATACAATCAATACAGTGAGCAGAAAATTGGAAGTCATTTTCATTAAAGCTTGGAGAGGGGCTGCAGTCATTACTGTCAGACAGTGCAGGGCTTGGCTTGCCATCCCATTTGTATTCTCCGCCTCACGCCAGGTTCTCTGCAGCCCCTCCACTGTGTGTTTTTCCCCATGCCTTCCTCCCAATAAGGCACTTTTTCTAGGTCATTTCTCCCTTTCCATATCAGGAACGTCTGCATCTTTATGCTACGCATGTATATTTAACCTCAGATTGAGACTCTTTGAGATTCCCCACTCGCTGCTCACCATCAAATGTTGTTTTGCCGTCCTCAGTGGCCGAGGATCAACTGCTATTGAACGCGAACCAATCCTTTGTTTCGAAACTGTGAAGGTTTTGTTTAGTGTTTTTTTTTTTCTCTTCTCTTTTAAGCAGAGGATGGTACGTTTAAACACAGACACAAAAACCAGAACAATAAGGGAAAGCCTCCTCAGATGCTCTTGGGAAATAACTACACTGCAGCAGTGCCATTGAAACTTGTGAGAGCCGAGCAGAGTTTAGAGCCTCTTTTATTTCTCCACAGTAGGTTTAGTTCATTCTGCTCATCACTGTGAAAGTAGAATAGGCTGTTGTGTGCTCGGCTCAGGTGTTTAGAGAACAAAAGGAGATAGCTCGCTGTGGCAGTTAATTGAGGCAGACAAGAGAAAATCACAGCCTTTCGCTTTTTGTTACTTTGCCAAAATGTTGTTCATTTGCCAGTGCCGTAGGCTGCGACATTGGTCGAATCCCACAATCTGTGTTACTGACCACAACTGATCATTTTTTCTGAGGGTTGGGCCTCATAGCTGTTTCAGCCTCAAACAACACACATTTAATATATTAACATAACAAATTGCACACAAAAACCAAAAGTCGGATTTGCTGGATTCAGTCACAGTGCACAGATAATTAGTCTGCTGGAAAATAAAATAATCTATACAAGTTCCCAGACTGCTACAATTGTTGTTTCCAAGGAATTACTAGCAGGGTTCCCCACATCTTCTGTACAATAAATTTCCATGCTATTTTAGAAAAAAAATAAAATTCTGGAAATTACACATTTAAAATTC
Organism: Rutilus rutilus; assembly: GCF_951802725.1. NCBI lineage: Eukaryota > Metazoa > Chordata > Actinopteri > Cypriniformes > Leuciscidae > Rutilus > Rutilus rutilus. The sequence continues at coordinate 18,743,677 of NC_140231.1, read as the reverse complement.
CCTCATATTTCCAGATATCCCATGGCCATTGCAATCCTGAATAGACTGGCTCATGGCATTGAATATTTGAAATAGACTCAACTTCTGTTTGTGATCTGTATTGTTACCTGCCGTAAAATGTCCCATAAAACATTACTTGTTGGTCAGACAACCTCTTTGCCTAAGTGACAGGTCCCTTGACCAGAAAACGCTGTGATTTGAACCAGGCTTGATGGTCTGGGCTACACAACACTAGGCCAAAGTCATTTCTGCTCGGTCTCTCCATCCAGGCCTCAACAGGTGAATTGGGTGAGGGTGGAGGATGACGTGCCATCTCACGCAGTTATCACCGGCTCAGATCTCTTCATCGAGAACCTGAACAAGTCCTACAACGGCACTTACCGATGTGTGGCGTCTAACTCTGTGGGTGAAGCCTATGATGACTACATCCTTTTTGTGCGCGGTAAGTGCAAAGTGACCGACTAGTTTTGTCTCTTCGACCTCTTGCTCTTTCACTCACTTCACCGCTCCATCTGAGTCATGGGTCAATAACATTGATCTCAATGACATTTCCTTTCCTCTAGGACACGTTCTAATCTGACCATTTTCCTCTTGGAATTTACTTCTGATATCTTTTGCTGCACTAAGCCTGTGGTGAAATTGCTGTCGTCCATTTTCAGAGTGCAACAATGGACTCAGAGCTATTTTAAAAAGGATTTGTGCTGCAGTGAGGATCTTTAAGTGAACAGATATACAGTTTATGTCAGTAGCGAGGGAGGCAAAGCCCAACTAATTCAGTTTCATTTCAAGTCATTTTATTAAATGAAACTGTGAATAAGCTTTAAAGAAGCCAAACTTTTTGTTTCTGTGTGTCTGTGTGTGTGGGAACATTGCATGTTGTCGGTGGGTCGCCACAGAAACTTGGCTTTGCCCGGGTTGTGCGTGTTCCAAAAACTTGCCCCAGCACGAAGTGCAAATGCGCCAGTAATTGCGACAGGCTTTTCACACGTTTCTCCCATGAGCAACTTGGCAGTCATTCCACGAGAAATTCATGACAGTTGAACCAACAGAATAGAAGAGAGAGTGACATAGCCACGTATGTTGCTGCAAGAGCTCAAATCCCTCCCCTATTAAAAACAGCATTGAAAATAACACTTTATCAGAATGTTTTATGACTTGATGCTGCTTTTAATATCTACACAATTCAACCACATATTTGACATTAGAATTGCTAATGCAGAAACAGGACTGCGCGACAGGGCTGTCACCATTTAATCTAGCATCATGCGTCTCCATTGTGTTAACAGAGTGACACTATAATATATTCAACACACACATACATGTACATTCATAAAGACAGGCGCTGGTGACATCTGGGTACTCTATATTCTTATAATTATTCTCCCACAAATTAATAGGATGACATCTGCGTATTACAAACACAGTGGCCCCTGACACATTCCGCAAGACCCACAGCGCTTCTCGCATACTTGGCATATTACACCATTCTGTCGAGGCACTGTTCAATTAAACGCTCTACTTTACAGAGAAGGGAAGGCAAAATGAGCATTTAGCAAGCTGTCTCAGTAAGGATACTTTTTCATACAGTCGGCATATGTAATGCATGGCATATTGGAAGGGTATTTGTGAAGCTATTCATGCATGGCCTTATGTAACCACTATAAGGGTTGTTAACACTTTCAGCACTCCTATATAATAAATCTGCAGATCTAGATGCAATTCAAGTGTCTAGTGGCACCATTCAATCATACACACCAACATAGTCCCAGCAATTCTCCTGCATGACTAGTTCCAGGAGGTCACGTGCACATGTGCATGCATATGTTTTTTTTTTGTTTTTTTTTTAACAACCAATGATCATGCACATATTTGTTTTTAGTTGTTTCAAGAGCAGCTTCCAAGAGAAAAGATTCAGTTGGACTGAACAAATTTAGGCATGTGAATGCATGATTTATGCTTCAAAGGGGCAGATTTACTAACAGCTTGCTCCAGCACAAACCCTCTTTTGGTGTTAAACTAGTGTCAGGATTTTTTGCATATGCTATAGGAGTTTCTCTTTCAGATGCAAAATCTGTGGGAGAAGAGTATTTAAATGAATCATGCAAGGTAATTTACTAAGCTTTACGCTAGTCAATTTGCTGGTATTTGTGCCATTATTTAACATTAATCTTAAACCAGATGCTAATTTGCACTGCTCTTGGTAGACTGCGTTGGTCATTATGGAAATGATCCGACTGCGTCTGTGTTCTTCAGTAGATCACGCGCAGAACTTTCCACTCCCATCGGCGCTTTTTTGGAAGTGCACAGTGTACTCTCACGCTAATTTGCCGTTTATTAAATCTGGCCCAAAGTTTTCGATAAGCAATTTTATTATCTACAAAATTTGATCAGTTTGTTTATTCATTTATTTATCAAAATCAACTTAAAGATTTTTTAAACATTTTCAACTTTAATCAGTTTTTCAAAGACTTGAAAATTACACTTTGTTTGTTTAATTGTCGAACATTTTATTTGTTTATTCATTCAAGTTATCGTAATCATTCAGCTTTAATTTAACATTTTGAAATAAAATGTACTTCTTTCTTTTTTTTTTGTTTATAATCTGTGCCACCTCAGTTCAAAAGGGCATGACTCTTCTGTTCCACAGTGTCTGCTTGTGAATGAGCTAGAAAGCATTCAGCACATTAGAGTTGATATCAGATTCTTGATTTCTGGTAGCAGAGCTTCCTGGGCCCTCGATAGACAGCCAGAACAGATGTACTGCAGAGGCAATTTTTCTCTAATGCGTTTGTTCCCCAACTGTTGTGAAGCTAAGTGATGGAGAACACTTGGAGGGTGGCTGGCACTAAACTGGTTATGGGGAAAAAATACATTCCCTGAGACACTTTTCCAAGGCCCCCATCCCAGCATGCCCCTGCGGGGGGAATGAGATCTAACACACCGGCCTGTAACAAGTTTACAGAGCGCCTCTAACCTAATAAAGACTACCTTTGCCTTCACAGCCCTGGCCTTTAATATTGCGCACTCCTCCTCTGCCTGTCACCCTCGCTCACATTTCCTCTTCGTAACAATTCCTCCATGCTTAGAGGGCTTTCCTTTGGTATCTCACAGCCGCCCAGTAAAAATCGATCACGGCAATACACTTCCTTAACTGCGCTTAGAGTGCCATACTGAACCCAAACACAAACATGATTTTGTACTCTTGGTGGGTCAAGAATCAAGGTTCCCACAATAAAGTGTTTTCCAGGCCTGGAAAAGTTTTTTTTTTTTTTGTCTAATTATGTTCTGACCTAAAACATTTATTTGGCTAAATATTGTTCTTGGATAGAGTAAAACTTTTTAGCGAGTCAGTTTGATTTGCAGCATTCTTTTTTTCGATGAATCTGTCAAATTGACTCACAGATCAGTCTGATTCTTAATCGTATCCAATATTCTCAAATGACCGAAAAGGTCTTGAAAAAGAGGTCAGAAAGTGTGGGACCCCTGAAGAATGTGTTGTGGCCACAGAGTGCTTGTGGTTATGGAAATGTGCATCTGATCACAGGCCAAAGTAAAGCATTGGGCTTTGCTTCCTCTGAGGGAATCCCCTGTGTGGTTGTGCAAATGGCAAGCATAAACAGATATTTGTTTTTGTGTAAACCTAAATCCTCAACCCTCACACAATGTAGATTCAACACAGCTTGCTGAAAAAACACATTGCATGGAGATTGATAAACAGCCTGATTTTGTGACAATCCTCAGACTTGTTTGAGGCACCTAACTGTCCCTTATACAACATGTGTAGCAGAAGACTAGTACTGAGAAAGAACAGCTGTAGGAACAGCAGTCTTTCTAGCAGTGCATGTAACTCGAGAAGATCCGGCTTCGGTCCAGCGAGCTCAACACATGTAGAGAAAGAAAAAAATACAATGCACTTCTGTCACTGTGGGTCCAATCCCATCCCTGCGCTGTAATAATGGAGCCGTAAATCACTTCTTTCATACTTTCCCTCAATCCTTAAAGCTTGCTAACTTTTATTCAATTTGTCACATCAGTGTTTCCCTCACAATTCATCGTAATGGTGACGTGCACATTTAAAAGTCAGATTGCCCTGATAAATTTCGCTGCTGTCAAACACGGCCTCGGCAGCCGGCCGTTCAAAAATCTAGTCATCTGTGAATTCAGACATGCAAATATGCCGTATTAGAGTTGGCAATGTAAAACTGTCCTACTGGATGTGTGAAGATGAAAGTATGCATTGCAAATGATGTGCATGCTTTCGTATCTAAGCTCAAACTAGAACTTCTGAACTGTCATGCACATTGATGTAAAAGTACGAAGTTTCATAAGCATGGATAATTTGTCTGAACTTTGTGAAAGAAATAACTATGCAACAGTTAACAAGCAGCATGAACTGTGTGTACCATTATTGTGTGTGTGTGTGTGTGTGTTTGTATTATAATTATATTATATAGAGTATTATATTATATTATTTATCCTAATCTTGCAACTTTAATTTCAACACAAAATTATATCTTCCTCCTTATTATTATTATTATTATTATTATTATTATTCAAGTTGCATTCATAGAATTGACTTCAGAGTCTTGTTTTTTAGTTGAAAAGTTTTTTTGGATTTGGTTAACTTTTTTTTTTTTTTTTTTTATATATATATACTGTATAACAATAATAATAATAATGATTATTATTATTATTATTATTAATAATAATATGGTCATTCAGTTGATTCCAATTTATGTCTGCTCCACATTAGAAGAATACAAATTTGAATATACTGTAGTATATTTACTACATCATAATACATTATTCACAGTCAACATTAAATGTAATGAATTGACTTCATAAACACGGATGCACAACTCTTTGTCTTTTATGGAATAGATGCTTGTTGCATGTTTTGTAGGAGTTTTCATACTGCTGGGTTGCTTTGTAATTATTGAGAAACATAAATCTCTCATAACATGGTTCAGCTGGCAGATTGGATGTGTGCTGTTTTTAAGTGCTTTCATGTCTCATGGCTCAAAGGCAGAGGAGCCTCTCCCATCCACACCCATTTCATCCTGTCTGCCAGAGTCATTAAAGGGTTAGTTCACCCAAAAATGAAAATTCTGTCAGTAATTACTCACCCTCATGTTGTTCCAACCCTGTAAGACTTTCGTTCATCTTCGGAACACAAATTAAGATATTTTTGATGAAATCTGAGAGTTGGCTCACTCCTCCATAGGCTTTTAAGGGATCGAAACTTGCCGGCCCAGAAAAGTTAGTAAAGACATCGTTAAAATAGTCCAAGTGACTACAGTGGCTCAACCATATGTCACACGTATCACACACACTTGACCAGCGTCGGCCAATAGTGAGCCTACGTGGTGACGTACAACCCAGAAGCGCTGCGCTGTTACACTACGTGAATTCATTCAGGCCCACACAGACAAAAATTAATAGTTGAATAAAGTCATTATTTTTGTTGATTTTTGCGCACAAAAAGCATTCTCGTTGCTTGATAAACTTAGGGCTGAGCCACTGTAGTCACTTGGACTATTTTAACAATGTCTTTACTAACTTTTCTGGGCCGGCAAGTTTTGATCCCATAGAAGCCTATGGAGGAGTGAGACAGCTCTCAATTTCATCAAAAATATCTTAATTTGTGTTCCGAAGATGAACGAAAGCCTTACGGGGTTTGAACAACATGAGTGTGAGTGATTACTGACCGAATTTTCATTTTTGGGTGAACTAACCCTTTAACAAGGGCCATCTCCTAGCCCCTCCCTTCATTAGCCTTTCATTGGAGTCGATCGTTTCAGTGCTGCTGCCAGTGTCAAATTTGCAGGTATTGTTATTTTACGCTGTTCACTCACCTCTCGTCCATTGATTCTACAGAGAGGAGTAATGTGTAGTCTATAAAGGAGGAATACACTCCGATTGAATTTATGCTATAGCAAAGAAATGGCACTTTTGCCATTTATTGATGTAATTAAACAGTAATATTAAACAGTTGGAAGGAATTCCATGCATATGCTTTTGCATTTGATCGCTATTTCCGAAATTTTTCGAAACCTTTTTTTTTTCTTTGATCATTATGATTGCTCTAATCATTTCAGCCAGTGCAATTTTAGGATGTAAAAATAACTTTTTGAAATTATGTTTTTATTTATTTTTAAATAATTCTCCTTTTTTTTTTTTTTTTTAAGAACCATCTAGAGGAAATACAGTGTACAGTTTAAGGACCACTGTTTTAGTTGTTAGTGTGTTTTTGTGTGAGTTTATACTTGTGTTCCAAACATAAAGCTGCCATATTGCCCCAAATTATCATACGCATTACAATATTTGGGTTAAGCTCCCTCCCCTCCTCTTGCTAGTTTTGCTACAGCAAGCGAAAATCTCCTTGAACAAACACGCAAAGCTGCCTGATGACAGAAGGTTGCTGATGGGCAAATCAACAGCCCTGAGCGCCCATTGCTAATCACACTATTACTCATGTGTGTTTTTCCCTCTCCGTGTCGTTCCTGAATGACTGTTATCCGTTAGGAGTCCCAGGACATGCCAGGAAATGCCATGCCGATTAAAGTGCTCATCTAGTCAGCTCCTCGTATGTACCTCACTCTCCTGATACCCTTCCATGTCTCTGCGAGCCACTCATGCGTTGGTCCGCATCTCATTTGGGAGATGCAGCGTTTTAGCGAGTGGCTCAGCAAGGGAGAGAGTAAAATATGAGTTCTCGTTCTAGCGTTAGCCTTTGCGTATCTGGGGAATCAGTGTAACCGGCAGTATTTTGCAGTGTCCTGGGTTTAATGAGCCTGCTACACACACATACAAGCCCCAGCCCGTTGCTATGATTCATAATGTGCCGTGATAAACACATGCTGGGATGACATGGCAGGTATGTGCTGTGAAAGTCAATAAGCCTTGATACACCAAGGCATCAGTTTGCCTTCTAAAAAGACATCCTCCGAAAAATGTACAAAAATGGGCTGTTTCTAAACGCGGTGAGTTATAGATCCAATCGGCCTGCCAAGTTTTTAATGAGCTATTGACATCTGTGATCTCAAACATCTGTTGGGCATTCACAGTTCATAACGGTGTGGCGCCAATAAAGTTGCCACTCCGCTGAGTCGGATATTGTGCCGAGTTTAACCGAACGTGTGTTAAGTAGGGGTTTCACTTTCTCCCGTCTTTTTTTATTAAAACATTTATGTATCTGCTAGTTCATACAGCATTATGCTTCCCAGACTCAGCACACATTATTTAATGCAAATGTAGTCTATAGTTGACTATTGATCAAATGTGCTGCTGCTTGTAAAGTGAGCTCTATTGCTCTTCGTTAGACTGTATTTTCCATGCTTGACTGCTCTGAGTTTTCTTGGTCAGCTGTTTCCTTTCCCCTTTTTGCCTTAGGATATTAAGGATGACCAAGCGTATCAAAATATTAAACATTTTAGCCCATGTACTTTTAGAGAGATGCATGATTGTGTTTAGATCCCGCACAATTTAGCAGGTTCACTCAGTCTGTTCGCTGGTATACAGGTGCAAATTCTTCATCTGCTGCAGGAGAAATCAACATGGCTCTGCACTTCTGGAAGATGTCTGGGAGAGAAATTTTCACCTAGCTGCGATTGCCTTGTGAATCAGTGTAGTTTGAGACAGGTAACAACTTACAGCTGACATCCTGTGATCCATTATGGTTTTTTATTGGCATGCCAAACATACAAATCTTTGAAAGTACCTTTTCCGTCAGAAAGTGCAGTAAAGCAGTCACATCTGCTCCTGTCTCTTAAAGAGATGGACAGAGTGCAGTGGGGTATGCTGTAGGTTTTTATTTTTATGAAGACTAAATGTGCTTGCTTTTTGTTTAATCATTTTATAGTTCATTATTTATATTTCTCTTATATAAATACCTGTCATACTTTTAGTAAATACAATATACAAATTACAGTAGCCTTCAAACGTTTGGGCTCAGTAAGATTTTTCTTTTCTTATTTTTAAGAAATTAATAATACTTTCAGCAAGGATGATCAAAAGTGACAGTAAAGGCATTTACAATGTTACAAAAGTTCTGTATTTCAAATAAATGCTACTCTTTTGAACTTTCTATTCATCAAAGAATCCTGAAAAAAATATACAGACCCTTTCCAAAAAATGTGAATATCATGGAAAAGTTTATTTATTTCCATAATTCCATTCAAAACGTTAAACTTCCATAAATTATAGATTCAGGGCCCACAACTTAAACGATTTCAAGTATTTAGTTGTTTATTTGTACTGTACATAATTGGGCTTCCAGCTCATAAAACCCACGAAAACAGGATTTCAAAAAATTTGAATATTACATGAAATCACACAGTAATTACACAGTGATACAATGTCCTGGTAGACGGCTGCGTTGACTCTGGATTTAATAAAGCACAGTGGATCAAAGTCCTCTTTTCTGATGAGAGCAAATTTTGCATCTCATTTGGAAACCAAGGTCCCAGAGTCTGGAGGAAGAATGGAGAGGCACACAATCCAAGATGCTTGAAGTCCAGTGTGAAGTTTCCACAGCCTGTGTTGGTTTGGGGAGCCATGTCATCGGCTGGTGTTGGTCCACTGTGCTGTCCACTCAACACAGCCGTATACCAGGACATTTTCAGAGCACTTCATGCTTCCTTCAGCAGACAAGCTTTATGGAGATGCTGACTTCATTTTCCAAAATAACCAAAACCTGGTTCATTGACTATGGTATCACTCAAAAAATAATCCTGTTTTCGTGGGTTTTATGAGCTGGAAGCCCAAATTATGTACAAATAAACAGCTAAATACTTGAAATCGTTTAAGTTGTGGGCCCTGAATCTATAATATATGGAAGTTTAACGTTTTGAATGGAATTATGGAAATAAATAAACTTTTCCATGATATTCAAAATTTTTGGAAAGGGTCTGTATATATTACGGTTTCCACAAAAATGTTAAGCAGTACAACTGCTTTCAACAACATAAATGTTTCTTGAGCAACAAATCATCATATCAGAATGATTTCTGAAGGATCATGTGACACTGAAGACTGGAGTAACAGTTATTTTAAGATTGTAATAGTATTTCACAATATTACTGTTTTTACTTAATTTTTGATAAGAGATTGTATGCCCCTGTTAAAATAGTGCTATTAAATATTTATTTTTGTGAAAGACTGGATCTTAATATTTAATTTAATTAGTCCGATTGTTATAGTGGTAAGGGCAAAAAAAATGAATAGCATAATCACATATCAAATCAAAAATATCATTGCTGTTGTCAGGAATAATGTGTGTAAAGTCTCAGTGGGACCTGCATTATAATTATTTTAAATGGATGTAATGTTTATTTCTCTTCTTCTCCCCCAATTCAGTGATATTATTTGCATTGCTAAAGTAAACATTTAGTATTTAGTATTTCATTACATACATGTACATGTATATGTGTATATATATATATATGTGTGTGTATGTATATGTGTATATGTGTGTGTGTGTGTGTGTATATATATATGTATATGTATGTATATGTATATATATATATATATATATATGTATGTATATGTATGTATATGTATATATATGTATATGTGTGTATATGTGTGTGTATATATATATGTATATGTATGTGTGTGTATATATATTTTTTTTTCATGAAGTGAAATGATCACATTTCTTTTGGACCAAGGTAAATGTAATCCTGAGTTATATTACTCATATTAATCACACCAAATATGTTCCCATGCACGTCTACTAATACATTTAATTTCAGTCAGACAACATTTTTTTTTAAAATCTTTTTAAAACGTCATGCGGACACTTTAGTCCGATGTGAGACAATTAAACATTGTGAGTGTATATTTTGACAGACCGTGAAACGGTATTACAACTGCTCATCTATCGGCTGTTAATTTAACAGGGGTAAATATGGCCTTAGCAAGTGTTTAGCGCAGAGTTAAAAGGCCTGTAGTGTGGCATGACACTCAATACATAGCTGCCATTTTCTGAGTGATCCGTGTATCAGCAGAGGAGATGGAGGCAGAGTTCCTCTCTGCCCGCGCTTCATTCTGCTGGATGTTTATCATTAGAGAGTGGAAGCGTTTCTGGGCTCCCACCGAGCTCTTTTGATGGAGCACAGACAACAAAGTGGGGAGGGGAGACAGCCGACCAATCTCCCCCACCACAGATGTTAACACAGTGGTATCTGTCTGGACGCGCTGGGCAAACAGTGGCGCGGGCTGCGTCACTTTACACGCCTGTTATCTCTCATGCCCGCACGCCCTCCTTTCCCATTCCTCATTTCATTAATGTTTGCCTGTTTGTCTCTCCGTGAAAAATCCTGATCACCCCACGCGCCGGACTGGCTAGCGCTCCCGCTGGGTTAACTCGCCGACATCAAACACGCTAAGCCTGTCACGACCGCCGCTGCTGTCTCTGGGTTCTATCAATATTGCGTCCAGCACTCCACACTACAAATTGCTAAATCAGAAGCAACATTAGTGGATAAAAGGGGGGAAAGCGGCTAATGAAGTGTGAAAATGCAAAAAACAAACAGGAGAATGTATGCCAGGACCCCTTCTGTGTGTCATCGCTATGGTCATTTGTTAGCATGGACATTTTTAAATGCATAACCATCTGCATTTAATGTTTTCCTTCATTTCTAATCATTCCCTCATGTCATCATTTCATTTTTGTTCAGTTTCTTTTAATTGTTGTTAAATGCTGTTTTATTCTATTTCCCAAACATTAAATCAGCAGTAAATGTTCACACACACAAGAATGTCACCACAGTACTATTCCCACAGTTACATTGTCTAATGACTTCTTCACCAGAGAGTAATATTTCATTTTGTACAGTAGTTATGCTTGATAATTCACTAGTAGTTTATAGACTAATTTGCCATCTGTGGAGTAAAGCTACACATAATACACATAAACACAAATCAGTCTCTCATTGTTGTTGATTTGATCATGTTTGGTTTCGTTTTTTCCTGATTTTCCCCGTATGTCATGTTTTTTTGTTGTGTTTTTCCATCTAGATGCCCTTACCACAACCCCTAAACCCACAACCACCACCACCACCACCACCACCACCTCCGCCACAACCTCCCCTCCAGACATCATACAAGGTATGGTATGACCTCCATCCACCTGCTCAACCTGAGTGTGTTTGTGTGTGCATGTGGATGACAGAGAAAAAGAGAGAGACGGATAGACCGCCAGCAGCTAGCCAGGCCTGATAAGATTCTCTCGCTGATTATGAGAGGACCGTGTCCCATATGAGACCAGGCCAGGGCTGGGCCGACTAGCAGCTCTGTCGGTGCCACATGTCAGAGCTGGCTCTCTTCACAATTCTCTCAAATTTTAGCCCGGTTCGCTCCTTTAGCGGCCTAATCTTATCAGGATCTGGCGCTGTATCCAGGCCTGTCTGGTGCAGGGATTACAGAACCCCCTTTATGTTTCCTGTGGGCTGACAATGACGGCAGAGTCTTTGTGGCCAAGAGGAACCAGGATCAAGCATGTACATGTTTGGATTTCTCATTTACCGAGCCAACTACATCCGACTGCACAGGGATAATGATACAGAAATCATGTTTTTTTGTGCTTGTTTCATTATATCAAATCACTGTCCATGCTACTCTTTTTATTATTCAATCTGGTATCCAGTAGTGTATTATCAGATTTAGTATTTTTTTTTATCCAAAGCAACTTAAGGTGCTTTCAGGGTGTCTTTTATCAGTATGTGTTCCCTGGGAACCTTGGTGTTATAGCGCCACGCGTCTCCTAAATGTAATGTTTTTGGTGTAAAACATGGTACAGGTACAAGTAGTCCCTCATTCTCTAATAATCACAAACTTCTGGGGCCAGTTGCATAGCTAATATAAGTGTTCTAGTCAAGACCACCTAAACCGAGGGCAAGACAAAAGAGCAGTGTGTGTTGAGACCAAGCGTGCCGCACAAGCCCTGAAAAGTGAAGCCAAAACTTCTCGATCGCCCCCCGGTGACTTATCCTAGTATAGGTCATAAGCCCCGCCTCCCCATGTTATTCAACGGGACGTGAGACCAACTAAACAATTAAATTACACTTCAAATATCTTTTTTCCAAAGGTGGTTTCTGTCATTTACTGTAGTTTTTATCACGCTGATGTAAGTTCAAGTGTCTGTTTCAAAAATAAGTTGGTTTTTAGTTAGTTACGTGATGCTATAAAAACGGTGGTGTAACGTCATGATTGACAGCTGTGATTGACAGGTTCTCTGAGCAAAGTAGTCACTGAAGCACCAACGGACATTTTTTTCGGGATGAGATTGTATTTACTTTATTTTAACAAGCCTCTTGTCGTACTGCAATAAATGTTTAAAAAAAGGGAGAGTGCATTCTGCGAGAATGAGGGCGGAGCGTTGATTTCGCGGCTTTACTTCCTGCTCACTACTGCGCAGGTCTGGTCCCGAGATCGCTACTGCGCAGACTCAAGTTCCAAGATGTCAATGTCATATCGGGACACTGGCGGCTTCAGTTCTCACCAATGGAAGAGAGCGAAGGGGCGTCGTCCATCTTTTTTTACAGTCTATGGTTGAGACCAAGACTTTGAGGGATTGAGACCAAGACAAGACAAAGGCAGGGCGAGACTGAGTCAAGGCCAAGACCAGACCAGCACTCCTTAAATTAATCTAAAAGATCTACATTTACTAGAAATGTCTTATATTTAATACAGTTAGAAGAATAAGACACTATATAGAGCAGTTCTCAATCGAATGAAATCACTAACAGTAAAATTAATCTTTGCACTGCAGAGGTGGCATAGAAACAGCATCTGAATTAGTACACTGCATTGTTTTACAAATAAAATTTTGTTTAATGAACATTTGTACAAACTCAAATATTACGTTTGCAATCGTGCTAATATTTGTGAGAACAGCCCTTTGTTCTTGTGAGAATGCTTCATTATATCATGTCATAATATTAAAAAAGATCTCATACATGTACTTTTTTTGCAAACATATCTCGAATTTTGTGGGCGTTTGTATTTAATTTGACAATCCCTCATTGATTTCTGACCCAGCACAACAGTAACAAAAGAAATCATATTAGCATGATTGCTTTTGAAGCCAATCACATTAATGATGTTCACAATTAAATCAGAAAAAGCACCAGCATTTTAGTGAAATCCCACATTTGTGGTCTTGAGAGAAAATCTGAGTACTCTTAGTCTGAGATCGAGACAAGACCGAGTACAAATGTGGTCGAAACAAGATCAAGACCTTTTGAAAGACTCTGAGAGACCAAGACTGGTCTTGAGTACTATAACACTAACTACTATGTTAAGACTGTGTTTTAAGAACTATTCTGTCCAGCTAGCAGTCTTACTTTTCAGATTCAAATTAGACCCATATACCTTTTTATGTAACTGACTTAAAAAAGTTCTGAAGAAAAAATTAGATGACTTGCAAGACCACTCTAAGCAGTTTATGCAACCGGCTGATCTAAGGGTGCTTTCACACTGCGGTCCGAATCGAAGTGCGATTGTTCCTGGCACCTCCCTGCAGCGTTGACCTGGTTTCACACTTGATTCTATCGAATCCTGGTGCCTTTGCATTCGTCTTACATTATCACAAACATGCACGCTGCATGCAATGTAAGTGACGCAACAACACTTCCGTCTACTGTATGTGCATAAAATGAACGCAGCTTTCTGCTGCTGGCAAACAAACTATTTTGAGGAGACAGCTGATTACGAGCCATTCATTTGCAAGTCAGTTTTACTTTGCTCTATTGCTAGAACATGTTAAAGGTATTGCGGAGGATTTTCTTTTTCCGGGTGGATCATCAAGACTATTGGTCCTCCTAGTTGTCAATCATTCTGGTGATATGTTTACGTAAGGCCGTCGTACGTGCTCGTCCCTAGGTAGTTTTCGCTTTCTGCGCATGCGCACTTTCGGGTGTATGTGTGTGGTGAGCCGTTTATATACTGTCTATGGTGGTGAGCTACGGTTTCAGCCATTCATTGAAGCTCGCCCGTTCTCACCGGGTTTTTTCAAAATGTCTGAGGGTCGCAAGAGAAAAAGTGTCTACGAATTGTATGACAAGAAGAGAAAGGCCTCTGAAGAAAGAAACAAGACCAGAGTGTTTTTGGGAGAATATTTCACACCATGGCGTGCGCTAAAAGCACAGGTTGGGCTTCCCACTGATGCCTCAGTCGCGAAGTTTCTACTCGACAGCTAAAGTTTGGCATGCTATTTGGAGAAATCCATTTAAAGTCACTGCTAGTAAAAGTTAATGTAAGCTATGATTAGCGATGCTAGCCCTGGCACAAGTCACGCACCGCGCAGACACGGTAAACATCTCAATTTGTCTAAAGTAATTATGACCAAATGGTAAAAGGTATCACGCTGAAATGTTCTAAAACCGTGTGTGTTCATTTTTGATAATTCCAATGTGTTCACATAGTATTTTTTACACAAATGCAACAAGCTACTTCTCCATTGCAGATCATGTCTTGAGTCCTCACTCAATCGATCAGTATAATAAGTAAATAAAACACGGAAGGGCATTTGACATTTTGTCTTGCCTGAATGTTTTTGAGTTAGAGTGTTTTTGGGAGAATATTTCACACGCTGGCGTGCGCTAAAAGCACAGGTTGGGCTTCCCACTGATGCCTCAGTCGCGAAGTTTCTACTAGACAGGTAAAGGAAAGTAGGCTTGTATGAGCCATGCCAACAGCAACTTGTAAACAGAGCGTGCACAAGGAGAACTAGGCTCGTGCATGCTCTCTCGTGCACACGTTTAATAGGCGTTCCCTCTCGGGAGCAGGTAGAGTGTTGCGCATGTGCATTTTTTCAAAAAGTGGAGAGGTCGGTTCTTTTCTAAAATTCGGGAAAATCCTCCGCTATACCTTTAATGTTATTCTTGAAACGTTAACTTCTTTAATATTTATATTACTTGCAACATTGTTTTTGAAAGAAGTTTCTTATTCGCTGCGTTTATTTACTAAATTGATATAGGTATATCAATTTATTATAGTTGTCAACATTTGAAGTGGATCAAAAAAGTTCATCAAAGTTGTCCTAAGACAAGAATGGGTATTGTTCATAATTCATGTATAACTTTGAAAGGTTTTGATCCACTTCAAATGTTGACTACTGTAAATAAATTATATATAATATTATAATATTTTTGTGGAAACCGTGATGGACATAAAATGGACATAACCTGCAGGACTTGTGCTTCATTTAACAGCATCTAAATAGTTTGTGCGTTGATTAAAAAAAGACAGATGCATGACTGGGGGGACAAATCTATGCATCCAGGCCACGGACCACACTTAGAAAACCGGGCGTACGGCCACGACGTTGTAGCTACAATTAACTTTTTTTTTTTTTTGCACCGGGTTCGTCTGAACCTGCTTGTTTTATAATTGAGTAAACTCCGATTGTAAGGCCGGCTCTGTTGCCGAACGATACCAATGCCCCTGCGATACTGACCACCGCAAGCTCATTAGCTACTCTAATCCACTCTACTCAACATAAAAAGCACACAAAAGCTAATACGGCCCCAGGTGATGGAAAGCTAAATCAATGTTGCTGCTGGTTTCAATCTCTAAAAGAGAACCTGATGTAATTTGCTGCCTGTAATGATTGTGATATTGAAGCAACCGATTGAGATCGTTTTACTCTGTTTTTCTCCTTCCTCAAGGCAATTCTTTATATTACAGTGAAAACCGTGCATATTGCTAGAGATGGGGCTCCGTGCTTTGTTGTGTACTCACGAAAACCGAGTGGGAGCGGCCGCCGGTTACGCGAGCAATCAAAATCTTGGACTGACTTGTGCGGATGATTTGAGAGAATCTATAAAGGGCTGAGAAATGAATCGGCTGTGATTAGGCTACATGATTGTGTTTAATGAAAGAAGCGATGACGCATACTAATGAGACACACCCTCTTTCCTCATTAACGAGGTGAATGAATCTCGTTAACATCGCTGCCTGCTGCACACATTGAAATCCTCCAGAGGTCCAACCCGCAGGCATCGCTGTGGATAAACGGCCCTGATAGGGAAAATATTATTCAATTACAGTTATATTGCGTTGTTTGTGTGAAACGATTCCAGCACAGCCTCGGCTCCGGATGCGCTTTCCAAATGCCGAGCCGCGCAGACCTATAGCTGTGATATATCAGGCTGCATTTTTATCGCTTTTCCCTTAAAGCATATCCTATTATGCCCATGTACAGTACTTCAATAGGAAGAGTGGGTCCTAAGCAGCCACACTGCTCCCTCCTTCTGCTGATTTCATTTATCCTTTGGCTAGATGTGTATAGTTCAGGAACACCACATGAATTTATCAGTCCGCAGAGGTGGAGGCCACTTAGAAATTTAATACATTTTTGATAAACTATATACAGCTAAAGCTATAAGAGAAATGGAATGAGCTATACTGCACTTTTAAAAAATCTATTAAAGCCCTAACGCAAGGCTAAAGTGCTCCACAGCTTCAGGAGGTGACATTTAGAGATGACTAAATTGCCATTTACACTGAAAAATAAATGGCTAAATGGAGGGGCCTTGCTTGCCACCATACGCAATGGGGACAGATGTCATTAATTTCTATTTGTATTGCCTTTTTTTCCTCTGCTAAACACTGCTCAGAAATGGATGTTTATCGATATTTCTGAGAGCTCTTTTATTTCCCACAAAGCTTTTGCAAATTTGATCAAAGATGAGGCACTTCTTCCTCTGCCGCTTTCTCTCTGGCTGACAACACAATCTGTCCTCTGTCTCTCTCGTTTCTCTCTTCTCGTCATTTGCTCCATCTCTTTCTGTCCATTTATCTCTCTGTGACTTTGAGCCGCAGTGAAAAGGGAAGACTGAATGAAGACTCTGAAGGTGTTGTTTAGTCCTCACATGTCCCCATTTTCCCCAGACTATTGTGTTTATTTTTGTAGCCAAACCCCACAATCTGTAATTCAGAGCTCAGTAAGAGTGAGAGGCTCAGTAAGAATGAGATCCTCCATTTCAGACCACACTCTCCCTCACTATTTTCTTTTATAATCTGTCTCTTACTCTTTTTCTATTTTAGATTGAGCACAGAAATGTACATCAGCAATTTCATTTAAATGTAAAGAGTGGTTATGCAATTGATCTCTGTACTAATGTGTTACAGTTAGTCATACTTCAGTTAATTATTATAGAATTAGCAACTAGATGTACATTTTTAGAAGAAAATCAGTCATCCTGCCTGTGTAAAAATGTATACCTAGGCTGGTTGCTAGGGTGCTATGTGTGGTTGCTAGGTGATTGCTTACTGGCCCAAGTTAAAATATATGATATTCTGATTCATAGATGTGGCTCAGTCTTATCTTCAATATCTTCAGTCGGTCACATCATAGTTTGGGGAACACATTTTTACTGTTAACTACACCTTTTGCCTCAATAAACTCCTAATTAATGAATTTGTGATCATTGCCCAAGCAAGCACAGCTAATAGCAATATGCAATTAAAAGTAGCTTTTTAAAACAAGTAACACTTTTAATGTAAAATAATGTATATTCCTATGCGTACCGATATAAAGCAAATGTCATATTCTGGATAAATGGGCACTACAAAAGGCACAGGTAAAACAATTGTTGCCTCATTAATGACATCCTTGGCCTTGCTAATAAAACACTGGTGAATAGATTTGAGATTTTTTGGTAATTGATGAAAGAGCATAAATGAAGTCGGCGTCTGATTCATTTTAGCAAGTAACAAACAAAACAAAAAACTAAGGGAGGGGAGAGGGAGGAGAAAATAGTGCTTTTGTCAGGGCTTAAATTGCATAAACACCATCTGGTAAACTGATTTTGGAATTGAACAAATGAATTGCCCAGCAAAAGCACTTGCACATAAGATAGAAGTCCATTTTTCTCCCTGTCTGATTCCCGCAGCAGAATACAAGCCAGACAAAGAGAGATGGCTCGCTGGCAGAGAAAAGGCTAATTCACTAAAGGTCAATTGCATTACCACAGGGAAAACAACCACTGCAGTGCTTTGATACACAACCCAGAGAGACCATCCCCTAGAATTTATTGCACTTAGCATCATGCAAACACAGAAATGCTCCCAATAAGTCTTTTTTATGTAGAGGTATATTGTTATGGGAACTATGATTACATTCTATGATGGTTAACTGGAGATAGGCTGGTAGAACGGCAGAGAATATTCAGCGAGCCAAGCCTGAACCTGCCTGACATCACAGGCTGCCTAAACACACATACTAATACTACACACTCAATGAAAAAAATAATAAACCTTATGCATTTGCTCATTATTGTCCCAGTCAGTCACATACTCAAACAGGTGCTTAATGTATTTAGCAGCAGATTATACCAAGAACACATTTATTCTCCATTGGTTAAATGGGATATATAATGTAAATATACAGGGTGTGCTGAGAAATCATGATGGGTGTCATTGGACACAATTGCCGGCAATTGCCAATGGAAACAATTGCCAATTGCCTATGGAAAGCAGATGACGAAGTAAACTGAATATATATATATATATATATATTCATGGATATGAGGACATTAGATGATTTGAGCATGCAAACCTCACCTTCTGTCTCTTACTTGTAAGTTTTGAAAAATTGCTTATGATATGTAAAGCGGTAGTTCCCACCAAAATGAAAATTTACTTAACATGTCGTCCCAAACCTTCCCATTATCGATAGATAGATAGGTATACATACATATTTATATTTATAATGATTCATTTTAATTATATTTTGCATTTGATTATATATTGTTCAATTTTAGTGGTATTTTCAGATTTATTTAGCATTTTGGTTCAGTTTAATATTATTAATGTAATAGCTGACAACTTTCAGGAAAACACTTTTTCTGTGCCCGTAAAGGGTTAACATAAACAGCTTTAATTAAGCCTTCTATGCACGATAGATTCATCACAATATGTTACACAAGTATATTTTTTTTCACATTTTCCATGAAGAGCAGTGTGCTGCTGAGATTCAGCAGTTGTGCCCTTCCCCTGGGCACCGGGCGCATGTTTCGCTGTCGTCTCCTGTGCCACACAAAGCTGTCGCAATTAGCCACGAGCTGTGTGCCTATTGTCATCTCTGCTGATATCAGCTGCTGAAGTAAGCAAGGACACTGCCTCAGGTGACCCACACTGAAACAAAGGGCCAGGCACAGGGGGGAAGGCCATTGCTCATCAGCACCACTTATTGACGGACTTCTGCCTGAACCAGTAATGGGCTTAGCAGGCTTCCAGAGGCCCTCTGATGATTGAGAGTTGGAGGATGACAGCTTGAAGATTCTAATACTCATTTTGAATCAGATCCCCCTTTTTTTTTTTTTCTGTCTCTAGATAGTAGTAAATAACGAGTACAGCTCCCTTACGTCCCTCCTGCGTTCTCTGTGTCTCCTCCCTTTTCAGCGAGAACACGCTCCAAACCATCTGCCTGATGGGAATCGCAGCATGCAAGGAGTGATGGAAACCCTCCACTTCCCTCTTAATGTCAAATAATAACCTGAAGATATTATTACTCATTTTGATTGTTTTATTTGTAGGCCCTTGCTTCATCTCAGGACTTTCTCCTTGAACTGTTTGCCTCAAGTACTCAGTCCCCACTTTCAGAGGAGCTGACAGTTAATGTTTGATAATGTTTCAAACATGTCCGGCAAACGCCGCAGTGGCTGGAGACTTTTACAAAGGCTTGCTGTGCAGCAATAAGTGCAGTGTTATTCAAGTCTTTCATTTTTCTGATGGTGGAAACCCTTTTGACGGGCCTAACGGCAGCGGTATGGTGAGAGGTTCCTTCAGTGATTGTTAAAGGCCTTGCTGTGCTTTTGTGCCAGATGAACGCCTTTAATGATGGAGAGTTTTTTTTTTTTTTTTTTTAGACCTAAAGAGCGGCCTAACACTAACACAGTGTGCTGATATTGGGTCCCTGACCACCTGAAGGTTCTTTACATAAAGGCCTAACAGCAGGGATTGCAAGAAAAACCTTCTCTCTATAGTTCTTGGCTACATGATAGCTTTTCTCTGAACCTCCTCAAAGTAAATGGAACAAATTTAAGAAAAGAAAATTTGGCTTATTTTTTAAATCATGAGCTGGAGTTTGAATACAATTGGCCAGGTGTGTTCATGTACACTAATGTTAACAGTTTAAAATGTCTCTTTTCTCTTTTCAGTTGACTGATAGAAGAAACTAAGATACTAATTAAATAAAAAACAATAATTGTGCACATTGTGGGCATTGTATGAGCTTCTGTTACTTTCACTGTTCATTCTATTGCTCTATCATATTGTATCTTTCATTTAATAGTACAGCGCACATTTAGAGCTGCTCCGGCAGGGCTCAGTGCTGAGGATTGGTTCAGTGGTACAAATGTTTAGACACCAGTGAAATATCAATTCTTTATTTCAATGTTGATACTACAACAAAAACTACCAGCCTAATTAATGTGAATTTAAAACATTATTAAAGACAAGTAAGCAGTCAGTAGTAAAATAAGAACAAATAATCAAATTACAAATAGCACAGATAAATACAATAGAACAAAGAAAGACTACAAATGAAATAAACAGTGTTTTAGAGTTTTTCAGGTAGATCTAACAGGTAAAGACATTTGAATAAAGTAATCACATGTGAAAAAACACTGCATATTTATAACTGTATAAATTAAACATAGATGGATATTTTTGTAAAGTTACAAAAGGTAGCCTATTTAGTCAAGAGCAGTGTGTGATTTCTTTGTTCTTTGTTTGATTAGCATTAAAACACAGCAGACGTTTATTAGACTGCTGCCCCTTTAAGGTTCACTTGACTTGAGATATAACCGACTTTGTTAACTACACTCGCCAAGACAGGCGTTTTTACATAATTTTGTGTACCAGCGCAAGATGTGAAAGACAATTCAGTTCAGAATTCACACGCACTATTCTGAGACGCTGGTTCTCGGGGTGTGTGCTTCGGATGTTTGCGTTCATGCAACTTCTTGACCTGCATACGTTCTGTAATAATGTAGGGAACCACTCATTATGCATAATTCAGGTAACAGTTCATGTTTAACTTACATAGTTAAATACAAACTTTCCACTGACGTCTGTGAAAAAGGGATGTGTCTGTGCTGCTGCGCGCTCAATGCACTGTGCGTTTTTCTCTTATCAGCTCGTGCATCACATCTATTTAGGTGTTAGTATATTTAATTTAATATTCCACTAATAAGCTACATTTACTTCATAGACAGCCTTCTTTTTGATCCCCATTATATTCTCTGTTGTCAGTGTTTCTTTGTCTGGACACAAACACTGTACACATGCTGCCTGGTATCGGTTGTTGGTATCGGAGCATTTTTACAAGTACATGAACTCAGTATCGGGCCCGACAGCTTTAAATAATAATAATGATGATGATAATGTTAATAATCATCATCATCATCATTGTAACAAGTTTAATTTTACATTTGGTTTATTTGTTGCTAGTTTCAGCATTGGTTTATATCTGTAATTTTATCACTGATAATCTTTCAAATGAGGCTTTCTCTTTTTAGTTGACTGAAACAAGATACAAATTGATGCCAAAAAATTATAGGTGGTATTTTAAGTGGTGATTCTGTAAATAGTGTGTTGCAAGTGCTAATCATTTTGCATTTTCATTTTTTTTAATACAGTTTTCAACTGTAATTTTACATTTTAGCTTAGTTGGTATTAATTTCAGCCAATTTTTATTATGGATATTAGAAATGCTAAATGAAAATATCCTACTAATATACTGTAAATACAATTTGTATCTCTCATTATCACTTACAGATTTTCAGTTAACTATAAGAAGCATTTGCCTTGGTTCTGATTTGCAGCTGTCTCAGTTTTTAGTCAAGAAATATGGCAGATGAAAATGCTTTACAATGACACCGTTCATTCCAATTTATGTAAGAATAATAATCTGTAAATGTTTACCACTCTATAAGCACTTTTTTCTAAAAATCACAGAATTCTCCAGTTCATTCTATGGGACATTCTGTAAAACTTCTCTCAGTTAGCAACAGTAACCAAAAGGGGCGGAGCTTAGTGACGGGTCAATTCTGGTTCACAACCCTCACCTACATTGGTTAAAGATCTCATCTTCAAAACCAAAGGTCACAGGTTCACACACTGGAAAGGACAACTTCAAAAAGTTCAAGGCAACTTCCCCTGTCAAAAGTGCACTGCAAGTCGCATTGGATAAAAATAGTTTTCTAAATAGTAGACAAGTAAAAACTAAAATGTTAATTCAGCATTCATACAGTAATTCATATTTTAATCTAAGAACCTCTCTTCTAAAAGCACCCAGATTCTTTATAGTGCTCTTGATCTCCACCTTCTGATCCAATGACCACGCCTCACTCATCTACCTTTGCGGAGGAATTGCTTGCTGTTCTGGGCTCCCTTTAACCACTTCTATCCATCAATCTCTGATAAATATTGAGGAATACTCAAATTAACCTGAATCCTCAAAGCCAACAACTGGATTAGGACTAGATCCTATCTAATCGAGCCGAGAAACATCAAGTTATGCTTTAAGGGCAGAGTTTGTGTTGCCATAACAGTGATTGACATCTCCAATGTTTCTTCCCGTAACGAGCAGCTCTGCATCACGGCTCTCCTGGTGTGTTTGAAGTGCTCTCTGCCCTAAGGTAATGCACCAGGATAAGGGCTCACATTCCACGTTATGTGCTCTCTTCCATATTTCAGTCGAGGCATTTCATCAGCTCAAAGCAGAAAGGCAGCCTGAATTCCTCTGTTATATCAGAGGAATTACCTGGAGCACTAATGCAGGTTTTCACAGAGTTATCAACATTTCAAAAAGTCTGCAGTCTTCTGGTGCGATTTAATGACCAATTACGTACGATAGTTGGAAAGGCGTTCAATTGGCATTCATATGTTATTCAGCATCTTAGTCATATGTCATATACAGTATAACAGTATATAATAGTATAATATTGTGGCCGTCCATGTGATTTTGAATTTCCCACACTCTTCTTTTGACAACAGCTGGGTCTGCAGAAAAGGCAAGCATATGAAAAGGTCATTTTATGTAGTTATTATTTATTGAGAGTTCTGTGGTCCCGCTATATTGATTTAGGGTGCTGCAGTGATTGTCTGCACCTTTTGAAAATGATCTGCGTTTGCAGCACACACCACTGATTCAAGTGTGTCCAGTTTAGACATTTGATGACTTTTGAGAGCTGATTTTTCAGAACACATCAGATCTCCCAGCATTATCATATTTCCTTTCTTCAATGCCAAAAACTATGCTGTTATAGCTAACAAAAGCGCTTCTTAATCACTGATAGGCTAAGCTGTTAACTAACTGAAAACAAACATTTGAATAATGACCAGTTAGTTTTGGCAATATAATGTAATATGTTAAAGTCCCCCGGTTGTCAATAATTGTGTTGTGAAACCAGTGATTTCAATCCACGTTTTTGAGACTGTCTTTGGTTCACTGCAGTTTTAAAGAGAAAATACTCAGCAAAGGTGCTGAATTATGAATTTGGACATGGTTTGTCTTAAAGCACATAGACATACAGTATAAAAAACATTTAAAAACGTGATTTTCACCACTGGGGGACTTTTAAAGGGATAGTTAACCCAAAAATGTATTAGTTTTATTTTTTATCATGAAAATATGGTATTAAAGGGAAAAATATGATAAAATATGGAAGCTATCTTTCTTCTAAAGTGAGCCTAACTTTAGCTGGACAATAACTTTATTCTAGAGCTGCTGTAAAGCCAAAACAATCTCTGTTTCTTTAATTTCCTGTTATCACTGTAAAGCTGCTTTGAAACAATCTATATTGTTAAAAGCGCTATATAAATGAAGGTGACTTGACTTGACTTGACTTGACTTCTGTGGAATGCTTTTTTTTCTTTTCTTTTATCCATTTAATTACCATATTTTTTGGATTAAAAATATTTACCATTTCTAATCAGGCACCGAATAGAGTAGCAATAGAAATATGCTAATGAAATGGTTATGTTGAGGAAAGTGGTTTGGATTCTGTCAGATGCTTTGTACCAAAGTGCCACTACTTTTGACAACCCTTTTTTTTAGCTGAGTGAAAATGCACTATTTGTTTTGATGTTGTCCTCTTGTCATTTTCTTGTGAGCTTATTTCAAAGTGTTGGTCATTGTTGTAATTGTGTGTAAATGCTTGCTTATCAGTTCCATTTGTTTTTTTTTTCCCCCATTTCTCCTTTTTATGCATGCTGTTCCTCCTGTTTCCCTCCTCCTTCCTCCACTGCACCTCCTCTCCTCGTGTGCTCAGACGCTGCGCCCAGCACTGAAGCCGCAGCTCACGGTTGGTACCTCTCCCTCCTTCTTCTGCCAGCACAGCATGGCATTCTCTGCATGCCAGCTGAGTACAGTAAAGCACGTAACGGAAATATGCACGGGATTTGGGAATGAATCTAATGTGGATTTGCTGTATGTGTCTGTCTGTCTGTTCGTCCGTATGTCACATCCTTTATCCCTATTGCCATTCACCCGTGAAGACCCACCTGTCCGCCACGGCGCTCCTCTGGGAGTGTTAATCAGAGCCTTCACTGTGTGATTTCTGGCCACGTCACACATCCATCCCTCCTGCATGAGCCCTTCTCGAGTCCTTGTTGCCATTTTTGACTTCTCACCTTTTCAAGTCCTCACACAGCTCCCAACAGGCACTCGTAATCCACCCGCAATAATTTTTCATGAATTTAAATGACGTCCAAATGGCTGTTTTTGATTTCTGAGAAATGAACGGGAGGGCCTTTTCTCTACATGACGCAGATGGCATTGTACTCCACCTTGGTGCGCCAGCTCCGCGCTCAAATCACAGAACGGGGACCATTTGCATAGCTCACGGGCTTTATTCTGTTTTACAATATACCACGAAAGCGCTTTCTCAATTCATTAAGCCCTTTATCCCCGCTCTCAGTTTGCAGTGGCAGATGCTTGTGTAAATGTGTTAGATTTAGTATAAAGGCTTTTCGTGATACTGTGTAATTATGTCACCTGTGCCTCGTGAAACACCCTCTAATGATTTAATTAGCCGTCATGTTGTGTGTCGCACCGGATCACACCTCAAAATCGACACGTTTCTGCACCCCTGGCCAACTCGCGAATGGATCGAGTTGGGGTGTCGCCGTTTGTTTACATCTATCTGCAACTTTCCATATAGAAAAGGTTAAAGCAAATACAAGTGGCAGAACATCTAAAGGTTAGGGCTATTCTTTTGCATGTGCATAATTTGGATGTGCCTACAGAACGTGGTCAGGCTTGACTGTGTAGCAGAGCTATAATAGAGCTTTTGTACAGTTCACTGCATTTCTAAATACCATGTCACAAGGCCAGTGTTAACCTTGTACAGTTATATCAGCCTGGCAGTGATGTATAACTGAATCACTGTACGCTTTCCAATAATCCAAAGTGGTTTTTGATCCTACAAAAGGTAAGAGAACACAAGGTGAACCCAGGGGGCTTTGTCTCATCTAACAAATTGGTTTTAAATGTAGTGCTTCTTATCTTTGTTTTGTCTAGGTATGACATAGAGCTTTTTTAGTCTAGCTTTTATGTTGTTGCGGTACAGTGAAAAGGGTTAGTCATCTTAATGCTCCCTGTCCGCTCACTCATTTTCAAAATGGACAGGAAATGCCTTGTTTGTAAAATGCCAAGCATGCTCCTTCATTCTTTAATCTGACTGTGGAATTGATGTCCTGACCTGTTGCAAATATGTGTTTCTGCTAATGTTAAAATGCTTTCGCACCCTGTCGTATAAAACAAGAATTGCAGAAGAATTAAGTCACATTGTTTCCAGGATAAAGACATCTAGTCTAGTCTGACGCAGAGAGCAGCTCATGATAGCAGAGCTTTCTTTTTCCCCTCAGAAGATCCTCTCATTTGCATCTTGTCACACCTTGTGTGTTTTATTTGGTTCACTTTTGTAGCTGATGCACATACTCTGTTTACCATCTTATTTTCCTGGGTGTGCTACACTCACTGTTCAGGAGATTTCTCTTCTCTCTGATAACAGTCTTTTTTACCCTCTCTGGTGTAGCCTAGCAACAAGCTGTTCAAGCAATGGTGTGGGGTTTTCAGCAGAGGTTGGGGTAGGAGGCTAACATAGTGGGCAAGATTCAGTATAGAACAGAAATCTACAACAATACCACAGTCTTATTTGTATATTTTATTGTGGCTTATATTAAAGACAACATGAATCCAAAATGTATTCTGTTTACTTGGTCATCTATCTATCCATCTATCCATCTGCAGGGGCAAAATCCTAATGCTAACAAGCCAAACCGTGACCCCTCAGTAATATTAACCAATAAAATCATAGCTGGATTTTCACAATCCAAATAAATACAATTGATAACATAAAAAAAAAAAATTATATATATATATATTTAGCGTAGTAGTTACATGTATCGTGACCAGTATTTCATGTTGTCTTTAACGGGACGTGGTGTGGTTGAATATGAATTACACTGCAGACTAGAAGAAACATGGTTGGCAGGGTCAGATAGATCAAATTCTTATCAGCGTGTCAGCAACCCTGTCAAACTCTTACTGTATCATCACACACTGGCACCCTTGGTATTAATCACACCTCACTTCACCTGACCCATTGCATGTACGGTCACGCTCACTTCCGCCTGCCTCTCCTCAAGCTGATTTATTGCCATCATGTCTCTGTTTTCAAAGCAATATATGTAGATCCCCCTTGCATTCAGGATCTGCAGTGAATTCAGATAGTGAGAAGCCCATTCAGTACATCCTCCATCTGGCTCTCTCTTTCTCTTCTCCCTCTCTGTATCGCTCCATCCAGGCGTACTCCTCATTCCTGTTCATTTCCAAAGAGGATGATTGAACACACTTCACTTCTTCTTGTCATTTCATCATCCTTTGTTCAGTGTGGCACCACACAACATGTTCGAGGCTGGGCTCTGTAAACATGACGATGGCATCTTTTGATGATGTGCTCTAAGTAACAATGCGACAAAGAGCCTGTAAGAAACCAGGTGTAAAATAACCGCTTTGTTTGCCCGTGATTGCGACAAATGGAAAATCACTCCATTTTGGCAAACCAGTTTTGGAGGACTATTTGCTCGCAATTATAAAAGTAAAACTTTTCAATCCTCGTTCTCAATATGACTGAGTCTGCCTTTTCATAAAGCAGCAGGTCTTTTCAGTAGGGATGTAATAATGGCTTTCATTTTTCCGTTGCTTTGGCCACACCTCTGTCACACTTTCATAATGGCAGAAATGAATTAAATCTACATTTTTTTTTTTTTGTCCTATGAATGCTAAAGAGAATGTCTTTTGTGAAACAAAGCCTCTAAAATAAATAGGAGGCTTTAGAAAAGGATGAATGAAAATCTGTGAGTGTCACACATGGTGCCAAAATTAAGCAAGGGCTTATTTAAGCCTATCTCTCCCTCGCTCCCTCACCGGTAAATCTAAGCCGCTGTTTGACATGAACTTAGCCACCTCTGATGTGAAGCTGTTTTATATGCCAATGTTAACTGCCTCTCCCTCATCCTCTCAAAGCAGTCGCCATGACGATTCCCCTGCCCGATGTGGCATAGTAAAGCCTGTGTTACTTAATGTCTTGTTTTCAAACACTCTGATCTAAATTCCTTTCATGCATAAGAAAAGACAGCACACAAGAAAATGTCTGAATCTGAGAGGATGTACATGGAAATGAGAATATGCATCTACCGATTGCCTTTGCAAATAATTCTCTTCAGTTCTTGTCCTCTAAATTGATTGGGTGAGAGGTTTTCTGATGAATGCACTAGAACGTTTCACTTTGTATCACTCTGCTCTTTCCTGTCTGTGATGTTGAGCAACAAGTAGTTGTTAATCCCACTTCGGCTTCGACTATTTTCATTAGCGGATCAAAAATGGACTAATAGATTAAATACTCATATTTCTAAAATGCTATGTACTCAATATTAAAGGGATAGTTCACCTAAAAATGTAAATTCTGTCATCATTTACTTCCTCATGTCTTCCAATCATATGACTTCCTTTCTCTTGTGAAACGTAAAAAAAGATAGTTTGAAATAATATTTTTGTCCACACAATGGAAGTCAATGGGGTCCAATGTTGTTTTTGACCCAATTAGCTTTCACTGTGAAACATTCTTCTTAAGATCTTCTTTTATGTTCTACAGAACAAAGTAAGTTTGGAACGACTTGAGGGTGAGAAAAAGATTTCATTTTCGGGTGAACTTATGAATCATAGTCATGCTGATACTCAGTTCAGTTCTTAAATATTGTTGATATTTATACAAAATATTGTATTCAGACCTCCAGAGATGTATCAAACTGAGTGTCTATTTTTATCCCCCTGTGCATGTTTGCCCTGATTATACTCATTGACAGATTGTTATATGTAGTGATCATCAAGGCCTGGTCTCCTTGCTCCATCTCCAAAGACAAGCATTTGCTCTTTCTTCGCTCATCTGTTCGCAGGGCAAGAAAGGGCAGGGCCGTTAACAGCTCTGGAGCCGTAGCTTTAGTCGATGCCCTCCTCACTCTCTAATCCTTCAGTAGTCAAGGGGTGAACGGGATGGAAAGGACACACCTGCCAACATGCCTGTCAGCCTTAGCCCAGGAGGAGAAGATAATTGAGCAGATTCTGAACCGCAGGGAGCGCCGTAGCAGAATACAGTGGGATAATGACCACTTTGTTCCCAGCTGGACTGAAGCAGGTGAAGCAGAAGAGTTGACGCCTTTAATGTCCCAGAATTGTCACATTTGGATGCCATCACGGCCAGGGCTTTCATCAATCAACAGGAACGAGTTCTTCTGCAGCTTCAAGGGTCGCCTCCTTTGCAGACTTTCTCTGAGCCTGCCTTTACTCCCTTTTTCTCTCATATCTTTCCTCTCGCAGACACACTTGCTTGGTTTGAGCGAGTGATGTATGGCTGTCAGTGGGACTTTGCAGCGGTGTGTAGTGTTTCTGATGAGCAGGGTTTGGAGTGATGCTGGCGTGTGAATGGCTGAGGCAGGGCTCGGAGGTGCCTTCAGGACTGCCTGCAGGTGCCTCGCAGGTGACGTGCATATGCTGCAGTAATTAGACTGAGAGTTGCGCAGCATTAACAGAAGCGGAGGATTTGGGATAGCAAATGCACACCTTTCTCCACTCGGCACTCTCCTCCGCTGACTATTAAGTAGGAACATAGGGACAGCTCACATGGGCCGATCTGGATGGAAGAAATAACGTGGGTCTGAGGTGGCTTCGATTTCCCAGCAGACACAGACTCTCCAGCCTAATTGGAAATAACATTCTCCATTTATGCAGCAGGACTCAACAATAATGCTTTTTTCTACTTGACCTGCCAACATTTTGGCAAAACGCACAAAATTATATATACATATATATTAGGGGTGGCATGGTTCACAAAACACACGGTTCGGTTCGTGTCACGGTTTTCGGTTCTGTACGATTCTTGTTGTTATTTTTATCTTTTAATCTTTAACACTCAAAATCTTTAACACAAAAATTTACTTCAGCATATGATATATATATAGCTTAATTATCTAATTATTAATTGATTTATTTCATAAATGGGGCGTGTTTGCAAAACGCAGCTTCTCATTTCCCATTTCGAGGTAATGTAGTGAGTGAGCGGTCACCGTGAGGAAACTTTCAGTGGCCCTGGAGGTCCATCCATCTGGAGAGCTACGTGGGCTGTGTCGGACAGTTCTTTTTCAATTTCTCCTCGTGTCTCGTCATCATAGGCGTAATTTGCGGGTGGGACATGTACCCCAGGGTCGATATTGTCCCCACCACTTTTGAAACATCTCGCGGCACGGATGTACCAATACAAATAAATAAAACATCTCCAGTTAACTAGCAAATTATTCGTTTCGTTCGCTTGTTAAATAAGAAGCAATCTAGCGCTGAAATTTGTTTTTTGAATCAAGTGTTCAAAGTGCTCGTTGCCGCTGCGATCAGTGGCGCTGATACAGTGTTCTCTTGTGGCTCGCGCACACGCCGCAGTCTTCACTCGGACGCGTGCTTCAATCCGTTGAGGAGACTCTATTCGTTCCGGTGAAATCACAAAGCAAAATTCACACAAAACTGTCCCTGCTTGATAATACAACCACTGATAAACATAATCGGTTTTGATGAACCTATATATGACACGCTTGGCAAGAGTTCTGCCACTGGACCATTAAAGTAGGCTACATTTGTGAAACAGTCGACCTATGTATTTATTCACGTGAAAAAACAACATAGTGGAGTAGATCTCATTAAATGTCTAAGTAAACCCAGTGCTCTATTTAAATAGATTGCTGGACATCATAATGTTATTCTACATACATCTGATTTATGATTTAGCATTGTATTAGCACAGGCACAAGGCTACATTGCGCATGCGTTGAAGTCGAACCGTGCGACGCACACACGCACCGAACCGAGACAAGCAAACCGAACGGTTCGGATGTTTTTTCATGTACCGTGCCACCCCTAATATATATACATGCATACATACAGTACCAGTCAAAAGTTTGGAAACATTGCTATTTGTCATGTTTTTCAAGTCTCTTATGCTCATCAAGCCTGAATTCATTTGATCAAAAAAAACAGAAAAAAACAGTAATATTGTGAAATATTATTACAATTTAAAATAATGGTTTTCTACTAATATACTGTACTTTAATATACTTTAAAATAGAATTTATGTAATGCAAAGCTGATTTTCATCAGCCATTACTCCAGTCTTCAGTGTCACATGATCCTTCAGAAATCATTACATTATATTTGCATTTATCTATTTATATCGTAATTATACATGTAACATTTTCTATAGTTTTACTAGTTTTAATACTTATTTAAAAAAATACTTTTTACATAATGTATAATAGTAAATCATATTTTTGTAATCATTTTAAAATACTAAATGTAAACATGTACAGTAAACTTTGTGCCAACTAGACATGCAACATGTGCTGAACCCTACACACCAGAGAATGGAGAAAGCAAGAGAGGAGACTGGAATATAGTGTGTGCCCTAACCACTAAGCTATGGCCCTAACACATTTGCTCATTATTTAAAAGGTGCATTACCACTATTATTAAGTGAAACTGTTGTCTATCCTGCCTCTTTTATCTACCAATTAAGTGTCCTTGAGCATCAATTAATCTCACACAAAATATTACTCTAGTAGTCCAGCTGGCTGAGGAAAATATAAATGTGTGAACATCTATAATCTCTTCCCCACTGTCTATATAACTATAGCCGGCCAGAAATCTCACGCTGATAGCAGGGAAACTTTTCTCTCTCCAGCCCATGCATTGAAGCTAGAGCAAACTTCCCTTTTCATGTGAGAACTGTATTAGATGGACACCTGTGCAGGCTTCCTCCTGTCAACCAGCCAAAGGTTTTCATTTACACCATCAGAAAGTGGTTTACCTGCTGCGTTGGAGATACAGCATTGCTCCATTAGCCCTCAAAGCTACAGAAATTCGCTAGAAGCCAGACAAAATGAGGTTCCAGGGGGCTCTGCCAGATACGTCTCCCTTACAAGACATCATATGGCATTTTATTCACCGCTTTCTCTCTACCGTCGCAAGGCTCATTGTGGAATTTAAAGACATTTATTCGTCGGCTTTGATAAAGTCAGTGAGAGGGCGGGAGGCAGATCTCTACTCTGTGGATGACCCTGGCCTGTTGAGCTGAGTTTGCGCCTGCGTTCCGACCGAGGCGAACGGATGCTGTCTGGCTCTGTCGGTTTCCTGGCGACTGAGGGGGAAGAATTAACACTGATCCCTAAGCTCGAGGGAAATGAGGGAAGCGGCATCTGAGGAATACACCCATCTCGCCCGTGGCTTTGTACGGTTCCCTGAAAGGGACATCTTATCCTGGATTAGCTCTGACAAACTTCACTTCCCCTGCTTCTCACAGAATGGAACAACGCGAGTCCCTTGTGTCGAATGTGTTGTTCCCAGATTTGCATAATGCTGGATTGTTGTGAATGCGAGTTAGTCCACAAAAGCAGCCGAAGCAGCCCGAGGATTTATTGATGTTTGAAGGGCAGACGAGGAGAAGCCTAGGCAAAAACATGGCCGTACTGAAAGTACAAATGATCAAGCATCTCGTAACGTAGTGGTTCTCAACGGTTGCGTTCAGAGAACAACGGGGGGCGTTGGAAGCAAGATTTTTGAAAGGGGGGCGTTCAGGTGTTCATGGGGGGCGTTCACGAGTTTACGCCAAAGATCCAGGCTAGACAAGATTAAACATGTAATTACTTGCAAAATAATTGCCTACAACATTATAAACTCTGACAGTTTAATGCGACATGTAAGCTATTTATCGTTTCTTTTGCAACGACTCTATTATTTTTCCAGTCATAGACCAGCGCTCAAGCAATCCGGTGGTGTCTAGAATCCAGCGCTGACTAGAACCATGCAACGGAGGAATGGAAAGTTGAAAACCACTTATATATTTTCAAATATTTTCTATAAATCATGTTCCCATTCACTCCGGTGACGAATTTTTTAATTAATTAAACTAAATTCTATTCATAAGGTAAAACTTTTACATTTTTAGGCATTAACTAATGCCAATGCCTAATGCCAAAATGTTTTCTTTGTTCACCAAGTAATTTACTGGTCAGGCATTATTGTTAACTCGCAAGACTGTAAGGAGAAAATGACAATTTGATGGAAAATTTTAATATATTCTGTAATCACATTTTGGTAATGTATTAATTCCGCCGTCACATCTGAGCGCGAAATGCTTCTTGGATAGTTAAAAACAATTAATAATACTTAAGAAAAAAAAAAATATATATATATAATAATTAAAAATAAATATAATTTTTGACTGATTATGAACACAAATGAATCATGACAAACCAAATTAATTGTAATTGTATTAATTATACCATTGATAAACAAGCTGATACCAAGGTATTTTAGGCCTACAATTCTAACATAATTTTTCATGAAAAATCATGATTGTATTTTTTTTTTTTTTTTGAAAGTAAGGTTAATGTTAGCAGCTTCTTGCAATGCTCTCCTAAATGCATAATAAAACCTAAGTGCAAACATTCCCGCTTCAATGACCGTATATGGTCGGTTTTGTCCAATGACAACCCATCTTATATCTACTTTGAGTGGCATGGGAGAGAGAAGTTCATTTGTTGCCCCTACGAGTTTATAATAGCATATTTTAACAAGATTTTGTAATTTTTTAAGCATGTTTGGCAGATAAAAATATTAAGAGGATGCCGAACAGCTGATCATAGCACATGGCGGGTTTTTATTTCTCATCTCCATAAATATATCTAGTAGTAAAGCTAATGCAAGGGCTAGAAATCAATTAATCATTTGCTGAAACTTCCTCGTCATCATGTCATGGAGACCGCAGTTCATGGTTGCATAGCAACGACAGACACCACAGGAGCGCAAGCGCTTGTGGAAACAAGTGCTGCGTCCCAATTCGCCTACTTATACTACGCCCTAAAAGTATGTACTCTTTTTGTGAAGAAAAAGTACATACTTTTGAGTGTCTAGCAAAAGAGTAGGCAAGCTTTGGGACATACTACTTCGTCATCTTAACGGACAGATCTGTCGCGTGCATCCTGCAAACTGGGGTGCCCTGTCAATCATCTTGTCACAGTTAAAATCCTCCATTCAATCTAATTTAATTTCCTACCGTTTCGGAGAGAAATGTAGTTGCACGTTCATCTGCCAGTCGTGGGTCTTTCATGCGGAGACTCTCCTCATGTGTTTCCAATTTGAGTATAATGATGCATTTAAAAGTTAATGGCTAAACATCTCTTTACAAAAGTGCTGCAGATGCAATATAATGTAGACAACATTGAATAAATACATTTTCGTCAGGTTAGATACTGATAATTAATCACTCAAACCCCTTTATCTAAACCTCTCTACATAACCGCCGGACTCACGCGTCCTCCATGTCTGTAGTTTTTTAACACTTTTCACTCGTGTTTGTAGTTCTAACCAAATCCTCGTCCAACGCGCGATGGGTTGTGGGCAATATTAGCCGTTAGAGTGCACATCGATCTGCACTTCGGATTTTGACCAGAAATAGTAGACCATCCGGGTATCTTTGGAACACTCATTTCAACATACTACGATTTAGGATGTACTAATTCTATTTTTAATACTATTTAGGACGGATAGTATGCGAATTGGGACGCACCGAAGGAGAAAGCAGAGCGGCTCTTAAAATAATCCCAATATAAAAACTTATTATAGGTGTACCTTAGTGATTCAGGATAGGACAAAAACACAGTTTGGAAAATGGATTCATGATATACTCGCTCATTACATAAATGTTGTACATTTTAAATACAAAAAGTTTCGGATTTAATAATAATTTAAGAAAATAAGGACGTGAATAATACACATTATTATTATTATTATTATTATTATTATTAAAACAGAATGATAATCAGCATACATTCAATAAAGGTAAGGCACCTGGATAATGGATAGGGGGCGCTGGCCCAAAAATGGTTGAGAATCACTGTCTTAACCAGAGGATCTGGTTCGTCATCCACCAGTATGCCTCGGGCGCACCTGTCAAGTTTAAAATCTGTGGTATCTAAGCACCTTGTAAAGGTTGCCCTCATTCCATGTCCTGCCTCCAAACACCCCGTGTGGCCCAGTTCTGTCCACCTCTGTGTACTGTAACTATAAATCTGTGGAGGCTGCCGTATGTGTCAGCGCTGACAGAGCTTGAGGCAGAAACTGACAAAGAGGAGTGTCCGCAGTAGCGGGGATGATAAACAGATACCATGGAAAAGGAGAGGGTGACCTGGAGACGCTCCTCAACTCCTCATGGGATGTTGCTATTGACTCTCCAGTCTGGTGCCATCATGAAGTTCATTTTGAAATAATTACATTAATATGTTTTAAGTGGAAACCTTTCGGAATGGCCCCGGAGATTTTAGCGGGGGAAATTGAGTGGAAATTGAATTGAATATAACCGGTGTTTGTCATCAACAATAGGCCACGCATGAGTGTAACCACTAATCATAATGATTTGTTTAAAGGAACCCAAGACACCCTTTAGCTCAAGCTTCTTCCTACAGGCCATGCAGAAGGAAACAAAAAGTTTATGAGAGAGAGATTAAATCTTTCTGTTCATGACTTTGACTTAATTTTGTCTCTGGCAACATGATTGATTTTTTTCATTCAAACATTGCTTTGGAAATTCGGCTGGCTAGAGACTTTTGTTTACCACATAGAAAGTATCATCTTTGATATGCCGATATCCATTGCCCTTAAAGCATGAAATAACTTCTTGTTTCCAGAAACACAAAAATACCTCCAGGTAAAATACATTCAAATCCAATTTTGTCGTGAAAGACCACTGCATATGCATTACCTCTAAGTGACTATAGCAAAATTGAGCATTATATAAGCCTGGATCGGGGTGACTGCAACACAGGGGGTCAATTAGATTTTTAATTACATTTCCATTACAGCACAGGACTGCTGCTGCTGGGCTGAAGGAACAGGTAAATATAGACAGGGTTTGCAATAACACATCTGTGATCCATCTGACCACAGGCCCAAGAGCAGAGTCATTTCATTGCAATCTGCTCACACTTTCACCATGGCAATCACTTTTGCTTAATTACAAGATTAGAGGATCTAATTAGAAGATCTGCTGTCTTTGAAATCAACACATCCTTTGAAATGAGACACTTTCGTTGCCCAGAGGGTAGACTTTTCCCTCCTTGTCAAATCGATTGCACTTGAGTGAGTGCGATGGGTTCTGTTTGCTTGTGGATGGGGTGACCCTGCCATTTTTTAAAGGAGATTTCATTGTCTCAATACAGAGAGTAAACACATTAATACAAGGCATCTTGGGAAGTCTGTCAACAACC
Organism: Rutilus rutilus; assembly: GCF_951802725.1. NCBI lineage: Eukaryota > Metazoa > Chordata > Actinopteri > Cypriniformes > Leuciscidae > Rutilus > Rutilus rutilus. Next base: position 18,707,791 of record NC_140231.1, on the reverse strand, counting down.
ACCTTGCACACCGATCGCTTTTGTCACATTATTATTATTATTATTATTATTATTATTTTGAAAGCCAGCATTCAATCTAGCACATATTTTACTTTCCTATCACTTAGTCTAAGAGCAGTACTTGAAAGTAAAAGTAAAATGCAGTGAAGTGCAGTATTTTATCTCCCCATGTAGAGAGAGGGAACATTTCCATCCATCATGGAAATGGAATATGGAGAGAAAAGAATTAAGAAAATTGCCACAGACGTTCCTTCCTTTTACAAATAAGCCTGAAGTAACTGTCTTTTTTATAATGCTTCCATTTGATTTGAGGCAAGATTTTTGGTGTTCGGTTTCTGTCTGTCAGTATGTTTCAGTGATTGAAGCTTATTTAATATAGTCTCACTTCTTGTGTTTCTCCCAAAAGAGAAATTTCAATGTGGACGTTTTTTGAAAATCTGGTTGAATTTAATGAGATTTCTGAATAGAGGGCTTTATTAAACTTTATTAAAACATGAAGGACAACACACAGAGCAACAATTGGCCTTTTACATGGCCATTATTGATATGATCTGCTGCTACATCATCACATATCACCTTGCAGGTCATTCATTGCAAATATTTGATTATGAAGTGCTTCTTTTTGATGTTATTTGGATTACTGGTCAAATCGTGAGGCTTCGTTCAGTATGATGGTTCTAGAGAAAGGCTGAATGCATACTAAGACTCAGATCCATGAAATGGCTGTTTGCGGAGATCATTTCAATATTAATATCAATATTATTATTATCAGCATTGAAACTAGTTGCGCTGCAGCATTTATTTGAGATATAAATATTTTGTAACATCATACAGGTTTTTACAGTTTTTTTGTATTTATTCATTTGTATATATTTTTCCTTGCGGAATAATTGCATATATATGGACAAATCTGAAAAAGAATGAAGAAAACGAAAGAGAACTAAATGAGGAAAAATGTAAATAAATAAATGGGCTGACATGTGGATACCCAGAGAGCCACAGCAAAGTTCATTTCAAATCTCTACTGGAGCACAGTATCTGTTGCAGCTTGGGCTTCTTTTGAGAAAGTTATTAGAAGTGGGCAATGACCGCCTGAGTCCAAGACGATAAAACAACAGAAGCTTTTTCCTGAGGAAGTGAGGTAATTGACTATGAGTGCAAGATCAAGTGTAGCCACCGGCTCAACTCATGAAGAAAACGACAGCATATCTCCTCCTCACACCTGTGCTAAGAACAGTGAGGCGTAAACCGACAGCGTTCGGCGTTCTCCAGCCGCCTTTGAACATTCTGAATATGAGCTGTACACTTCTAACCTTTTGTCATGGCCAACAGGATCGATACCCCAGGTCTACTGTCTTTTTCTTATCAATGATTGTTGTTATTCCTCTCAAAAGTCTTCTCTCAAAAGATGCACTTGTACTGGTTTGAAAAGGAAGATGTGATAAAACGATAGCGTGAAGACACAAAAGAGGCTCATTCTTAAAAAATTCTTCCACTCTTGAAAATGTCAACACTGATGGAGACAAAAGGAGTGGAATCAATAACTGCTGGTAGTATCTGGGTGTCCACACAAGAGATGACGTTACTTGTGCCCGAGTTGCCACAGACTCATCTGTGCCATTGTTTTTGACTGAAAACTGAGACTGTCTTCCACAGTGGTGTTGATGGGACAGATGACCCTCTGAAGTCAATCCATCTATCACACTTTATTGTCTTGGGAGATTTCTTCAAACCAGTAAGCATGACTTCTGGAGGAAGAGATGTGTTGCTGTGCTTCGGCCCTTAGGGTCCTCACCTCAAACCCCTCAGAGACATGTCCTGTCCTCCTTCAGTCCAGATTGCTTTTGCTGTGGTATTTCGCTCATAACTCAAGGTCATGGCATCATGCAGAGCATTATTTGCTCTCATTTCTCTTTCCTCCACCTTTTGTCTTCATTTAGACTTTGAACACCAGAATTAAATGTCAGCTTTGGGTTTTGGTTCAGTTGTGTGAAATAGGGCTAAGCAGTGATGGAAGGATGTTAGAATAAACTATAATAATGCTGCTCTTTTAAAAAAGTAGCAACCATTTAACAACATTTTATTTACATTTATATAATCATTTATGAATAACTTAATTATATTAACAAGAAGCTAACTGTGTTGAAGGTATTTAAGGCAGGCAAAAAAATTTGCAAATCATTGTGAATATTATACATTATTTTTATTAACACTGTATAATAGTATCTATTATTAATTAACTCCATTAGCTTTAATATAATTAAGAAGGATGGTAGTGCATGGTAGAGGACTTCCTAACTCCATTGAAGCCATTTAAGGTGCACAAAATATGTTTACGTATAATTATAAATATATATTTATAGATATTTTTTATTATTATTGTTCATATTATTTTATTTTTATTTTAAAAAAGTAGTAGCTGCTGACTGCATTAAAATGTATTTTTTAAACCGAAGAGTCCAAAAAATAGGATTTTTTAACTGGTGCTTCACACGCATTTTAAATTATGCATTGTTGTGTTGTGTTTTGGGTTAAAGGAAATGGCCATACACAACAGATCATTTCCAGGCAGAAAATTAACAGTACTTTGTTTGTGTATATACAGTACCTATATAAATATACTTATAACTTATAATTTATATAATTTTTGAATTATATAATTGTATAAGGACGTTTTAGTTATATAATGATAAATAGGAGAGAGTTTTATTTTTTCAACTTATTGCAGAAGTAGCATGGTACCAGAAAAGCAACAGTATATTTTAAAGCATATCAGCTGCTGAAAAATGTAGTAAGGTTAGTAGTGTCACTACTTTTAGTTAGTTACTCCCCAACCATGGAGACTGAGGCGGTAGATTAGATAGTCTTTTCAATTTGTAAGCCAAAGCTGTATACTATATTGAGGCAAGAAACAGGGAATCTAATGAAAAGTTACATAATGGTCTGCGTGTTTGAGTGTGATAACTTCATCTTAACGTAACTGGATTAGAGTGTGCCCAAGCAAAATGAGAGAATATTCTGATTTTCTGAAGAACTACTGCAGCATTTCTGTTGGAGAAACTGTTCAGCGGAACAGCAAAACTGATAGGATCTTTCATCATGTTTTCTCACTGTAGTTCAGCAGGTGTCCACTCCAGCCAGGTGATTTACCCCATTTCAGGCAACAACAACAACAAAAAAAACATGCTTAGTGTATCATCTTGAGACTGATGAAGCTCTTTCCCTTTCTCTCTTTCTCTCTCTCCCATCTCATATTCCTCAACACCACCTCCAGCAGCCTGAGGTGTGAACCCTGAGAGCTCACAGCAATCCTCCTTCACCACAGGACAGATATTTTAGAAACTGGAGACTGTGGACTCTTGGATGAGTGTCAGACCTGACTAGCGATTCATTGTAGCTGGAGGTGCAGTATGATGTAACGGCACACTCCAAATTGAAGTTATCCTTTAGTCCTGACCTTGGACGAGCTTCCCACAAATGCCAATGCACAAAAATTGGACCCCATCTCAGACTTAGTTAGTTTGGATCAGATCAAAGTCTGCTTTTATCAGTGCCCGATGGCGCTCACTTTTGCCACTTTTTTTCTTGAGAATGAGCATATGCTTTCCATCTAGCTTCATTCCTTCACTCAGTTCCTTCACTTATCTAACTGGGTAATTGGGTATTCCAGTCTCTTATTCTGCAGTCATAAACGTTAAACAGGAATGCTGTTTATGGTAATGATTCTTCCATAAGCACCACGCAATATGTGTAATTATGTGACTCCATCTAGTCAAATTGAGATGAGAGCAGATTTCCAGGGTTTTTATTAAGATGGCAATTTCTTGGAATTACTGAAAATTCCGGAGGCAAAATGGCTGCTGAGATTAGAGGAGGTTGCTTGAGAATTACTCATTTCTAAACCATCTGCTTCTTGAATTACACATTAGCCAAACTGTTGGTTCACAGTGGACTCTTATTGAATTACGGTTCAGTCATTGTGTTAAGGGCGCCCCAACACACCAGCGCACCTCCGAACATGACGTGATCGCGGACTTCAATCTTCTTTCTCATCGCTGGGGCTGAGTTCCGCACACCCCTTCATTTATCTTCAGGCTGTAGAGGGTAGAAAGGAGAAAGAGGGCATTAAAATCACTTGAAGCTGAATGGGAACAGACAGTCCTGTCCCTGTCTTCACTCCATTTGTTAAGTTATGTTAATTCCTATCAAATCCATTCAGTGAGAGAATGACCCAAGCAGGCAACAAGCCCATCTGCGTTTGTGGACAAACTGGCAATGGTATCTTGCAGCAAAGTGGATGGGGAAAGAGGTTTAAGAGAAAGAGCGATCTCTGTTTATCTCTCCATCCAGTATATTAACATCTTAATAGGAATTTGAGTTAAATTACGTCTTTAGACCCTCCCTTCCTTTTGACAAGCGTGAATTAGGTGTCAAGCAGATTCCCACTGACTTTAATTGAATCTGCCTTCCCTCCGAAAAAAGGAAATCTGAAGTCAAACTAGCCTATTAGGTTGATCAAGTCATGTTTTGTTGGGTTTGGCAGCATCATCCCTACATCCCACCCCCACCCTTCTCACACACGAGTTGTTTATGAGGTGAGATTGGGTGGGATGTTGTACAAGCACACCGCTCTGTGCTTTCTCGCTTTTCGTTATCCTCTAATAAGTTGTGGCCTGCCGTTTTTGTTTTTTGAACTCCCCCAGGAAATCCCCTCAGCTCTCGGGCTCAGGCCACAGATGAGAGCGGGAGATTGCCGTGGGTAAACACGGGAAGGCTGATCAACTCCTCGTGACTGGATTACCAAGCATCGGATTGCTCAGTCGAGACATCCTTGCCCTCGCTTCCTTTCCCTTCTCATCGCGTTTTTTTATCGAGTGAGATGTTTGGAGTGGGGATGAGCCTGTGGACTGATAAAACAGGACATGGACCGTGAGATGTAGCAGAGAGTTCACATGCTCTACTCCCTGTTGGGTGTTCCCAGGGCTTGATTTTTCTTCAAACTAAGAGATTTCAAGTTTTTCTGTTATGGTGTGTAAAGGTCACATTAAACCCGTCTTAGAAACCTCTTTATCATTCCTCCATTATTTATATTTTCTACTTTTCAGATGCCTTTTATGTAAAGATTTTATTGTTTTACTTTCGTTCCAGAGTCAAACCCAGACTTTCGATATTAAAATATAAATGATTTAATTAAAATATAATTATAAATGTTATGATGATATTTTATTTATGTTTAAAACTATTATAATCTGAACAAACATAAACCATTTCAATATTTATTGTTTGGAAATGATTTGTCAGTTAAGTTATTTTATATTATAAAGTTATTTAGAGTTATTTCAACCTCGCCCATCAGTAAAAAATATGCTTGAGATATGAGACGTGTCATGTGTGAGAAAAAATAGAAGTTGTGAACAAAACATTTTTGTGTCATTCCCAGTCAAACTGTAATTGTCAAATTATGCAAATTAAAAGTGTACAAATATTTCATTGTTTGTATTTAGGATACATAAAATGCTAACTGTGAAATTAACATTTGATGTTAAAAATGTCACTTCCACAACATAATGCTATTAAACAAAATACATAATTTGAGATATGGTGGAAATATTTAACATTATCAGGAAAAAGATACATTTATCATTTCTAAAAGTCCACAAGGCTAAATGAGCCCATAATTAAAGAAACACCCCTTGATCTAAACAGAAAAGTGTGGCGCAAATCTCAGGTGTTGATAATTAACAGGTTTAGTGACATGGAGATCTTTCATGTCTTTCTTTGGCCAGCTCTAGAGCGATGTCTCCTGTCTATTTTCTCTCAGTACTTCTCTTCAAACTCTTTAATTTCCGAGCCGAGTGTGAGATATTGATGAAAAATTTTGCTCCTCCTTTGCTCTGTGAAGAACCAATCAAGTCCACAAACCAGCATTAACTTTGGGTTGTCATGGATCCCTACACTTGATCAATAAACTTCACATATCATTACGCCGCGCAGCCTCAGAGGCCTGCCTTGTTCTCAGGGTGAAATGGAATGAATCTTTGTTAAAAATTGCTTGTGATTCGCACTTTTAGTCTTGAGGGCAAAGTGTATTTCTTTAGCTCTGACTCCAGCTCACAGTTTGTGCCAGATTCGTTTGAGTTATAGTCAGGACTGTATTTGACAGAAGAATATAAACAACAAGGCCTGTGTCTTCAGAGCTCCACTGTCACACTCGTAAATGTTTAAGCTATTTTCACTCACACATTCTGTTTGCATCAGTTCTGCTTGTTGGTGCCTGTCTATAGTTTGGAGGTCTTATTCCAGAGAGGTGGATTTCAAAGATACTTGAATTCCCATTATTTAAAAAGTCTTACACAAATATCGCTTTTTTTTTTTTTTTTTTTTTTTTTTATCTACATGCATGTAATTTCAACATGCATGCTTCTTACACTCACCTAAAGGATTATTAGGAACACCTGTTCAATTTCTCATTAATGCAATTATCTAATCAACCAATTACATGGCAGTTGCTTCAATGCATTTAGGGGTGTGGTCCTGGTCAAGACAATCTCCTGAACTCCAAACTGAATGTCAGAATGGGAAAGAAAGGTGATTTAAGCAATTTTGAGCGTGGCATGGTTGTTGGTGCCAGACTGGCCGATCTGAGTATTTCACCATCTGCTCAGTTACTGGGATTTTCACGCACAACCATTTCTAGGGTTTACAAAGAATGGTGTGAAAAGGGAAAAACATCCAGTATGCGGCAGTCCTGTGGGCGAAAATGCCTTGTTGATGCTAGAGGTCAGAGGAGAATGGGCCGACTGATTCAAGCTGATAGAAGAGCAACTTTGACTGAAATAACCACTCGTTACAACCGAGGTATGCAGCAAAGCATTTGTGAAGCCACAACACGCACAACCTTGAGGCGGATGGGCTACAACAGCAGAAGACCCCACCGGGTACCACTCATCTCCACTACAAATAGGAAAAAGAGGCTACAATTTGCACGAGCTCACCAAAATTGGACAGTTGAAGACTGGAAAAATGTTGCCTGGTCTGATGAGTCTCGATTTCTGTTGAGACATTCAGATGGTAGAGTCAGAATTTGGCGTAAACAGAATGAGAACATGGATCCATCATGCCTTGTTACCACTGTGCAGGCTGGTGGTGGTGGTGTAATGGTGTGGGGGATGTTTTCTTGGTACACTTTAGGCCCCTTAGTGCCAATTGGGCATCGTTTAAATGCCACGGCCTACCTGAGCATTGTTTCTGACCATGTCCATCCCTTTATGACCACCATGTACCCATCCTCTGATGGCTACTTCCAGCAGGATAATGCATCATGTCACAAAGCTCGAATCATTTCAAATTGGTTTCTTGAACATGACAATGAGTTCACTGTGCTAAAATGGCCCTCACAGTCACCAGATCTCAACCCAATAGAGCTTCGGTGCCCTGGATGTGCATCCCACAAATCTCCATCAACTGCAAGATGCTATCCTATCAATATGGGCCAACATTTCTAAAGAATGCTTTCAGCACCTTGTTGAATCAATGCCACGTAGAATTAAGGCAGTTCTGAAGGCAAAAGGGGGTCAAACACAGTATTAGTATGGTGTTCCTAATAATCCTTTAGGTGAGTGTATGTTTTACTGTATTATTAAATGTTCCTCATTTAATAACTAAATGTTTTTATTGTGCTAAATTCTGTTCTTTCTCTTCCAATGATTTACTTTTTTCCAGTAATATTTCCAATATCTCATTATAGCTAATCAAAATGTTTCTGACTAAGATTAATACTAATGTCTTTGTCCATTATGGAATCGCAAAATGAACATATGTTGTGTATCTTGTCTAAAAAAAAAAGCCATTTGGTTGCACTAGAAATTATTCTTATGAATAACGCATTATAATATGTACCTTATAATTCACCTCATAATCAGCTGTATGTTATTTAACCATAGTTCAGACGAGACCACTTTGGCAAGTTACTTGAGTTTATTGAACACCATTATCTTTGGCAGTATGGTTCCTTATGGGGGTTCTTGCTCCATAATTAATGACATACATAGCTTTAGCATTAACCCCCCATAGAACCATCAGCTTGAGTGATATACAGATTTAGGACAGTTTAATAATGTCTTTAAGCAACAGTTTTAACATGTTAACGTAGCAGTGAAATCAGGGACATCTGTACTGTAGCTTGACTATGAGGATGAGTGTCTCCGCTAGGACTTGGAAACCTTGGTAATCTGAAACAAAGATGACAACAGTCAGGAGGTGCACAGAAATATGCTTGATACTTATAGTGGTGAGGGCGTGAGGATTGCGAGCAGTTTAAGCATATTTCCCAGACAGTAGTGCCACGTATATAGTGATTTGACAGCTGAACGCATTAGCTGATCGTGGCCTATGCCTACGTGGCCTGTCTGAACTAACGCTGCGCTCAATTTATAATAAAAAAATTATAATATGATACACTACTGTTCAAAAGCTTTTTGAAAGAAATTAATACATTTATTCAGCAAAGATGTATTAAATTGACTAAAAGTGACAAAAATTTATAATGTTTCAACATATTTCTATTTTAAAAAAATGCTGTTCTTTTGAACTTTCTCTTCACCAAAGCATCGTGAAAAAATTATTTGAGGTTTCCACAAACAGATTAAGCTGCAAATGGTTTTCAACATTGATCATATTTAAAAATGATTTCTGAAGGATCATGTGACACTGAAGACTGAAAATTCAGCTTCACCATTATCTAATATTTCATAGTACTGTTTTTACTGCATTTTTAATCAAATAAATACAGCCTTGGTGAGCACAAGAGACTTCTTTAAAACCATGAAAATGAAAACATCTTAACGACCCTAAACTTTTGAACGATAGTATACATATTTAAAATGGTATTATAATGCATTATACATTATATACAGGCTTCATATGCAGTGTTACTTTAAATTTTCTGTTTGTTGAAACTGTTGCAAGTAACACATCATCTCTTGGCTCTTTCTCTCAGATTCACAAGCAGGAACAGAAGCACAGAGATCGTTGGACCATGCGGTTATTGGAGGTGTGGTGGCCGTCGTGGTCTTCGCCATGTTGTGTCTTCTCATCGTTTTGGGACGATACTTTGCAAGACACAAAGGTAATTCAGCCCCCAGACTGTCTTTTGGCACATTTCTAAGGTCAATAGACTTTCTAATTATTTTGAATAAGATTCTGAATTGGGAAAGAAGTCATTCTGCTGTCGAAGCTCTGCAGGTGCTTTAAATTGGCCCGTGGCTACGACCACATTAAGGCCAGTATCCCTCTGAGTGCATCGCACTGTTGTGTTCTGTAATATAAAGTGGGCGCAGCATCTCTGCATTTCATCAGGGCTACTGCCTTCATTATCACGCCACAGACTGAGAGGATGGGAATAATCCCACTCGGAAATGAAGTTTGAAGTGGATCGCTTATTCCCACCTCCTTGTAACACTTCCCAAGGTTGATTCTAAAGCGCAAAGTCAAACCGAACCCAAACCTGGAGAGGATGTTATGGAAATTTCCTGAATTATTAGCCACAAATAACAGATTTATTCTTCTGAGTACGTGTCAGACTCCGTTTTTGTTTCTTTCTTGTTTGTTTTATCTAATAGCGCTCGATCTAGAGGGTCAGGTTTTGTTTGCCATATCTCCATCATGGGGTATTAGTTTGGGAACGTATTACCTGTTGTTCCCGCACATGAAAGACATTATAATGCAACCAAGTGGAGTCTGGTGAAATGAATGGCTTATTTATGGGCAGGTAAAGTCCCATGGATCAACCCTCACTCTAAATTAGAGAAGCTGCTCCAGATGGTATTTAATCTCTTTTAAAACCCTGCAATTGCATCAATCAGAGGCCCTGGGGTGCTGGAGATATTGCTTTTATCAACACGCTTTTCTTTGAAACCCACACAGGCACCTACTTCACACACGAAGCCAAGGGGGCAGATGACGCGGCGGACGCCGACACGGCCATCATCAACGCCGAAGGGGGCCACAACAACTCGGACGAGAAGAAGGAATACTATATCTGAGTCCCGAGGCCTCTGTTGTTCTTAATATTTTCTTTTGTTTTGTTTTTGGCGGGAGGGGGTGGGGCATGGGGGAACTGAGATTACTGAGTTTGTTTATTTGTTTATTTGGATTGAATGACGTAGAATGCTACACGGGCAGCTGAGAAGATGTAGGTATTTGTGTTATACAGCGAGATCGGGTTCAGGGGTGGGGTTTAGGGGTGGGCGGGAGACCAGACGTTGCCAGATAAGAGTGTAGAAAGCGTCACCACACAGCACCTCCCCAACTGCTGGTATTTTTCGTTCATTTCTCGACCATTTGCAGAAAATTCTGTGCCTTGTTCTGAATTTCTTTTCTTAGTCATGCTTTAAACACCACTGATCATGTCACACCTCTAAACCCCCATTCCCGAACATCCTCACACACACTCACACACACACCCCACCATCTCTGGTTATCGACGTGCTGTCTGCTTTTCTATGAAGGTACATGAGTGCACACCTCAACGCATTCCCCTACACTGTGGGCATCTCCTTCAAAACACCATATCCTCTGTACTAAGAGCAGGCCTAGTCACATGACAGCGTTTTGATTTACTCAATCCCAGGTCATCAGCATCATGAAGGGAAGTACAAGCAACTTTTACCCCAACAATTTGATGAGACCGGTGGAGAAGTGATCCTGGACGTTGCACCTGTTTTATTTCTTTTTTTCTTTTCTTTTTTATTATACTGTATGTGCCAGTACATTTGAAGTTTGGAACGGGCAGAGGCGCAGACGAACAGTTCCTGCTACTCTGCACCTACGGAGGCTTATCGTCTCGTTCTGCTCAGTTAGACAAAGCAAAAAGCCCTTTCAGTTATTTATTGTTTCAATATAATGATGTCTTAGGTTTTGTCTGCATTTTCATTCAGAAACGCACATGCCATAATGACGAAAGAGTCGCCGTCACTGAAAAAGGTCTAAATGCTGTGGCTTACATTTTGTTTTCTCGTCTTATGCTGTAATTTTCCATGCAGGGCTGCTGAAGGTGACCCTCTAGCACACGTTAATAACTACCTAAAATTGTGTCAAAGCGAGACGTTTGCTGGTTTTAGAGTGTTTTGTTAGACTCAAGGTAGGAAGCGCCACAACTATCATGTTTGTAGATGTACAGAGAGGGAAGATGTGGAAATGATTTGATTACTATAACTTTACTACCTTAAAATGCATTTTAACAGCCAAAAAACATCTGCATTTGTGTATCTGGTTTGTAGGCGAGTCAGTAAGGATGTGACATTGATGTTAAGCAGTCCTACAAGTGTGTAAGGGTATATGATTGCCTGTCAAGTGAATTGCCTGTTTGTTCTTCCTCAGAGGAAATAGTGGGGATTGCAGCTAGCTTTTCTTAGTGATACTATAGTATATGAATATAAACTGCCCAAATATCCTAGACTACATGGTGCGAAAAAGCACCACAGCAAAATCATTTCCTCTTGTAAACAATGCGTGTTTTATTGTTTATAATTGCTGTGAGTTGCTCCTCTGGGTTCCTGCTTATGCACAGCAGTCCTGGGCTTGAAATGAGGTTAGTTTGAATGGAAAGTGAAATAAACAAAAAATTTGAAAAAGCTTTTAATAACATTCCAAATATTTTAGGAAAACAGCCTGTGATGTAATTACCCGCTAATGTGGATTTCCCCCTATATTTACAGTCGTTGTCAACACATGACGCTAAACAAAAAGGAGCTCTCTTTGCTCCTGTGAACACATTAGACATTTCACTGAAGCCTAGCTACAAACGTAGCACCCATTGAGGGTACATAATATAAGGTGGATAAGATGTCTAAAGTACTTTCCCTAAAGAGAAGTCTTTCTTCTCACTTCCTCATGACTCTCGCTGTAGTGTAAGTGAAGTTAGATGCCATAGTTTAGACCCTGCTGAAACCAACCTCAGTGTGTAAATAAAACGGCGAGGTTGAGGGGGGAAAACACACTCTTGTTTGCTTTATTTTTCTTATTCAAAAAAAACAAAAAAAAACAAGCATCCACTGAGACATTTTAGAGTATGTGCATTAACCATGAGAAACACTTTGGACGCTTTTGTTTTTTCGTAGAATACAAATCCGAGGGAATGTCTTGCAGCTTGATGGTTACCGTTGCAGTTGAGATATACAGTTGTGTGGCTTGTGCTTAAGTAGTGAGCATCATTTAGCTTTGGTCTGGCAGCTTCTGAACAGGATTTCAGACATCCCTTCTCTTTTGCGTACGTGAGAGACATGACATCAGTATACTAATTTGTGGTATTTAGACTGGGACGATGTACATTTTGTTCAACTTGTTATGTTAGACCTGTTTTAAATGTGATTAATGTGGTTTAATCCACTCTACTAGGCGTTTGAGGACTTCAGATAGACGGTCGATGGGAAGACGCGGTTACGCCAGTGATCTATTTTATCATTCGTTTCTTGTACAGCAAGTCGAAAAAGGTTTAATTGAAAATGTCCAAATATAACAGCTTGTTTTGAGATGTGAACTGGGTTCGGATTCAGTTTTGTAGTTTGTTGTTGTGTTTGTTGTTTTCATTGATTTATTAGTGCCCCCTGTTTGATAGTGCAACAGTGTTACTGATGGAACTTGCTTTGATTTCTTTTATTTGAACTTGACAGTTTAATTTAAGCCCTGTCTCAGGTTCACGTACAATAAGCAGTATGTTTGCATCTCAGGTAGAATGCAAAATTACGGCCCCCCGATTAAGAAAGTGGAAAAAAAAATCAAGCTGGATCTCAAATCAAATGGAGAATTTGACGTTTTGTTTAATATTTTTGTAGTTCTTGTTTATTTGGTGCACTGTAAAATGTGTACGTAATGTACACGCAATGTTGAGTATTAGCTTTTTTTCAGACCTACTTCACACAGAGAGGACAGTAAAGGACCAACCCGATCTCATGAGAAAACGTAATTATTTCACGAGATTTCGAAAAAATAAACTAAGCATGAGAGTTTGCCACTAAACCTACCCCTCAGTGGGGCGTAAGCAAATTGTACGAAAACATACAATTGAGATTATACAAATTCACCCCAATTCACCAAAACGTAAAATAGTTACGATTTGCCATGAGAGTGTGTTGGGGAAAATTCAAAGTTGACATGTTTCTTGTTCTGGTTCCAGATAGGTTGGAAAGTATTAAGTTTTTCATTCATTGTTTTTAGGTTGGTTATTTTTTGTCTTTCTGCTGTACTTGGGCAATGTTACTGTGTATTAATGAAGAAAAATGATATCCACATTCCCATACACATTTTGTATTTGTTCATATTAGACATTTTTACAAAAAAAAAAAAAAAATGGAGAGTTCTTGTCTTAATAAAAAAGAAAAGATATTAATGTTCAAAGTAATGGTTGGTTTGGCCGGTGTTATTTTTTTCTGTGTGACATGAATCTTTTGAAGGTGAAGTCAAACTTCTAAAAGCATGACTGAAAAGACATCAATTTTGCTGTCATCAATGATCTACACAGCACTGGGAACAGAATCCATTTGAAAACTGACAGAATGTGGTACAATACGTTCATCTTACAGGATGCTTGTGGCATTAATATTTGAGATTCACTATCTTCCATCTTATTTTCACAAAAGAGTGTTACATTAAATATTCCTACAATTCAGCTATTCTCAAGGTCCTTGGCATGTTCTTTAGGCCAGTGCATAACGTCTACGTAAGAAAGATTCAAATATTTCATTTATCATGTGATCACATACGCTCCACAGAGTGTTGAATTTGCTCCCACAGATACGTAAGCTAATTTTATTTCTAAATGCATTGAGATGCCTGCTAAAACACCCCAGGATCATTTACCGGCCTTTAAAGTTTACTTTTGCTTTAGAGCGAGTTCAAGAAATCCAGTCGGGGCTTACGCTTCCCCATCTCCTTATTATCCTTGGCATTCTCCAGCTCTGTCACACTTCTGCATTGTGCTTTTATTCAGCTGAACTTTGACCGAGGCAACCTACAGAAATAACATCTCTCCCAGGTATAGCGCGCTCCCCACCGCTTCTTTCTCAAGCTGTCTCATGCCCGCACCCTGACCTCGCCGCCCAGTGGCAATCTCAGCGACACACTCTGCAGATGCTGACCTTGAGTTGTAGCTTTTCTTCTTTTTTTTCCTCCCGCTATACGATGCCTGGTTTTTGATTGCCTGAGCAGGAGCTCAGCACCAGGGTTGTCACACTGCCAAGGCTCAAAGTCACCCTCTGCTCAGATAGGATGGATCTCAAGGTACAGGCAGAGAGGAGCACAGATGTCACGTGGAATCATCTCCGTTCCAGAGAGAGACAGAACCAGGTCTGAGGGAGAAGAGAGCGCCTCGTGGCTCAAGGCGATGACAGGATTTCATCATGTCCTGTAGCTTTGCTAGATTACAGCAGACTCTGTAAAGTTACACTATATCTGGATTTAAAATCACATTTTAATACTTTTTGACATTTTCTCGAGCGAATTGTTGCAATTTAAAGTGATATTTTACACAATTCTGTCATCATTTGCTCACCCTCATGTCATTCCAAACCCTGATGCTGTTCACTTTCGCTGAAGACAAAAAGAGAATTTTGATACTTTGATAAAACTAAGGTTTTTATTCTTCTTTACAATGATGTCATATTTACAACCTTAGTATTATACTACAAAAAGTTTAAAGTTCGAGTTACCCCTCGTGCACATCTATGTACAACAATAACATTTGTTCACACAGTGAACATTAATTGGGAAAATGTTTTAATTATCATTTATTGTCATTGAGTGTTTTATTATCACCATCATATTTGATTATATTTTTAAGAACAGATTACTGATGATGAGATTTTATATATAAATTGCGGTAACACTTTATTTTGCAGTGTCCTTGTTCCACATGTTGCGTGTAGTTACTATAGTAATACTAACTAACTGTAAATTATGCATAATTATATGCAAGTAACTCTAAACCAAACCCTAATCCTAACCTAACTCTATAGTAAGTACATGTAGTTACTTAATATTACTCAGTACTTGTATAATTATATAAATGTATAATTACACTGTAACAAGGACACCTTAAAATAAAGTGTAACCTAATTTGCTGATGTCCATTTCAATCTTAGAATCTTAAAAACCTTCTACTTGTTTTCTTTCTTAATTTTTTTTTAAATATAATGGAAGTTTCTCTTCATTTCCTCCTATGGTAACTTCATTATATGACACAAGTATATGAAAAGAACTGCATGCAGATTCTTCAGAAATTCACACTCAAGCAACAGCGTACAGGTCCGGAATGGCATGAGGGTGAGTACATAATATCAGAATTGTAATTTTGTGTGAACCGTCCCTGGCTACAGGACATCAGGTCTATTGCGATCTCATATAGAGGAAGAGCTCACCTTTACAGACTCTAAATGGATCCATTGAAGGTAGTTGGAAAGGGGAAAGTCATTCACAGCATCAATAGTGTGTCTTAATAGCACTGGCCCTCCACTCACTGCAGTCTGGGTCCACGGGTGAGAAGGGGACTGATTCCTGAAATTGCAGGAGATTTACAAGGATAGAGATGGAAGAATAATCCATTAAAGCCAATATGGGTTTTGTCTCTATACAGGCATTTACTGACATCATATTTGATTCAAAAAGTGCTTGGACACATGTCACATTTAAAGATTGAATGAAATAAAATGTCAAAGCAAAAGTTGCACAAGCACACTCAAGCTCTCACTAAAAGAGGTCATTATTGGATTTAATTATCAATAGATTTAGGCCTGGTTTCACAGACAGGGTTTAGATCAATTAGGAAATTTAAGTAGCTTTTATAAACGTGCCTTAGAAAAAGCATTACTGGTGTGTAGTATCTTGAGACAAAACAATGGCAGTGACATATTTTAAGATATGTCAGTGCAAGTTACTTTCAGTTACAACAGCCTAAACATGCGTTTTAGTCTGGAATTTGTCTTCATCCTTGTCTGTGAAACCAGGGGTTTCTGTTGAAAATGACGTAACTGGCCACTTTCTGCTTGTTCATGGTTAATACGATGAATTACACATATGGTTACTCTGATAGGACAAACTGTGTGAACGTGAGGAGAAATCACTTCATACATCCACTCAAAACCAATGTTCAGAAGTAATTGAAAAAAATCTGTTCAATGCAAAGATTTTCAGACATTTTTAAGTGTGACGTGTCAAAATACTATACTGTAACAACTGGTAATTATATGTATGCAATAACAATGACCCTTCCTATGCCATTTAGAATGAATTACACCTTTGTCGGCTGGAGACCCAAGTTTGGTTTGAAGACGAAAAACGTATCAAGCACAATGTTCTCACCATTCCTGATTTCTAACACAAACTCACAGCGTTTGGCGTAGTCTTGCGGCTATCACAGCAGAAATGAAAGCTGCTGCTCTCCGCTACCGTCTTCGGTGCATTCATCTTGTCACATGAATGATCTAACAAACAAAAAAAACACATAGGCCTACACATAGACCCTCCCCTCGAAGAAATCAGGACAGAAGTAGACAAAAGAGACGGATTAAAACACCAGGCGTAAACGGGTATGTGTCTCCCTCGTCCACTTGTGATCCGATCGATCAAAACGCATCTTAATACCAGGTGTAAACAGGGCCTATGAGGTAAGGATGAAAAACACTTGCCCTCAATGTGATTTGCATATTTCGTTGTCGTTCCTCCTCTAGCTGATTGGAATGGATTTTAATCCAATTGCTGATCAAGCCAGTCAGCAACTCGTCAAGAAACTGCACACTGTTAGAAAAGTGCAGCAGACTTGTGTGAAGTCTTAAGCAGAGTTTGTGTATACAGCATCCATTATTTCTATTTAATAAAAGACAAACAAATCCCAGCTGGAGTCACCTAAAACATCTCACTAGTTGTGTCACAATGAGTAATAAGGCTGCTAACTGCATGTAAGTCACTGTGAACCTTATTTATGTCTTTGAAGTCTTTTTGGCTGACTTTCTTCTCATCTCTTGTTAGTGGGATGCAGAGATTTCTGCCATGGCGGCGGCCTCTCGGGGGGTCTGAGGAACAACAGCTCTTTTCTACGACTTCTTAATGATCTAGGATCTGTGAAACAACTCCCATATTCGTCTTATTAGTTCTGTGTTGTTCTCTAACTGCACCAACCTGCTTGCAAACTGCAGTTTCCCAGATGGCAAACATTTGCTTTGATTTTAGCCGAAGCGAGAGGGTGTTAATGAGACTTTGATGAAGGTAACAGTGTTTGTTATATAATACACCTATAGTACACCTACAGCTGTAAAGCAGCGTGTAATACTTTTCAGTAATCATCCATTCAAGCTGAAATATGATAAAGAGCAGTGTTTGCATTTGCATTGCAGGCATGAATGCGTCCTCTCTATCAAACTTTCTGTTGGCACAGGATATCCAGATGTAAATGCTTCCTATAAAGTCAGCTCCAATTTTTTTTCCTTGTGCTTCCCCCCCATATCCCTGGCACATAGGTGAGTCGGCTATGTATATATAAGCCTCCTCTCATGCTGATTGGATAGATCATTTGAATGTGTTTCTCCTGAACTTTGTTAATAAAACATAATTTGCTATCAGGATGTGAAGAGAGTTTCAACCAGTATAACAAAAATGTTTATTGATAGAAAATTGCCGCTTTTAGACGCGTCCTCTTTTGGTAACAAGGTTACAATAAACTGAAAATGAAACTGCTCATATAAATGATCAATTTGCATGGACATTTTCTGCAAGCTTAAAATCTATCATTGAACATTTAGTGAAGGAAAAAATGACAACTGCATTTTTTTTTTTTAAAGAGTTTCAAGGCCTGTTTCGTACTCTATTCATGGGAAGTGCTTGGCATGCTTGTCACTGAATATTTTCTTCTAGCATCAGCCTCGCTAAAAACCAAAAAGCTTCATTATAGGTTTTGCAAAATCAGAAATCTGTTGTTGGAAAGCTTTCACTGGAAAAAGAGACTGCATTTTCATCAATAGAAAAGAAAAAAACATAATACTGATATTTAAAAATGCTGCAGTGATGCAGTTTATTTTGTCCTAAACAGCTCACTGGTGTCATCCTACAAGGATTTATGTTTATCCACCTCCACAGAAATATAGCTTTTAGTCGCTGATAAGTTTGCAAATAATACAGCTTGCACTGAGTTTTGGTTTGCCCTGCCAGTTTCAATAGAGCAGTATTATTAGGAGATTCCACCACAGCATCTCAGTGATGATTGGAATTGGCGTTCTCCAATGCCGCGGGGACGGTGAAAGCTATCGGCTGGATCCTGTTATAACAACTCAAATTGCGTTGAACCGCAATGAGTTGACTGGAGCACAATTGATTATTTGTCGAGGTGCTTTAAAGAATTACACTCTTACTTTGTTATACAGCGTTTTATTAAGTAACGCACTGTGAGTAAATATTGTTGTCTTTTATTTGTCAGTATTACACAGTATGGTGGTGCCGTTGATGCACTTCACGCTGGTTACTGGCAGAAGTAACTGCATATGACTGGCCATTGATAGCAGACCTAAAGCCATTGAGAGCTCATAATTGGCTGAGCCTCAGCAATGGAGCATTTGCAATCTCAGGGGTCCCTCGCTGTGTGTCTTTCTCCACACACACACACAGTCCATTTATGGAGGTTCTCATTGGAGCTCTGGGATCTCAGTAATTGTGGTGTGTAATAGCAGATGCCCCTCTGTCAACCCTGAGTACACATCACTTTCACAACAACCACAAATGCGATGCTTTTTTTGTTTAGTTTTTTTTTTGCCTCTCCCTGGGTTTTATAAGGTCAGATCTCACTCATGTTCTTGCAACAACATTTTTGTATTTCGTTGTTTATATAAATGTCACCCAGTGAAAAGGGTTTGGTGAAGGGAAGTGCTACAGAATCAATTAATCTGTTCACCTGGTGGTGGAGCATTAATCTCTCCTCCGGCTTAAAAGAGTCGGATGCAAATGGTCTGTCGTGATTACACTGCTGGCGTTCTATCTGCGGGACTGCATTGATTTCTATTATGTTTTGTCAGGAAATCTACTTTAATTTACGTGATTTGCGCTTTGTAATAAAGCCTCACCCGCGTTTGGAATGCATGCACACATTCACATCTTTAATTGCCTGTCTTCACAGCGGTCACAACTCACGGCGGTCAAGTCACAAAGAACAGAAATAGAATTTTTAGCATCAAATGATCTCTTTTTTTTTTCAATGCGTTATTTCTAAAGTGATCTTTATCCACTGAATGTTTTTCAAGAATAGTTTTAATCTAAAAAGAAAAAAAAAAAGAACTTGATTTGTTCTCCGTGGAGACACAGCTTTCCCAATTATTCTAGAGGGAAAAGTTTGTGTCTCTGTGGGAGAGCAGAGATTGATTCAGCTCAATATGATGCACTGCATTTCATTCCAAGAGCAGCACTGAACTGTCTTCATTTCTTTCCGACTTCATGCTCTACTAATGGTTGTAATGGTAAGATGTGTCACTTCCTTAGTCTAGCAAACTGTGCATGATTTTTTGCTATTTGATAATGACAGATTTTCATGAAGAATGTTATGAGCATTTTAATGTCAAACTTTGCATGTCAGTAAATTAAGCAAAATCAAGTAAAGTACAGTGGGTACGGAAAGTATTCAGACCCCCTTACATTTTTCACTCTTTGTTATATTGCAGCCATTTGCTAAAATCATTTAAGTTATTTTTTTTTTCCTCATTATTGTATACACAGCACCCCACATTGACAGAAAAACACAGAATTGTTGACATTTTTGCACATTTATTAAAAAAGAAAAACTGAAATATCACATGGTCCTAAGTATTCAGACCTTTTGCTGTGACACTCATATATTTAACTCAGGTGCTGTCCATTTCTTCTGATCATCCTTGAGATGGTTCTACACCTTCATTTGAGTCCAGCTGTGTTTGATTATACTGATTGGACTTGATTAGGAAAGCCACACACCTGTCTATATAAGACCTTACAGCTCACAGTGCATGTCAGAGCAAATGAGAATCATGAGGTCAAAGGAACTGCCTGAAGAGCTCAGAGACAGAATTGTGGCAAGGCACAGATCTGGCCAAGGTTACAAAAAAATTTCTGCTGCACTTAAGGTTCCTAAGAGCACAGTGGCCTCCATAATCCTTAAATGGAAGACGTTTGGGACGACCAGAACCCTTCCTAGAGCTGGCCGTCCGGCCAAACTGAGCTATCGGGGGAGAAGAGCCTTGGTGAGAGAGGTAAAGAAGAACCCAAAGATCGCTGTGGCTGAGCTCCAGAGATGCAGTCGGGAGATGGGAGAAAGTTGTAGTAAGTCAACCATCACTGCAGTCATCCACCAGTCGGGGCTTTATGGCAGAGTGGCCACCTCTCCTCAGTGCAAGACACATGAAAGCACACCTGAAGGACTCCAAGATGGTGATAAATAAGATTCTGTGAGACTTCAGTGCCCACTGCTGTGATTGGCTAACATCTTTGCTTTTGAAATAGCTAGCTAGCTAGTGCATGTTTTTTGTGCACATGTGGAACTAGGTTAACTAAATAGTTAAAGGTTAACGTATTGTGAAAAGTGTTGATTGTAACATAATATTTAGATCTATGGTATTATATTTAGATTGTGGCATGAAAGGTTGCAGTGATGAGCATGTACTGTAGCCGATTACAGACATGTTGAGCGCATGAATGCAGTGATCTCGTCATTGCAACTCGATTTCTGCACACTAACGAATGCTTTCATCATAACTAACAGTGCAAACACAATGTAAATGAGATTTGTTGATTATAAGAGGAGTTTTGGCGAGAGTCCAGAACATATATACAACAGAGATTTCTATATATAATTTAATCATAGTTTAAATAACAGATTATTTTCATCCTACTAAGAGAAACAAGGTGAAGCTGACTGTTTAGTCACTGGCTTGATTTACTGATTCATAAACAGCAATAAACCATTTTGAGACAAAGAACGTCTGACTGAGTACATGGATCATTACATACTGTATATCAGAAATCCCTGATCACAGATTAGCCATTAGAATTAACACGGTTACTTAAAGGGGTGGTTCAGGATTTTCGACATCGGACCTCATTTTCAAGTGAGCCTGGTTGTTATTCATCAGTGGAGACAGTTTTCAAAAAAATTCATCCAGTCCTTACTTTTGGATAGTTTGCCTATGCTAGGCTAGCGCGAGTCAACGGTGCACGCGTTAGCCTGCCATTAAAAACAGTTTTACCCACTCCACAATACACCAAAAGCAAATAAATTATAACGCCCGACTATCGATGTAAATGTCTGTTGAGAGAATAATGTTAGAAATCAAACTACCCTTTCATCACATTGCATTAGTTATAATTTGTTCCCTGTATTTATAAGCAGTGTACAGCAGCGGCGGAGTTATATTTGGTTACCTAGGAAACCGAGAGAGCCACGGTCCACATAACAATCACGCAAGTGTATTTACCTGCCGCTGACAATGTGATGAAAGGGTAGTTTGATTTCTAACATTATTCTCTCAACAGACATTTACATCGATAGTCTGGCGTTATAATTTATTTGCTTTTGGTGTACTGTGGAGTGGGTAAAACTGTTTTTAATGGCAGGCTAACGCGTGCACCGTTGACTCGCGCTAGCCTAGCATAGGCGAACTATCCAAAAGTAAGGACTGGATGAATTTTTTTGAAAACTGTCTCCACTGATGAATAACAACCAGGCTCACTTGAAAATGAGGTCCGATGTCGAAAATCCTGAACCACCCCTTTAAAGGTATAGTGGAGGATTTACTTTTTCCGGGTGGATCATCAAGACGATTGGTCCTCCTAGTTGTCAATCATTCTGGTGATATGTTTACGTAAGGCCGTCGTACGTGCTCGTCCCTAGGTAGTTTTCGCATTCTGGTGAGCCGTTTATATACTGTCTATGTTGGTGAGCTACGGTTTCAGCCATTCATTGAAGCTCGCCGTTCTCACCGGGTTTTTTCAAAATGTCTGAGGGTCGCAAGAGAAAAAGTCTCTACGAATTGTATGACAAGAAGAGAAAGGCCTCTGAAGAAAGAAACAAGACCAGAGTGTTTTTGGGAGAATATTTCACACGCTGGCGTGCGCTAAAAGCACAGGTTGGGCTTCCCACTGATGCCTCAGTCGTGAAGTTTCTACTCGACAGGTAAAGTTTGGCATGCTATTTGGAGAAATCCATTTAAAATCACTGCTAGTAAAAGTTAATGTAAGCTATGATTAGCGATGCTAGCCCTGGCACAAGTCACACACCGACAGCAACTTGTAAACAGAGCGTGCACGAGGAGAACTAGGCTCGTGCATGCTCTCTCGTGCACACGTTTAATAGGCGTTCCCTCTCAGGAGCAGGTAGAGTGTTGCGCATGTGCATTTTTTCAAAAAGTGGAGAGGGCGGTTCTTTTCTAATATTCGGGAAAATCCTCCGCTATACCTTTAAATGTTGTGGCATTACTGTCGAGTCCATTTTGTAAAAGTCTGTTTGCAAAGCCTGCGCTGAAATTGTGACTGATTTACCAGAGAATCCAAAGTGAAATGCTCCGAATACAAAAAAATAAGGCTCAACTGAGACATTCACATTGTTGAAAATAAATAACCACATTCCTAGCATTAGGATCCTTTGGAAGGTAATGTTATTTTTAGTCCAGGGATCCTATATCTCTTTTCTCTCCTCTTCATCTCACTAACGCACCAGTTGAGATGCTGAATTCTGCAGAGGCGGTCTTTCAAATATCTATGACATCATAAATCGGCACATTCCAAAATTAGTCGTTCACTGGGCTTGGTTTCAATAAAAGCTGTTTTTTACAGGATATTCTTATAGTATGATGACCTCTTATATGTCAAAAGCTCAAGGAAAATTTAAATGTTCAATTCATGAGTACTTTAATATTCATATTTTTGTGTATTTATTTAATCTCTTGTTAAAAAATATGAAGACTTTATGAAAGTGTTTCATACTTTTATTGTAGTGATCTTGTGCTCATTCATCCATGATTAGCAATCAGGCTGTTGAATGCTAGCAGCCATGGCTTTGTCAAAACTATTTCTGCTCAACGGAGTGAAATATTGATGATTTATATTTTATTTGTGACTGTTTCGATAGACACATGGGGGCATATTAAATGGAAAATCGACGTAAACTAACAAAAAGGTCATCAAATACGAGGCAAATTTCCTGAAAGGTTTTTATTTGAGCTCACTTTGAGAAAAACGGTTGCTTTGTTTTGCTACCTTTGCAAAGTTTTCTGATGAAAATTCCATTTAAATATAACTAAAATCATTTTAAATTATTTTGGAACTGAGTTTCCTCTACATTCCCTTGGAATATTTCAGTTTTACATATTATAAATTCAATTTCAATATGCAAGTTTCCACTGGTTGAAATTCAAGCCATGTTTCATGTAAGCAGTTCATTCAGAGATACTATTTTCCCTACAGCAAGGCTCTGTGTGCTTTCTAAAAACATAATTATAAAGAAGAGGACAATCTCCACCATTTTGGTGCCTCATCCAAGCAGTCTGTGAAACATTCAGAGTCTAATTTACTCAACGCAGAAACTCCATAAACCGCATGAAGGATGTGGAGTAAACTGCATTTTCACAGACCACCTGTGATGCAGTTGTCTTTTGCCCAGTGAAACTTCTTTGTAGCAGAAGCTTTACAAAGCTACTCATATTTTAAAGTTGGTAAACGTCATCAAATATATATTCTTTCAACAAAGTAGTTGGTTACACTTTATTTCGACGGTCCACTTTAGACATTCCACTTACTATAAGTAACTTGTCAACTCCACATCTACTAATTCTCAGAGTATTACTAGAATGTAGTAGACTGTTAGGTGTTAGGGTTGAACAAGTTGAAATGTAGTTGCAAAGTTATAGTCTTATAGTCAGTAGAATGTCTGTTGTGGGACCGTCAAAATAAAGAGTTAGCAGATATTAAGCAGACAGTCTACAAATGAGAGTTAGTTGACATGTTGCAAAGTTACTTGTTAGAATGTCTAAAGTAGACCATCAAAAATAAAGTAGCTAACTACACTACAAACTACGGATGAAAAATCAGCTGCATTGAAGCAAAGGGGCAATATTTTTTAAGATTTATGTTTTCATGAAAGTTAGAAAAAGGTGCAGCACTCGCTCTTAAATAAATTCAACTTTAATAGTTTGACGTTTCGGCCACCATCGAGGCCTTCATCAGACATCAGGAGCAACAATCTCATATACTTTGTACATTCTTGCAATCAGCAACAGGTGTGCAACATTTATGTTTTAAAATGATATATAAATGTAGATACAATTAACTAAACAATTTATAAACAAGAACACACACACACAAAAAAAAAAAGACTTCAGTGGTGAATCAAATAAATAAACACTCGATTCACATGATCTATCCTAACAAATTTTTCTCTAAAATGATTTGGAGCATAGTTCAGGAAAGCTTTTTTTTTTTTTTTTTTTTTTTTTTTTTGCAAAGCCAAAAAAATCTCAAAAAAGAAAAGCAATGTCAGGTTTTGTCATGCTACGCCTCCATGGGAGAAAGTTGCTAGTTCATGCTGCTTAAAACTATAGTCAAGTAAGTAGCTTTCTAGTTTTAGCTGGTTACTACCCAGCCCGTATTACCAAGTCAAATCACATCAAAGGTCACCCAGCACCTCTTCTTATCTAATCAGAGTGGCAAATCGGCATCTCTCAATCTTCTGGCCGCGGATGATAAGTGGAAGGCCGGTGGAATTAGCAGGCGAGGCAGTTAATGCCTCCATGAATCCTGCGCTGCTCACCCACAGGAGCTGAGAGAAGGATTTTTCTGAGCACTCACAGGCCTGATAAAGGTAATGAGCTGAAATGCCGGAATGACGAGGTGGGGTGGGGTGGAGTGGGGGGCATGTGTGCACCACTGGCTGAAACTTATCTCCGTGCCTCACAAAGCAGAGTGTCTCCACGCACACCCCATGGCCTAGCAGCAGACGTCTGTGAAGTATGGGGAGAATGCTGAGCACAGCCAGACCGTATGCAGATGCTCCGTGCAGCCATGAGAGACTGACTCATTGTGAAGGTGCTGCTGGGTGAAGCTGTTACAGCTGCTTTAGTTCATATGCTGCACTTTACTGCACTAAAGGAGTGCGTGCATCCAACCTACACGTGCACCCTCGGATTAGAGAGCCAAGGAGATTTTTAATGCGGCGTCGATAGGTGACAAAAAAGCGCTTGTCTAAAAAGTTGTCACACATTCACTGTAAACAAATCTGGTCATGTGGAAATTGTTACAATCCAGATGTGCCTTCTACAGATCATTTGCTTAAGGTCTGTCATCTTCTGTCAGCCTCATGTCGCTGCAAACTCAAAATGGCTCTTTTTCATAAAGTGTTCACTGCTGTCAATTTGTTTTTCTTGATTTCTTGAGAATATTAAATGTATTCTTTTTTTATTTAAACAAAAGTGATGTCCGGAAGGGAACATTTGTTTGTAATTACCCTATATAAATTCGATCAAAATATGAGGAAAACATGTATTTATTTGTTTATATTTAATGAGGAAAGAACAAAACACTAAACTTGGTTCAGATATTTATTTGACACAATTATTTGGCAAAAAACGAGGCAAACTACAGCAACAGGTTTTATTTTACTATGCAAAAAAATAAAATAAAAATGCATAGGAAAACAAAAAGCTCACAGGAAAAAGCATCCATTGACTACAACATAATCATTAATATTGCATTGCTTCTCTCTTGTTTTTGCATGCATATATAACTTCTTTATGTAATAGCATGGCCAAAAACTATTTCCTCACAATTTGGCATGTTTTCATTGCATTATCAAAAGCACAATAATTTATAATAATATTAGAATAAAGGGTTAAGATGTCAGTTTTCCTATACTGAATTTATTATATTATTTATCCGTATCATATTTATTTTATATATTCATTGACAAATATAAATTAATAATAATAATAATTAAATATTTAATTATATTATTATGAAAATATTAGAATAAAATACTATCATATAAAATAATAGTAACAACAACAACAACAACAACAATAATAATAATAATAATTATTATTATTATCATTATTATTATATCTATAAACCTTATGTAGCCCCGCCCCTTTTCAGCGCTGCGCTCGTTGACTGTATTTTCACAATGATCTTGTATATTTATGAACGGCTCGTTTTAAAATCTTCCCAGTCTACTTACGTTTGTTAAGACATCTGCTTTAAACATTACAATCCGCATGAAAACTTTCGTTAACTTTACAATAAGTAAATCCACTTCACCATCTAATTACTCCTCAACAGCAATGCCATAGAGATATACAGAGCGACCGCAAAACCGTAAGTTCAAAGACAATATTCTAAAGATGGCTGCGCACTTGTTTCTCTGGCGCATGAGGTCTATAGGTCGGGAACTGAACCTTGTACACTGACACATCTCGCAGTGGTGAAACTCACAGGAGTGAAACTATGTTGTGTTCTGGATTGCGTGACGTCTGTTCAGTCTGTGCAACATAAAAACACTGTTTTGTAGAATTTTGCCATAATTAGGGGTTAAATGACCTTCAGTACAGTAACCTCTCTGAACAGCATAAGCATTCATGACATTCATGTCTTCATAATGGTCTCATTAAGAAGATGGCATTTACAGTTGTAAAGTATTCAGCTGTATTTGTGTTGTCTACAGCAGTCACACTTTGCTCTATTGTCACCTTTATCTGTCCATATCGTCAAAATGTCAGCGTGCAGCCGAGTATAATTAGCGATCAAACAATATGCAGGAAAGAGATCTGTGAAGGAACAGTAGACACAAGCAAATACAGTTGTGCTCTTCTCTAATCTCTGAGGGACTGACTCATTCATTTAGCGCAGACGTATTTTAGGGTCTGTTATGTGGTTGTCATCCAGCGTGTCTTCTCCCTCCTCCCCTCAATGTGGCTTGTGCACTACAGGACCTGAAATCACACAAGCGTTGGAGCAGCTCCTAGTGGAGGCCTTGAATACAAACACATTTTACCCTCAGTATCTGCAGTACTTGAATTCCACACGCTGCCTTAATGCCTACGCTATCTTAATTACCCATGCAGAAACTCCGAGAATGGCTTGACACTATAAAATTACAAATGAGGGTTTTGGGGGTGGTTTCCTTCACAATAAATATTGGGAGCGGGGTTAGGACAGGTCACATGAATGAGTAGATGATGAAAAGTCAATAAAAGTACATTTCCTTTCTCTCTCACTCTCCTTCTCTCGCTCTCTTTTTCGAACTTCAAAAGACACAACACCTGGCTTTGATCCCAAGATGAAAGAGCATTCATTTTAGTAAAAGACCGGACCAGATATGGCGTTGCATAATGTTGCAGTTTTGTTTTGCTATATGCATTACTGTAAATTGAATAGATAGATCTATAACTAGTTTACTTCATGCTATTTGTCCAGCTCAGAGATGTTGGGATCATTAGTTTTCAGACTACAGTTAATATTTAGTCGGTGGTTTTGGTGGCATCTGTCTGTTGACAGTCAGCCGAACATAGACCTATATAATAACTTGATAGATCTCGCAATTAAGCACGTCCTCAGGAATGAAATTAATCTGAGTTGACTGGCTTCTCTCTTTTGCTTCAGCCCGCGTGAGGCTGCTGACATTCTTTTTGTGCTTTGATTAATGTCGAGCCCGGCACCCAGCACAACAACACCGGACTAAGAAAAATAGTCCCTTAGATAAAGAAGGGCATGATCCATCCATCCCAATTTAGCTCCTTCTCGTTAAAGCCCTACAAACAGACAGTGCATGGTATAATTAGCATGTGGTATTTCTAATTTTTATTGAATAAGCTGCCCATGTCACTTCACGAAGCAGAGGAGGATGATGGGATTTACAAGCCTTTTTCTGACCTTTCACTGATCTGGTTGGCAGACCGAAAAGGTAAAAAAGGCTTCAAGCTCTTTTTGTTTTGGCTCTGCTGGTCTTAGGGGCATGTCTGCATTGCGGAGAGAGGTGTTGGTTCTCGATGTTGACCGCTCCACTTCATCTATCACCTCCCGGTCCCTCTGGCTCCTGCAGTGTTCACATACTCACAGGGGACCAGAGCGTCCCCGCTAAGCGAGATGAGCTCTATTTTTCAATTATTCCAGCAGCCGTTGGCAAGCTCCACAAAGGCATCAGGCAAAAGGCGGCATGTTGCTGGACATCTGGTTAAGTGGCTGGCACCGAGATGAAAAAGAGGAAGTGTTGAATCGCATCCAGGTTCTGACTTAACTCTCCAAATTCTCTGCATCTTTTGCATTTAAAATGACCTGCATGGGTAATTTGCGCCCTCCTTTGTTTCGACAATGACCCCCACCGCCTAGGCTGAGGCAGCCCAGTTAACGCCAAACTCCTTCATCCACATATGGTCTTCATGTCTGCCCAGACAACTCTTGCATCTGAAGAGGATCTGAGAGCCGTTATTCATGTGGAATTCCAGCATGGTGATAATATGATGTTATAACCTTGAACACCATAAACCACTTCTTGACATTTTCCGGGGCGTACGAGAGGATGCAGAATTCTGATGGTCAGTGCACTGAAATGCTAAATCTGCACTTAACATTTCCAACTTAAATTAATAGAGTCCCTGCCTGGGCTCCTGCAGACTGGTGAAATCTGAAGGATATTTTCTTATTATTGCATCCTCAGTGCTGCTTTACAAATGACAAACCAATTTGTAATCTCTTTTAAGGCCTCGGTTGTCCACATCTTTTTTCATTTGCCCAGTAGTCTTCCAGAGCATGTTGCAGAGATAAAAACAAAAAACTAAATTGTTTTATCTTGATCCTTGTTTATAGCTTTCCTTGTCTCTGTTTTTGTTTTCAGACTTGTTTGTGCTGGTAAATAATAACCAATATTTGACACAATATTATTATAGTATTATTCAGATACTATTATAGCTTTTATTACTGAATTAGCTTTTTATTTGTATATTTTTTGTTTTCATTTTAGTTTTAGTTTAACGTTTAGTCATTTTGTTGTCATTTTTAAAATATTATGTAGGGTTTTTTAGCTTTTGTTTATTTCCAGTTAATCATTTTAATGCTTAGACTTAAACTTATTTCAGTTAGTTGTCAAGAAAACATTTCTATTTTTTTGTCTAAAATTTAAAAAAAAAATCAAATTTGTTTCAGTTAACAAAAATGTTTTTAATAGATTTAGTTTTAGCTAACTAAACCAACTACGCTTGTTCCATATGAAGGGTTAGAATCAACTGTTCATCCCCCGTCTCCAGGTAACACACACACACACTAGTGGTGTTTCATTCCTGAAGAAATCTATGTTTTGGACAAATCAGTTAAGTAAATGAATCAATGACTCATTTATGAATCAGCATTTTTGAATGAATTGGTTGAATGAATCACTGACTCACACATAAAGAGAGTCACTGGTCGCCACCTACTGGTGTGTTCATCGAACCTACTTAAAATCCTCCCCATTAATACACATTCTGACAGTCTGTCTGGAAAGTGCAAACATAGACAAGCAGAGTGATATTAACAGTAAAATGTCCCAGTGCTATTGGACTGTTACATCAGTGCTCTTGGAATGCCAATGACAATCATATTTGAGAAGTGGAACTGTTGATAATGATTTTGCAAACATGTAATTATGAAGTAGTTGTGTTCAAACGGTCAAGAGATATATCTGAGCATGGATAATTAAACCAGAGCTCTTCAGATGCTCAGACTTTGAGAGCATGTGTAATGGCATTTACTTGCTTCCCTGTGCATTTAATGCTCAGAAATGACCAAGCAGGGGACGTTTTAATAGACTACAAGAGAGATTTACTCTTGAAATGTATTTAGGGCTATTAGAAGATCCATTTTGCAAAACTGTCTAGTGAGAGTGACAGTGTTCCGGGAAAGATTCCAAAAATGAACTTTTTTTTTTTGTGAGAAGAGGGAGACATATTGTTGCATTTCCTTCCATTTAAGCTTCTCAAAGGTTCGGTCCAAGACCTTGTCAGATTAAAGCCTTGACAAGTGATAGAGCCACATGCCTGCTGGCCAAAAAGGTGGATACTGAGAGAAAGAGAAAGAGAGAGAAGGTGGGGTTTCAGCAGAAAAGATGCACTAAACACATCTGTTGTTTGAAACCACTTCCCACTGGTACCCTTAATGTCTGTATCATCAAGAAAATAGGTTTCTTAATTGCCTTCATTAGTCAAGCTGGTGCGACAGTAAAAAATCAATAATGGTAAAGAATTACTCCAATTCCACCTGTTAAAGAGACCTGGGTATTCATATGGCAGATAAGCGAAGCCATCAATTGTGTGTACACACAGGGTGTCATCATAATTGTAGGTTAGCGTGGAAGGTTTTTATACACACGCATGCACAGATACAATATATTAATTGAGTTTTGGTCAACAGTGACTTACTCCTTCCACAAGATTACTTTATCTAAGGATTTAACTGGCCTGCCTCCTACACCCACAGATAAGCTTTGTCACTATCTGTGTTCTTTTCTCCTGCTTAAATGCCAACATTCGCCAACTACTATTTATGTGTCACTGCTTCCCCACAAACCTCTTTCCCCTCTGAATGCCCAAGAAGTGGAGAGCAATTGCATGTACCAAAAAACCTGTATTTATTGGAAACCTTCAGAAGTGGCACAAGGGGAATTATTTTTACCAGGCATTAACACGGGCTGTGACAAGAGCACTTTGACAAAATGGGGAGCTGTCAGTACCCGCGTCACCAATCACCACAAACAGCAAGGTCCTCCAGACGTGCGGGACAGCCAGACAGTCACTGGACCTCAGCTGGGAAAAGGACAGGAAGGCAGTGGCGGTAATTTGTAATCTTCCTTAGAGAATACTACTTCTGTCTCTTTGTCTGAAGACCCTTTTAGTCTGCTTTCAATTCCAATTTTATGATCCCAATGTCCTTGATATAAATGAATGTTAGACTATTTCCTTTCTGTGATGTTACTTTTCATGGGGGGAAAAATCATATGCAAATATTATGAAACCGATCATGTAAAAGTGTGTTGCAATGTATTAACAAAAGCTTAGAAATGATACTGCCTTCTGAGAAACCTTGTTTATCAAAGGCAGCATCGCATGTATCTTTCACAAAGAATCAAACCCAGAATGCAATGAGTCAAGCCAGGTCAAAGCACCTTTATTTATATAGCACTTTATACAATACAGATTGTTTCAAATCAGCTTTACAGTGGAAAACCAGAAAATGATTCCATGATGCAAACAGATTTGAATTCTGCTGTAAAACAGCTCTAAAAAGACAATAGTAAACAGTCATTATTCAGCTGAAATCAGCTCAGTGTTGTAAAGTTAATCATATATGGAATGATATCTATAAATCTATAAAGCAGCTCTGGAGAAAACAGTGATATCATCCAGCTCAGTTCAGTTCTCATCCAATAAGTCAAGATGAGCTCAGTGAAAGGGTAACACTTACAGTACATGAATAATCATGTATCAATGCCTGAATTAGTAGTTACTTCAACATGAACTCATGATTAGCGAAGACATGAACTAATCATGAATCAATGAAGAGCTATCCTTAACTACGACAGGAGTCATATGGATTCATGCATGAATAACAGCAGCTTTAACTACATGTTAGAAGGTATTTGATAGTTAAATGTTATGTTAATTAAGTCATTAACTAAGTCAATCAGGCTCCGTAAGAATAAATAAGAAGTACTCTGAATTTGAATTAAACGTGATTTAATACGGTCATAATTTAAACTGTAATATTATAATGTGTCATCTGCAGCTTTGTGACAAATAATTGGAATGGCACATGATTGTTTAGCCATCAATTACACAGATCCGTCTAATCAAACGTGGAAATAGACTAATAACTATCACTAATAAATCTGATTTTATCTAAACCGTTTTCTGATTTTTATAGTTAATTTATGTTTAGTCATAGCTACTTTTCTTCCCGGAACTACAGTTTGTAGGGTTTGTTTCTGGTGGGACACTCATTAGTGGCACACTTTAGGTGCTCTTGGAGAGTTTGTTGTGTTCTTATGGTAATGCTGGCATTTTAATCTAATAAATGTTGACTGCTTTGGTAAACCAAATTAAGAGCTGAACACGCAGCGCTGGATGAAATTCTATGAAGCCTCTATGCAGGTAAATAAGGGGAATTTATGTTGGTTGATAGGTTAAAGAAGTATAGGAAAGTGTCAATGGTCCATTTCTGAGATAGGTGGCGGTAATGCACATATTTGTTTGCGATCCGCCGTAAAAAACAAAACAAGAAGAAGAAGAAACCAAATTAATAATTAAAGACATGTTTGCAATTATGTTGTATTGTTATGTTGTTGTATATATTATTTTTTTTTCAGGAGGTTATGTACAGTAATCAACTGTATTTATTGTTGTTTAAATGTATATGCTTCAATTAGCATTAGCTTATGGACCATTTTACATGTATGTGTGTCTTTACAGGTATTTTGGGGCTTTCTTTTAACTCCATGTGTAATTATATAAATAGTGTATATGTTTATTCATATTTTAGTGGATTTAGTTTAATGATTTGTGTCATTGTGTTATGACTTCACTTGAGGGGGCACATCATGCTAATTCATTATTAACTAACCATACACTTACATCAACTAATGACTTGTTAATGCATTATTGTGTCATGACTACTTGAGGGGGCACACCATATTTAATTCACTGTTAACTACTTACCAAATTCAGCACATGATTTATCATAAACTTACTATCAAATATACATCTACTAGTACAACTAGGATTCAGCCCAGTTAAGAACAGAGGTACAGTATCATCACGGCCTGTGTCTGGATGGAGAGTGAACTGATTCACAGCAAACATTCCCCTGACCTTAGTTCATGTTTCCTGTTTGGTTATTTTTTGGTTATTGAACTGTTGTAAGTCACAGAAGGTTTAGTTTAATGGGAAAGAGAATATCACAAAACAGATTAAGGCCTTTAAGACACATTTTTAGTGGATTTAGTCTGTTCTATGATAAGGAGTATCAGTGAAAATAATGACAAACTAATCCTGTGCCATTCAGTAATGTTTATGACAAAGCTGCAGATGTCAATAGTTTAAATGATGAAGATGCATTGTTTACATTTATTACTTATTCCTTCTTACGGAACCTGATTGATTTAGTTTACCCCTAAATGTTAATTAATGCACTAACTATCAAACATGTACTAACATTGAGAAGTTACTGATTACAAATTAACAATTAAGGCTGCTGTTATCCATGCATGAATCCTTATGACTCCTGTAGTAGTTAAGGATAGCTCTTCATTGATTCATGATTAGTTCATATCTTCACTAATCGAGTTCATGTTGAAGTAACTATTAATTCAGGTATTAGTACATGATTATTAATGTACTGTTATTGTAAAGTGTTACCGAAATGTTGATAATTAATTTCCTTTTTAATTAAAATTCAATTAAATATGAGCCCTTTCACAAGTATATGTCAATACTTTAGGCATATTAATCATGCTGTTTAGCAAAATGTTAAATGCTAACTAAATACAAAAGTATTGATTATAAATTGATTTCAAAGGTTACCATTTCAATTAACATTTAATTAGAAAATTGTCTATTAACTATTTGTTGAGTTGCTGCTTATGTAGTGTTCCAAATGTGGTTCCACGATACTTAGGGTGCTATCTTAAAAGGCAGCGATACACAAATCATGTTATTTCATTTTTTACATTTCTGTAGCTGACATTATATAGCGTTAGATTAGATAGCGTCATAAATGCATCCATTAAACATCTATTAGGAATACAAAGGACTCTTAATGATGCTTTCTGCAGACCAACGTTATGTCACACTGGCCTCAGTGGGGAAAGCGGGCAATGTTTAAGGGCAGAACAGTGCAATGGTTGCTTGTGAAAGGCAAAGTATTTTTCCCTTATTAATTCTCCTTCATAATATGTCTTGACAGAGGCTCCCAAAGCTGATCCATAATGCAGTCCTGCAGAGAGCTTTGCCCAGGCTTGCCTTTTGAAGAAGTCATTGCTTTGATGTATGAGGGAACACATGAAACAGTGAGGGGAGTGAGGAGTAATTGCGTTGTGTCTACGGGAGGACAGTATTTAGCCCACACAATGACTTCAATCTCTGAGCTTCTCAGCCAAATGGACACTGCATCACACTCAGACTGCGACAGAGGAATCCGGACAGAGTGATTCCCTTTCACAGGCCAAAGTTTAATCTCTAGATTGAGACGCGTAATAAACCTGTCGATTGTTTTGTTTCCCCTGCAAATGACGGCAATAGTATGCCGACCGTTTCTGATGAGATAGGTGAACAGGGGGCTTTCCTTCTGATGGGGTAGTTCAGCACAAGGTCAGGACGCTTTGTGGTCCTCATTTTTGGGTCAAATCCTTTTCGTTTGATGGCCTGTCCACCACGGAAGTGTTGAATGCGACTTGAATGTCAGTAGTGGCTGTCGGTGAGGACAGAAAAATAACTGCTCCAGTAAACTACACTTGCCTTAGCCATGACTTGGAATCTTTTTTTTTTTTACACACAGTCACTATCTGTCAATCAATCAATCAATCAATCAATCAATCAAACAAATATTATGAAATACAAGATCAAATTTTATTCATTTTCTTTATTTTTATTTTTTTTCAGTCTATGTATTTTATCGTATTTTACCCCTTTTTGTATTGTTGCAAATGTATTTATTGCGGTGGCATTTTGTGCTAGAGAGTAAGAAATGCCTGTGTCGAAATGTTATTTACACATTGTTTCTTTTCATCTCTCTTGTTGAAAATCACCTATAAAGTTACACTACACATTTTTCTAAGGTGCCAACAGCAACACTAGTGGATTCAGAGGGAATCCTAAGAGACCAGCGTGTTCTCATTCAGGTCTTATTGCACAATCATAAATGCGAATGGGGAATGGTGAAATACTCCAAGAAATTGATAAACAGCAATGTGACATTACAAGCCTATCATGTCTGCAGCCACTTTGCAAACTGGCCCTGAATGAGTCAAACTGGTGGAAATGGAAGACTGATTACGAACAACTTTATTACAAATCACTTCCCTTCATGTCTGAATCCAAGTGATAATCGTTTTTTTAGCAATCACTCCAAGTGATTAAAGGTGCAGATCTGTTTATATTTGACTATTGGTCTGAAAAGGTGACTATTAATAATAATGCCTGAATTAAGTTTGTATTAATAAATAAAAACTAGTAATATAGTTACTGAATTATTGTTTTTATTATTTTAGAAACATTGTCCAAAAATGTGTGTCTGAGACTGAGATTTTGCCTACATTGAGTAGCAAAACAAATATGAGTGAGTAAAAGGACAGCCAGACCTCTGATGTACCTCTGTGCTCCTTTCAGCATCATAATAGCGCGGTGTGTGTGTGTTTGTTCTCACAATTCACAGGCTTCACAATCTTCCCCGGCAGCGTTTAAAGATCTCTGCTCTCAAACTCCTCTATCAAAAGCAGATGTTTTAAAGCCAATCACACTCTTTGCTGTCTAATGCTGGAACAGTGTGCAGCTTTGTGGGCGATCACTTATCAAAAGTTTGAACTGACATTAAGTGAGATAAATTTGACATTTTATATTTGCTTCAAAGTTAAACAAAGCACTTTAAACAGGCTGTATTCATTTTAATTGGCTGTGATCATGCTGACTATGGTCCAATTATATTTAATATGTGTGCATGTACTCTTTAACTTAGCAGCTAATTATCAAAACACTTGCTGCATTCATATTGTGTTGCGGTATTTTTTTCAGAGTTTTCAATTGATTGGTCAGATGGCAAAAAAAAAACTAAAACAAAAGTTAAGGTCAATATACAATACTACAAATATGAATGAATTTTAAGAATCCTTGTATATAACAACAGATTAGAGGGAAAGATAATAGTTAGGCTACTGTACTGTATTAAGGAGAAAATTCAAAGTGAAGTAACCTCAGATAGCTAGCTTCAGCTGCTGTTTTCAACAAAATGCAAAGAGAGATTCTACAAGGGTCCTGACATCTGATTCTGAAACACCGTATATGGATGCAAAACCGTTTATTAGACATACAGGCCTAGTTATACAAAAAGCATTCATATGCATGATGGGAACATGCTGACGCCGTATGAGTCACTTTAACTTTGTCTGTCAAACTGAAACTCCAAAATCATAAGCAGCACAAATTCTCCAGCTCGGAGCAATTTGATAAAACACAATTAGCTCAGGCAGAACAAAAAAATTTGCGATAAGAAGCTCCCAGTACAGTTTTTTTTCTTCTGTTGTTGTTGTAAATCTTCATTGACTGAGCATCTAGGGTGCGTAGAGATTAAACTCACTACGCCACAGTGAGTATTAGCAGCCGAAGCTTAAGCAACCGGTTGGCAGTGAAGTGTTTATCACTCGCCAGATTTAATTAAATAAAGAGAGCGCGGCTCTCACGACCTGCGCGGAATAATTGGATGAGTGCTTTCCATGCTCTGAGGTTACCAACTTGTGACTATCTCACAAAGAAGATGACACGATGCAGAGC
Organism: Rutilus rutilus; assembly: GCF_951802725.1. Classification (NCBI taxonomy): domain Eukaryota; kingdom Metazoa; phylum Chordata; class Actinopteri; order Cypriniformes; family Leuciscidae; genus Rutilus; species Rutilus rutilus. The sequence continues at coordinate 18,671,237 of NC_140231.1, read as the reverse complement.
TAGTGTAGGCCATTTTCCTCTCTAAGCATCAGTGGTCCCTTCTTACCTCTTGTTTCATCAGCCAGCTCTGCTGCAGTGGACCTGGGCAGCCCTCAGTGGCTCAAAGTGTGACATGCCTGTCAGTCTAACCTCCATTCATTGCGAGTCACCAGCCAACCAGAGGCAGCCGCTGATAATTTAAAGCCGCAATGTGCTGTCACCAAGACAACCGTAAAAAAAAAAAACTAAATATGATATGGGACGGCAAACTCTGGCGCTGTCAGTCACTGTCGAGGTTTATAGAATGGTGAAAATTGGCATCTTTGAAACACGATTGAATGAATGCACAACGAGGAACCAATGGAGGAAGTCGTGCCCTGTTAAAATTCAACAATATTAGACACTCTCTGCTCGGCGGAGCAAAGAAAAACAGCCTTATGTGGTTATGGAAATTTTAGTGAAATTGGAGGGAAACAAGCCTGCCTCGCCATAAGCTGAGGATTGATTCGGCTTTGTGTTGTTCATCTCAAGCGGTCCTGTGCCTCATGCAAAGTTGAAGCCAAATAGTGGTACGAAATAGAGGTAATAACCACACCGCTTCAAAAAGCGCTTTCCATTTTAGTGAGTTTTGAGGAGCTTATGGTGAAATTCGTAATCAGCCTCAAGAGCTTTGAAGAGAAAAAGAAATCTAATTTGATAAGGAGGTAATGAAGCCTCACGGTAATTATCCAAGATAACCTATTTGTGGCACTGGTTGAGCAGTGATGAAAATTCTATTTAACATAGTTGGCTGATTTCTCTATTTTGATCAGTGCGAATCAAGAGACGGTGTGCTTTATAACCCTTGCCAATTTACTTTGAACTCCCCAAGATGCCAGGGATCATTACTTTAAGGATCCTCAAACAACCTCCTGTTACTAGGTAATTCAAAGCAAGAGGTTTGAAGTCTCGGCTGATAACTTGGGTATTGTAGCCAAGGTGCTGAAGTATTGTTGTTGAGCATGCATGTGAAATAGGCACTTCAGAGTGGACAGTGGAGCAAATACTTCACCTGCTTGGTCAGAGCTGTTATTTTCCTCTGATTTTACCTTCCTTGCAAAACAAATAGGCTGTTTAATCACAAGAAACAGAATATCTTTTCAGTCTGTAAGCCCACATTTGAAATATAGCAGAATTTCTGCTTTTGTTTGACTTCTGTGTACAGAAATAATAGCAAGCATCCACGTTAATTTGATAACTCGTGCAATAAGAGCTCTAGTTCAATGAGTGTTTAGTGTTTGTGGAGCTGTGCGGTTGCCATAGAGGTAAACTACTACCTCCACCGTCAATAAACCTGAACAGAGCTGGTTATTAGAAGTGACATGATTAATTAAACAGACATAAATTAAAACATTACGAATCCATCAGATGAAAGCGATGGCATGTAATTAACAGCAGAAGTTAAACAGCATAGCCTACTGGTTGCAGTGTATTCTGTTGGCAGGGAAACATGTATAATATTGTATTGGAAAAGAACAAACTCTTGTCTGGAACTGTCCAACACTCTCTGTTCTCTAAAGACTGAATTACCATCTCAAATATGAGCAGCAAAAAGAACCTTGACTGTTGTATTATCTCACTACATAAACCCTTAATCCTCATCATTGGAGAATTAGTTTAGTTGTTAAAAAAAAAGCATATTTTCCGCTAAGCAGGGATTTGTTACTCAACAGATTCAGGATGTTCTGAATGCATGGCTCTTAAAAATCTTGCATTTGGTTTCAACCATAGACTGTAAAAAAAGATGGACGACACCCCTTCACTCTCTTCCACTGGTGAAAAGTGAAGCCGCCAAAGTTCTAATATGGCGCTGACATCTTGCGCAGATTTGGGACCTGCTTCTGCGCAGTAGTAACACGGGATCTGCTTCTGCGCAATTGTAACGCGGGATCTGCTTCTGCGCAATAGTAACGCTGGATCTGTTTCTGCGCAATAGTAACGCAGGATCTGTTTCTGCGCAATAGTAACGCGGGATCTGTTTCTGCGCAATAGTAACGCGGGATCTGTTTCTGCGCAATTGTAACGCGGGATCTGTTTCTGCGCAATTGTAACGCGGGATCTGTTTCTGCGCAATAGTAACGCGGGATCTTTTCTGCGCAATAGTAACGCGGGATCTGCTTCTGCGCAATAGTAACGCGGGATCTGTTTCTGCGCAATAGTAACGCGGGATCTGCTTCTGCGCAATAGTAACGCGGATCTGCTTCTGCGCAATAGTAACGCGGGATCTGTTTCTGCGCAATAGTAACGCGGGATCTGTTTCTGCGCAATAGTAACGCGGGATCTGTTTCTGCGCAATTGTAACGCGGGATCTGCTTCTGCGCAGTAGTAACGCGGGATCTGTTTCTGCGCAGTAGTAACGCGGGATCTGCTTCTGCGCAGTAGTAACGCGGGATCTGCTTCTGCGCAATAGTAACGCGGGATCTGTTTCTGCGCAATTGTAACGCGGGATCTGCTTCTGCGCAGTAGTAACGCGGGATCTGCTTCTGCGCAGTAGTAACGCGGGATCTGCTTCTGCGCAATTGTAACGCGGAATCTGCTTCTGCGCAGTAGTAACGCGGGATCTGTTTCTGCGCAATAGTAACGCGGGATCTGCTTCTGCGCAGTAGTAATGCGGGATCTGTTTCTGCGCAATAGTAACGCGGGATCTGTTTCTGCGCAATAGTAACGCGGGATCTGTTTCTGCGCAATTGTAACGCGGGATCTGCTTCTGCGCAATAGTAACGCGGGATCTGCTTCTGCGCAGTAGTAACGCGGGATCTGCTTCTGCGCAGTAGTAACGCGGGATCTGCTTCTGCGCAGTAGTAACGCGGGATCTGCTTCTGCGCAATTGTAACGCGGAATCTGCTTCTGCGCAGTAGTAACGCGGGATCTGTTTCTGCGCAATAGTAACGCGGGATCTGCTTCTGCGCAGTAGTAATGCGGGATCTGTTTCTGCGCAATAGTAACGCGGGATCTGCTTCTGCGCAGTAGTAATGCGGGATCTGTTTCTGCGCAATAGTAACGCGGGATCTGTTTCTGCGCAATAGTAACGCAGGATCTGTTTCTGCGCAATTGTAACGCGGGATCTGCTTCTGCGCAATAGTAACGCGGGATCTGCTTCTGCGCAGTAGTAACGCGGGATCTGCTTCTGCGCAATTGTAACGCGGAATCTGCTTCTGCGCAGTAGTAACGCGGGATCTGTTTCTGCGCAATAGTAACGCGGGATCTGCTTCTGCGCAGTAGTAATGCGGGATCTGTTTCTGCGCAATAGTAACGCGGGATCTGCTGCTCACTCGCATTCTTTTCCAGTTGGCATGAACGCGTTTCGTCAACAGTTCATGTTTAGATAAGGCCAGATTGTTGACAATCATACACACTGCTCAAACATTCTAAAACTCTACAAAACCAGTTGAAACAACTGGATTGAGCACTTCAATTGATTTTTTTTTTTAATGAAAAATCTTTAAATACATTAGCTACAATATTTCTAATTTAATTAAGATAGGGCCTATTTGGACACATTGAGAGATTTTTCCTGAAAGGAATGTTGCCTTTGCCTGTTCTCATTATTTAAGTTTAATGAATGTTTATGTATATTTAATAAATATACAATATGATTACATAGGCATTTCATTCTGTATGTATATATTTCATTATTTAACAAACATGCACACTCATTCATAAATTATATTTATACACGTACAAATTCATAGCTTAATGTTTGTTTTTTTTGTATTCGTTACTTGATTTATATTTGATAAACCTTTTTTAATAATTAATTAAATAATATAAAATAATTAATAATAGAAGTATTTTAGTAGTAAAAGTAGCCTACTAAAGAAGTAAAAATACCAAAAATTTATATAAATTGATATAACTTATCCACCTCCGACTTATGGTTATTAGTGGCAGCTGACGTCCGGTTTTATTGGCAGGTGCGGTCGGCTGAACCCCCTCTCATTAGACTTCATGGGGAGGCGGGCTTTATGACCAGTATAGGCGATCGAGACGCTTTGGCTTCACTTTTCAGAACTTGTGCGGCACGCTTGGTTTCAACAGCTTTCTTCTCATTTACCTGCCCCAGTTGTTTTTATTTCGCCACAGTACACATGTATTCACTACCGAGTCCATTTAAACAATACTAGTGAGCAAATATCTTTCAGTTTTCTCACACATGCCAGACATGGGGAAGCTACTTTGCCAAGCTACATGCCAATCATATTTTAAAGTAGCCTACCAGTACTCTTTTGATAACCACATTGACTTTAAGGGGACATTATCTTTTAAATGCATAACTAGGTTTTATACAAACATAGACCACTGTTCAAAAGTCTGAGGTCAGAAGAAATTAATACTTTTATTATTCAAGGACACATTAAATAGAACAAAAGTGACAGTAAAGACTTTTATATTGTTTCAAAAGATTTTTGCAATGATCTTTCTATTCATCAAAGAATCCTATAAAATAAAAATAAATCTAATTTCCACAAAAATATTAAGCAATAGGCTACTGTTTTTACTGTATTTTTGATACAGCACAAAGCAATCAGGTATAAATGCCCTATGCGAAGCAATATGGTATTTTCCTGACATGCTGCATAACGCCCTTGTTGTTTGGGCTCCTTAAAAAAGTTTTAAGGATAAATATGCAATGCAATGCAAATATGCAATGCCCATATGCAATAAAATTGCATATGGGCTCAGGGCTGACTTGCCATTTCACGTGGCGATGTGCATGACATTTTTTACAACTTTGCGCATGGCTCCACTTCCGAAAATGCACATCTTCGAGGCGACTCTGGAATAACGAGTACGTCCATGTTTAAAGATCCATGAATAATAAAAAAATGTCATGAAGTGAAATGAAAATGTTTAATAAAATTAGAAAATATTACAGAGATTGTTTTTTATTTTGTTCTAATGTCACAACAAATAATATTTAAAATATTTACTGAGTTTTGCACAATTCTTGGAATCTTTTGCAGTGTGGGTTTGAAGAGCTGTACTAAAAACAAACATCATCATATGTGTCCTCCAAATTGACCGACAACCTAATCAGTTTCAACGTAAAGAAATGTTAACGTCCCGGACAGAGATGAACAGCTCAAACAGAACAATAAATAGAGCATTGTTGTACCTTTTATATAACAAGAGTAAATAGAAAACTAGGTTTATTTTATTTTATTTTATTTATTTAACAGGGACAATGCAGTCAAACATAGTTACAATACAAATCCTGCAACTGATGCGCAGCATATATAGTTTAGCTAATGCTAATTTTCAACTCCTGTCCCTGGTTGGGCTTTTCTAAGTACATTATAAAACAGACACATACAAGTATAAAACATTCACATTTCTTCAAACATACACTTAAGCTTTGTTTTATTACAAATGTTGTTATACTGACTTTTACTTCAATAAAAAAAATATTTGAAAGCACAAAAAATAGACACACATGACAACAGCCACACCATTCAATTACTTTAGAGTTTGCAGCACTGACTGCCTCTTCTGATGACAGAGGCTGCGTCCAAAATCTTAAAAAGACTGCCTTCAGAGGATGCATTCCGAGGTAGGAAGGCATCAAGGCACCTTCATCTGATCGATTTTTGAAGGTAGTATAGATGTATCCTTTGCTGCCTTTGATATCCCACAATCCTGTGCTTTCCAATCTGTGACAGTTGAGCTAAAAAAGAAAGATGGTGTCTAAAAGTTGCGGTTGGCGGTCAGTAGACTGTGTAAATGTACATTTCTGATCAACGTTTTCCACTTCTGATGTCATTTCTAGCAAGAAAATAACTATTGTAGGAATTAAATATTCACTAATTTATAGCCAAAGCTCTCTCTATTATGCTGTAGATCATTAAACCATTACTCTGCCTCAGAAGTCTGTCCAAAATCCGTTTCGTGAGTTGCCTTTGTGCTGTCTGCAGAGTCATTGCCTGATAGGGCAGTGAGGCAACAAGTAAACTGCTTAAGTTTTTGGACACAGCCAGAGTCTTGCCAGGGTACATTTTTTGTGAGTACCTTACTTCGTCTCACCGCTGCTTCCTGATGGCTTTAGAGGACAATTACTCTGAGTCACCCCCTGTTATTTCAAAAGAATAGTACAATGGCGCATGTGTCAAGTATAAATCCCTCATCTGTTGGTATGGAGGCTTGCGGTGCCAATAATAACCAACTGCAGAACCGCAGAGCCAAGCCAGCAGTCTCAAACCGGTGTTGGGGTGGAGCTTATACATCATTAAGGTAGGTTTAGTTGTGGGGTGGGGTTGGGTATTCGTTAAGGTAGAGCTTATTTTATGTATTAAACGTTTACATTAAAGGTTTCATTAAACCTTAACAAATATACTGTTATATTACTAAACACAATATTACTGTTTTTATTGTATTTTTGATACAAATAAGTAAATACAGCCTTGGTGAGCTACTGTAAAAACTGTTGTATTTAGCAAGCTATACTGTCATGCTACTGAAAACTAGTTAAATCGCTACTTTTAGATATTCCCAACACTGCAGACACCCTTGACTAGTTTCCATCCCATGAAACGTATCAGTCTTCCAAGAATTAATTCCAACTAACTGTGAGATTACTTTCTAGGTGTTAAAATGCAACAGAATGTCCCATTTCAACAGAGCATATTTGAGATGGCCACTAAGGCAACGCAACCACACACCCCACCCCCCACCCCCACCAAAAAAAGAAGGATTTTCTTTTTAATCCATTTCTCTTTTGTAAACGGACTGATGAAGTGGAGTCCCTCCACCTGCCAGTGTGTCATGACTGACTGGTCATGTGTCACAGTTAGAGCCAGCTCAAACACACTCACCCAGCAGCATATCTCTAATAGCAACCAGCTGTCTGCTCTGTGCAAAGAGAAATATTGACAGAAGTGTCTGCTGGAAAAGTATGCCCGTCTTATTATCTGCCCGTTGGCAGGAGCTGAAGAGTCTTGTGGCTCGAGGAAAGCTTCATTGCCCATATTTGTTGAGCTAACAAATCTGGAAGCTCAGTTAGTGCAGGATTCAGTGGAGCCACTATTGTCTGTTATATTTCTATGGCTAGCCCTGATAGCATACAGCTAGGCTGGCTAGGGAGCAGAGAAGAGATTGGATCACAACAGAAAGCCAAGTCCCTTCACAAACCTGGATCCCCTTGGCATAAAATGCCCAATGAATAGTCCAGTTTGTGTTTATTTGTTTGCATTTAATCATTTGAATGAAAGCTCCACGGGCAACGTGACTGAAATACCAAGATTGGCTTTCAAAGTGGCCACACTTTAACGTAGCCGAAAGCCTCCATACCTTTTGATTTGGGTTCGAGGCTGTTAGCGCTTGCCAAATTTAGCCCGGCCGGGTTGTTTGGTTGCTAAATGAATGCACGAACATGCGCCGTCTTCGCTGCGGCAGGAACGTGATGTGGAGTGCGCTGTTCTGACATCGGGCAGGAGTCTCTACCTGTTATTTTCACTATATTAATATTCAGCACAGCTTGTTGCTCTAGTGCAGGCAGACAGTCAGAATGACAATGTAATTGGGGAAATCTGGGGATTTTGGAAAGCGGCTAGAACAAAGTAATTCCAAGCTGACAACTTTGAGGAAGATCAAGGTGTATTTCCTTGTTTTGGCAAGGTTCAAAATAGAATTGCGCATTTAGAGTTTCCATTTTATATCAGTTTAGCGAGAATTACAGTGTTTGCCTGACTAAACATCTTAGACAAGGGGGTGTTTTGTCACAGCTGTTTGAGAAACTGATCTGAAACTCTTGACGAGACAAACAAATATCAAAACAGGGTTTTGTGGCAGGCACGTTTGCGCGAGACGACAAATGACAGCGCACTCGTTCTCGCGTCTTGAAGCGAGACTGTGATTGTGCATAACAACGCGCAGAAAAGGAATCGTAATAAAGAGGTCAGTAAACGCGGGAGAAGATGAAAGAGAGAGACTGCTCGTTTAATGTCAACTGAAGGAGAGGCAGAGGTATGGATGATTGAATTCTGCCATTACTGCATCTGGTCATGCTTGATTTCAAATAATGACAGCAGGTGCTTGGAAAGAGAAGAAGATATATCTGCTGGATATATCAGCAGGATATATCTGCTATTTGCAGTCTGTCAGTTGACAGAGGTGGAAGACAGTGACGAGAGCCAAACCTGGACGGCAGGTCAAGCCATTTGCACGTGACAGTCTGGACAATTCCATGTGGGAGAATACGTTCAAACGACCGTTAGACAAAAAACGACAAAAAAAAAGTTTACTTCCTTTTCATATGTGGAAATTTTGTAGGAACCTGTGGGATGATATGCATGCAGATAATTAAAGGGATACGATATTTTGAAGAATGTTTGTAACCAAACAGTTGATGGACCCCATTGGCTTCCATAAAAAAAAAATGCCCCACAATTGTTTGGTTACAAACATTCTTCAAAATATCTTATTTTGTGTTCAGCAGAAGAAAGAAACGCATTCAGGTTTGGAACAATCTGAGGGTGAGTAAATAATGACAGAATTTTCATTTTTGGGTGACCTGTCCCTTTAAGTAGATTTTCAAACTTTTTGCTTCTATGGACCCCTAAATATTCCCTTGCAAGGGACAGATTCCTAAAATATTATATTTTCTCTCTATATATAAAAAAGCTGCCTGTATTTTGTATAAATAGGCTACCCTTCAAAATTCATTGAGATATTATAAAGTCAACATGTGTCCAAATTTAAATGTGATTTTTTAAGTATAATACATTATTTATTATTATCTTTTAGAGGATACTATTCAAATATGAATTTAAGGTTATTATTTTAATTTGATATTCATATTAATAGTATATGTATTAAAATATTAAACCATTTTATTAAAATATGATGATAACCTCTGATCAGCTTAATGAATAACCAGAACATTTTTCAGTTCATGCAATTGAAAATCTGTATCTTGCAGCACAAGTGTGGAAAAAATATAGATCTTTAAAGTTGTACAGTTTACTTTTATAAACTTGTCAATGAAACAACCAAGAGGTTTATTTTAAATACTAACATATTTCCCATATGTCAAAAAAGCTGATTTTATAAATGATTTCATAAAAAGACAGATATAATGGGATATAATAGGTTTTCCTGGTAATACAAGCAGATCATCAATGATATTGGATTGCTTTCCTTCTCAGTGATTTGAGTCACTCAGGGGGCTGTTTTTCTATGAAGTGTTTTAGACAGCTGAGAGTGTCCTGCCTATAACACAGATCCCTTTCCCTCAAAACAAAACTTACAAAGTATCATGTGTAGGCTATACTAACAGGCTAATGATTACAGAAAATCATTCAGGACTTTACGGTTGTGGTATCTTTGTATACTAATAAATGTGGCATTTTATACAACAGTTTTGGCCCTCGAATTGTATTGGCTAAGCGGCATTCCAAGTTTTTTTATTCCGTAAAAAAACAAAAAAACAATTTAGTTCTGTGTTTTTCTCAGAGATGCCTGCTAGTTGATTCTGCTTTGGTTTTGACTAAAACTATTTTGACAGAAACTATTATTCAAAAAATGATATTGTGTCTAAAATGTTTAATAAAGGTACACTATATAATAATAATAATTCGTTACATTTATATAGCGCTTTTTCTGAGACCTCAAAGCGCTTTACATATAGAAGGGGGGAATCTCCTCAACCACCACCAATGTGCAGCATCCACTTGGATGATGCGACGGCAGCCATATTGCGCCAGAACGCCCACCACACACCAGCTTACTGGTGGAGAGGAGACAGTGATGAAGCCAATCAGTATATAGGGATGATTAGGAGGCCATGATGGACAGAGGCCAAGGGGCAGATTTGGCCTGGATGCCGGGGTTACACCCATAGATATCATATATAAAGGCTAGATGTCTCGTGCGCACTGCTGGCCAATGGAGGTCGACGTCCGCACGTGGCGGCCATCTTGCCACAGTGTACTCGGTCACTACTTCAATGGTGCATGTACTTTTAAATAACCATAACTTGCTCATTTTTCTACCGATTTTCAAACGGTTTGGTTTGTTATAAACGTCAGAGATGTAGTTATGACACTGCATACATACACTGCATACATATGAAAAATTATAAGATACATGTTCAAGCATTCGGAATTATAGCCACGTTAATAACGTTTGTAAGAAACCAAACCGTTTGTAAATCCGTCAAGATTTCAGCGAGATAAGAGGATTTGTGTGCGTGCTGATCATTCACCTTAATGCACAGAGCACTGTCACAAGATGGCCGAACGATGATGCCGGAAGTGACTGCGCCATAAGACATCTAGCGTTTATATATGATATCTATGGTTACACCCCTACTCTTTTTCGAAGGACATCCTGGGATTTTTAATGACCACAGAGAGTCAGGACCTCGGTTTTACGTCTCATCCGAAGGACGGTGCTCTTTTGGCAGTATAGTTTCCCCATCACTATACTGGGGCATTAGGACCCACACAGACCACAGGGTGAGCACCCCCTACTGGCCTCACTTACACCTCTTCCAGCAGCAACCTAGTTTTCCCAGGAGGTCTCCCATCCAGGTACTAACCAGGCTCAGCCCTGCTTAGCTTCAGTGGGCAACCAGTCTTGGGCTACAGGGTGATATGGCTGCTGGCATATAACTTTTGGCCCTTTGGCAAAACTGCATGCATTTTGCGGAAGAACATTTCTTCGATTGTGCTTTGGCTCTGTGTGACTGTGAATATGGTTCTTTCTCATAACTACAGTAAAACAAAAAGAGAGAGATTATCCTACTGCTCATAAAACATTCACTAGGCTTAAGAGATATAACTAGTTTAGATGGAAAGGATGTCAAGCTGACTATCTGAAGATGTTAATGTAGCTATACCAATTATAGACATGGCACTTCCTTGAAAATAAATTCCAGCAAAGCACTACAGCAATTCATACACAAAAGATGCTTTACAATGACCTCTGTTAGAGAGCTACATAAGGAGATTTATCTGTTTGATGAAATACCTTACTCACCTGTTGAGTAATAAAAACGCCATCTCCGTGTTTTTTTATTACAATTACAACGCTTTTACATTTCAAATCCCTTAGTTCTCGCCATCTCCAAAAAGCCAAGCAAATGTTGATTCTTGTTTTATTACGAACTCTGTCACGTTCTCTTTTTGCCAGCAGACTCTTCTCTATTTGGCCTTTCTTTTAAATGGGTGATTTTCCGTAGGTTCGAGATTTATCGTGCTCCATGTCAACCTTTCTCACTCATTGTGACAACTAACCTATGCCAAAATATAATATATAAGCACTTATAGACTTACCATCAGGGTAAGGCAAGTAAGAAGGGGAAGAAGGTTTGATGATGTATTGATGTATTGAAATTTTGAACACAAAAAAAGTTACATAGTGTACCTTTAACTGTTTGCATCAAAGCAATATTAACAGTCAGCACAATGCTAATCTTACATCTGTGGTATTGCATAAATGTGACAAATAAACCTTTTAATTTTGTATATTATTGAGCTATTCAAATGTTCCTCAAGCTTGACGATATTTTAAGAATTCGGTCTCAATCCAGGTCCACTTAGGTTATCATTTTTGTTGCACTTCACTGACACTCTGGTCAGTTTAGATAAACCAAAATGAAATCCATTGAGGAATATCAAACTTGAGCAGCTGCACTTTGCAAAAGAGATACCCACACATATCACTCCATTTAATTGCCGCTGTGAGAGAGACTGTTTCCATGCCACCCTCCATAATTCTCAGCGTGGCAGTGCCAGTTGTAATCTGATGACCCTCAAAGCAGATATTGCGTAATCTGTAGAGTGGGCAGGATGTGATTCTTGAGGTGTGTGATTGACAGCTCTTGAGCTAAGCTTGGCTCCAGCATTCATTCCGACTGTCTGCGCTGGTAACGGCGCTCAGTGCGACTCTCTGACTGCTAATGATTTACAGAGGACAGTCTGTATTCATCTGGCTATGAAAGAGGCATCAGGATATGTGACATGACAGAGACTTGAGTATTCTCGCTTAATGAACACACTCCTTCTTCTTTTTCGTCACGGTTTATCTTTTCATGAATAGTTCCATGTGAAGTCATAAAAATAATAACAGGGTATATATTTCCCCCCCATTGCGTCATCCGAAAATATCTGGGAAAATTTCCATTTGAAAGATATTTTTCTCAGGGATTGGTGCCACTGAGTGTTTTTCAAGTGACAAATAGATGAGACATAGATAAAACATGTAGACTCTCTCATCCCATCACACGTCTCTGTCAGGGTTGAGAGAGGAAAATTACAGAATGAAGAAAATCAGACTTAAACTACTATAAAGTAAAGCTGCGCCATTATGACACAAATAATTGTCAATTATTTCCCTTGATGCTAAATCAGGATAATCCGTTTCAATTAAAAACATTTCCGTTTTATTCATATTTACGCCTATTTTGTGTACAGACACAAGACCTCTTCATTAGTTCTTTTAGTTTTTGATTGTTGAGTGATGTTTCTTCAGCATTTATTTTCACATGCTACTGCAAAACAGTAGTACTGGTAAAACATGAAATACAAATCTTGCTTTAATTACAGCTGTAGTTACTGATAGGCCTACAGACTAATACAGAATATGATGCTCAACAGCTCCAAAATAAAACATAAATGTAATTCTGTATTCAACTATTTTTACGATTATTTAATCACAGCACTTTTCATTTGATTAATTGTGCATCTCTACTGTAGAGGTTGTCTTTTGTCATGCTTTGATTTGAAGACGTCTACGTCAATGCACGATCAATTCTCAACTGTATAAGTCTGGCAATTCATTTTCATTTCATCTTCCATCTGAAGATATTTGAGAGTCACTCCAGACCTCACGCTGTAGCAGATGGTTATATCTTAAACTCTGAGGTGAAACATCAGGACACACAAACAGCTCGGTTACTGAACATCCATTTATTTTTATTCTTCCCTATACAACTCTCTCTATAACCTTTACTCAACTGGAGTGCCCTATAGTGTCCAGTTGGTTACACTACACACTCGTTTTCTTTTAAAATGATACATCACTCCCACATAGAGCCATGCTGGCATGTTCAACCTTTAAAAAAAAATATATTTTTTTAAATTCTGAAGCTAGAGAATATTTTGTTGAGTTGTTGGAGACTGAGAACCAAAAAAAGCAGCAATGCACGTATTCCTCTGAAATGATCAGGGGCGCTGAAGACTTCTGCTCTTTGCTGTGCTCTTCCTCCTTTTTATATCCTTCAACACAATTCTTTTTGTGGGAAGTGTTTAGCACTGGCACAGAATTCAAGGCAACTGGATGTCCTGGAGCTAGACTTGCATCCACAGAGAAGCTGAATCATTTTCCATACAGAGCATGTGCGCTTTCAGATGTGCAGGATCTAATTAGAATCACCTCCTCTGCCTTGTCAAGATCGGTTTGTGTTTGTGTGTTCAAAAGAGGTCTTTTCACAGTTTGCCAGGTCTGAGAAGCCAGCAGTTCAGGAGCCAGAGGACTACACGCATGCATAATCAAAGATACTCTCTCTACTGCAGCCAAGGAGGTCTATAATACCTAGAGACAGCTATCCGTTCGTCTCGACAGCAGTTGTTCGGCTGGCTCCAGGAAGTACGTGATTTGAAATCTGCCATCTTTGCCGCCTGTTTGTTTTTGGGCCAATCAGCTGAGCCGCAACTAATGACTCTAGAGCCACAGGAAAATGACCTCATGACAGCACTGACTGAGCTGTGACTTCAAAGCACTATAGTTTTATTTTCAATTTCTTTCTTTTTTTCAGCTGGGCTTTATAGTTTCAATGTATTTCGATTTTAACGTTCATGTTTAATGCAGACAGGTTGTAAAAGCTGTATAGTATAGGCTTTAAGTTAACAAACCATTAAAGTTTATTCATAGTTTATATATTGTTGTCTCTACATTCTTAAATATTAATAGGCACAAATAGAGAGCTCTTCATTCATTGGCACTGTAATTGACAAAATTAGGTAACACTTTAGTTTAGGGTCCAATTCTCACTACTAACTTGTAGCATATTGGCTGTTTATTAGTACTTATAAAGCACATATTAATGCCTTATTCTGCATGACCATATCAATATTCTACATCCCTTAATCCTACCCAATACCCAAACTTAACAACTACCTTTCTAACTATTAATAAGCATTAATTATTAATTATTAGAGTTTATTGAGGCAAACGTCATACTTAAGTTGGTTAATAGTGAGAATTGTACCCTAATCTAAAGTGTGACCCAAAATTATTATTGTTAAATTAGCTCATAAAAATAGTTATTTAATGTGTCGGCGCATTTTGCTGGATTTTTTCACATAGCGGCAAAATATGAATATGCCTATAGAGAGCGCGTGCTATTGACATCAGCTCGATAAAACTCATCAGATGCATGTACTTTACGTCGTCTTGCGACCCTGTGAGTCACTCTCCATTTTAGACACTGACAGCAGGTCTCTCAGGTGCACGCCCCCCCGCTCTTGGTTCGTCCCCTCTATCTCCGCTGGGCTCTGCCCACTTTTCTAGCATTTTTCAAATATTGCCAGTGGGTGGAGTCAGGGGTTTAGTTACCCTTTAAAGCTGCATTCAGTAACTTCGGGATTTCTTCGCTGTATTCTCGCTTTTTGCTCGCAGGTTTCTCTCTAGAGCTCCCCCCACAGCTTCGGAATAGATATTTGACAACACTGTTGTAAAAACTCGTTGGCTATTCTCAGACACCAGAGGCTAGCAGATCAACGACATCAAAGCAGATGGGATATTCTTTAAAACGTCTTCTTCATTCGGGTTCGAACAGCGTGAGGGAGCGCAATAATGACGGCATTTTAGCAGATTTCTTTTGGCCGTAAAGCAATTGTTTACATCGCGAGACCTGATATCACGCGAGACTTCCTGACGCGGCGGCCGGCGGCCCGCCGCCCCAAAGTTGCAAGTGTGTATTTTCCGCTCACGGGCACCAGGGGGGTGCGAAACGACCACCATTCAACCCGAAATAAGTAATATAACCATTCCAATGACTCCGAAGCTGTTCAGTTAAGGTAAAAAAAGTTACTTAGTTCACCTTTAATTAAAAATTTGCTTTGTTAACAACTTGTTAACCATATAAATGATGTACAGTATTTATAACCTCGCTCACTCACTCACTCACTCACTCACTCACTCACTCACTCACTCACTCACACACACTCTCTCTCTCTCTCTCAACCAGTTATTTAAATTTAACCAAACACGCAAAGACTGTTACAAAATATTTCTATTTCAAATAAATGCAGTTTTTTTTTGTACTTTCTATTCATGAAAAATGTATCATGGTTTCCTCAAAATATTAACTTTCCCCCCCCCATATTGATGATAATAAGAAATGTTTCTTGAGCACTAAATCAGCATATTATAATGATTTCTGAGGGATCATGTGACACTGAAGACTGGGGTAATGATGCTGCAAATTCAGCTTTAAAGTTATTTTCAATTAGAATAATATCTCACAATATTACTGTTTGTATTATAATTCGATCAAATAAATGCAGCCTTAATGAGACTTAATAAGGCTAAAAGTAACAGACACTAAAACTTGAATTTTTTATGTTATTTTAGTAAGTGATGAAAACATATTCTTGTTTCAGTATTTCCCAGTTATGTAAGTTATTATTTTATTTATGATAAAACTATATCAAAGGCAGCAGACAAAGAAAAAAAAAAAGAAGGATGTCAGAATACATGGATATTGGATACCTTTGAATGGTTGCCAGTGAAGAAAGTTGCTTATTGCAGCTTATTGCATGGTGTTGTTAAGGCAATCATCCAGCTAGGGCTAACAGTGCCATGCTAACCACTCAAGCCTTGAGCCCTTGCCTCCAGCTCACAATGTAAGTAACATGGACATCTGAACATATCACATGCAATAAATAAATAAATAAAAATACTCATTTGCTGATTCGCTGATTTATTTCTTAGGCAAAGTATGAGCTCCGTATCAGTGGGGATTAGATTGCAAGACATGTCTGACTCTTTCTCAATCCTTGAACGGGGACTCCAGGCCCCCTGATTATTGCATGTCCTTTATTCAGCCTTGAGCTCTCAGTCATGGTAGGACTTGTACATCACTCTATTCTGAATTTTGTAATAGAGGCACCAAAACACTAAAGAATCCGTTTGATACACCATGGACAAGGCACATATAAGTAGCAAAAGCAGAGAGAGACAGCGTTCATTTTAATGAGAACTGAGGGGTGTCTAAGATAGAAATTCAGAGAGAGACAGGGCCTTTTTGGCTCACTCTCTTCAGCAGTGCATTGCTCTGACAAGCTCCCAGTTTTACTGAAGTGTGCACTTGTAATAACAAAGCCCCATTTCTATCCAGTCACTTGGTGGCATGAGATCTGCCAGACTTGATGTCTCGCTGCCTTCACCTTTTTTCCTTTCTTTTTCCTTTTTCCTTGTAGCTCCGTGTGCGATGCGACGTGTGCCGGCAAAATGCTTCATGTTTCTCCTATGTCTGCGCTGTCAAGTCGACACTGACAAACAGGATTTGACAAACAAGTGATACGGGAATACTAAAATCTGTGAGAGCTACTTCATGTGCCGATGAGCAGCACGCCAACTCAAAGCGGTGGGAAAAAAGATGTCATTTGCTGCATAAGGTGATTAGAAACCCATATAAAGTAACAAAAAGGACAGCAATCGAGTGACAGATTGAATACCGTAAGTCATTATTTCACAGAACATTACAGCACGAAAATGTCTGTAATTTCTGATATTTATTCATTGACGGGAGATGGCTTCCTAAAGAGACCAGGAAATTGGAATTCTTCATGTCCTCACTTACATTAAATATGGATTGAGGAAGCGAACGATAGGGCTGCTATTTAAGTGGCTGGGGTTAAAGTAGGCAGTGATTGACCACCTCCTGTTCCTGCCTGACAAAACTCCATTTACATGCCACATCTGATGTCTCGACGGAGACACTAATTCTCCACTTTAGCACCAGCAAATGAGAGTAACATAAACGAGGAGATAAATGTCATGAGCAACATCTCGTAAAAACATTCCGTCATGGTGTTTTGACCACACGGGTTAAGTCATTCAGACTCTCCTGCAAGACCTTACTGGATTGGTAACACTCATGGGCAGAACTAATATTGGAGATTGAACTAGGATGAAATTGTGTACTAACAGCAGGGAGTAAGAGCGATGGAGCTGATGGCTGAGGAAGACAGACAGCGAGAGATCAAATGAGACATCTAAAGATCCAAGGCCAACAATCTCTGATTTCTACCACCGAGTGACTGATGATTTGCCAAGTCAAAGCAAACCTTCTCATCTGTGAGCTTAGTTAGCTTCCAAACCAAACCCTCATTTGGATGTCTGCAAGCCTCTGAAGGCTGCTATTTATGGAAAAAAAGAGATGGTGGAAGGATGATACACGGCTTGAGACTTGTAGTTTTGCTCCTTCTTTTGGCGGAGTCAAAGAGAGGAAACAAGAGAAATCCCAGAGCATTTTTTTCTAGAAGACTGTGTTGGTATGAATGAGGAAATAAGGTGAGTTCACGCAGTGTCGGAATTAACGTAATTACGAGAATCTGACTTGGTCACATTGGTGGTGGTTGAGGAGATCCCCCCTTCTATGTAAAAGCACTTTGAGTGCCATTATATAAATGTAATGAATTATTATTATTATAAAGTGTTCACATAAACTTAATTTTCTGAGAGCTCCGACCTAATGGCTAATTTCTAATGGCTTCTGCAGTAAAATGTAGTTAATCTTGTAATATTTCTGTAAAATTACTAAAATTGACTAATGTTAATGCCTTAACAATGAAGCAATAATCTGAAAATAAACAATACAAGATGTACAGTTTAATATAGATAGCACAGAGTTGAATTACTATGCAATGTCCTGCTAAATAAACTATAATCAACTTACAGCTGTTATTGTTTAGTGGTTTTGTCTATTGATTACTCAAGTTACACATCATTTCGGCATTAATAGTGTTGCCAAAGAAATGCATAATTCCAGGCAAGAGGTCATAA
The DNA here is from genome assembly GCF_951802725.1 of Rutilus rutilus. NCBI lineage: Eukaryota > Metazoa > Chordata > Actinopteri > Cypriniformes > Leuciscidae > Rutilus > Rutilus rutilus. Next base: position 18,653,210 of record NC_140231.1, on the reverse strand, counting down.
ACAGCTGCCAAGGAGAATGCAATCTTTATATAATGTGTAAATGTGCTATAGTTGTGTGTGCTGATTATTTGCTTCAATTATCATTGAATTCAAAAATAATTGAAAGTGTTCCAAGTAAAAGTTTTACTTTTTACATTCTAATAAATATGCTTAAAATAATCTATACGTACATGACATGTCATAATTCACTAGAAAAAGCTGGTTTATTCTACACAAGGCAGGTCACTTCAGACAAATTTATGTCAAACTGACAAAGTGCCAACTTGTTGCGGAGTACACCGGTTAACCTGCAGTAAAATAACAGGGCCACATAATACAATGGGTGCTCCAAAGCTGCTGGGGGCAGTAGAGAGGGCAATACTGTTGCATTGGTTGCTTAGGAAGATAAAGCCAGTGAGACATAAACATCTCACAGCTAATCACTAAGAAGTAATGTAGATGACAGTTACACTTCAGCAGTCATTGTTTATCGATATAGTGAGGCAGATCATTGAAGCTGTTGCATTCCTTGCACTGCTCTTTCGAATTTTGCATCATGCAGAGCAATCCTATCCAAGCTTTCGGTCAGTCTGACAGTAATTTCCACAATGAAAATGTATGATTGCACAAGTGACCACTATGGAGTCATTCTCTGATATGGTGTCATTCCTATTGTATGTCATAAACTCCAGGCTGTTCTGAAAAATACAAAACAAATTCTTTGTATTTTAAAGGAGAATCTGTCTAGCGCTGGAGTGAGAGAAGGACATCATTATCCTCATCACCACATTTCATTGTGTCAATCACTGTAAATGTGAGCCCGCAGACAAAGCTAGATAATATTTGAGTCATGGTGCAACGCTGGGAAACCATTTTAAAGCAAGGACAACTTTTGCATGTGCTATTAAATGTTATTGAATTCATGTAGTGTGGGCTTCAAAAGTCAGTATGTGATTCAAAATCTAATTTATACCTGAAAAGAGCATTTAGGATTTTTGAAACAAAGAAATAGTTATATTTTGTTATATAATGAATCAGAAATATGCACAATTGTTATGTGGATACTACAATTTGCCATTTTGTTTGCCCATATAATCTTTAAGTTTAAACGTATTTGGCTTGCTGTCCGCAGCGGAGGGGCTGGAGGAAGCAGCTTCAACTCGAGCTGGGAATACTAATGCTTTGAAGATGAGGATGGTTGCAAGATGCCTAAATTATGTTTGGGGAGGTGAAGGGATGCCAAAACAGCTAATGCCGGAGAAAGGCGAACGGCTACTAATATGCTCCGGCAGTTAATTGAAAGATAAGATGGGTTCACGCCTCCCGAAACTTACCTTTTAATAATGCAGAACAGAATCCTTTTCACTAGTGAGAATTTTCACATGGACTCCTTTGTGTTACATATCTGGTCATGCGATTGAGGAAACACAACTCAACGTGACATTTATATCACAAGCAAACGTTTGTCTTCTTAGTGTCGGATCCATAAGGGATGTCCTTCACCACTATAAAAACAAATATTATCTGAAAATCTCAGCCATGCATAGGTCAGAGAGTCAGTCAAAGAAGCTCTAGCTGACATTTAGTTGCACTGATAAATACCATGACATTTTACAAGATGGCCTTGCCTTAAAAGAGGACCTCCAATAAGGGAGTGTATCAGTCAAGCCATCACACTATGCTCAGCATGTAACTGATTTAAGTGTGTTTACACTGTATCCTGTTATTTACAAGCTCAGGAGAGTGTTCCCTCCAATTACGGACAAATAAGCCAACATGCAATACCTTGAACGTGACGTTTAACTCCTAACTCGCTTCCCTTGATCAGAGAACAGCCCAGCTTTTATCCACTTTGGATTCACAAACAATATTCAAACTATGTTCCCACATAAAAGCAGCGCGGCATCTTTGTTCTGTCACTTCTTAATGTCTTCCATAAAGGCTTCGCTTATTCATTAAGAAGGTTATCTCACCAGCAGCAGAATTCCCTCAGATTGAGACTGCCACCCCTGCTGTGAGGAAGCGCGCAACTGACGCTGTGGAGGGATCATTATTAGAGTGGATATTAGAGAATGATGTGTGCCTCACAGGTTTCAGTGTTGACTGGAGGAAATAGCCAGAATTCCCAGGCTGATCACGCACTCCTGTAAGTCACTTTTATCCTGTGCTAACTCAAAATCCTGTCAGAAAATGCTCTGACTGAACACTGAATATATTGATTATTATTGGTTTAATTGAATGGGGAAATTAGTTTGTTTTAAGCATCATTTAACTCGAAAATGAGGCATTTTTTACTGCACTTGAAAAACATATTTAGGCCTAAATTTAAGATTTATGTGTTTGAATCGCACATAAAATTTCCATCGATTTAGATTAGTTTTAACATAAATTCAGGGGCTGTTTTCACTGCACCGTTTTAAACTAAAAACTAAAACTGACTTTTTGCCGTTTTGGGGGCCTGAAAACTTTTAAAAATTGTTTCAAAGTGCAAGTTTTTGAAAACTATGCCTTTATCATCTTTGTATAAACGACAATAACGCGAATTTGTGAAAACGGTGACATCATGCGCATACATAAATGTTCAGTCTATTGACGCGTAGTGTTTCTTCACAAAGTGATATCGTGTAAGTGACAGTAAAAATCAATATTCAATCGCTTAAAATCTGAATTATTGATGATAAATATTTCAACATGGTTTTTGTGTATTTAAAACACGTTCAGCTTATTAGCACTATTACACAAATCTTTCATTTATGTATGACTGACAAATACGACATTATTACATTAAGTTTGTTGTTTATGTTAAAACAGCATATGGATGGAATTTTTATATGCAATTTAAATACATAAATTTCAGTATTTGAGTGTGTGCACAATATTGTATTCCAGCTTTATCCTGTGACTTATCTTCATTACTTTTTTTATCTTGATGCAAATTCATTGTAATAGTTAAGCTATTTACTGCAACAGACAGAATTAAACATTAACTGTGGTTTAATTAAAGAAAATAACATGTACTGATTTAATACAATGCTATTTCGTAAAAAGTATGTCTAAATGCTGTTCTTTCCTTATAACTCAGTTTTTTTTATGTGAATACAGTCAATTATCAGTCTAGCAACACCATTCTGCTGGGTAACAGCACGGGCTGCAGAATTGATTTTTATAGGGAGGGCATTAACTGAACTATTAACTGAATTATGGTTTAAACATTTTATGAAAAATGCAAATCTGCACTTTTAATCATGAATCCATGAGAAACATGCACCCTCAGGGATATCACGATAGTGAATGTTGCCCTCTTTATCAGTAGTTCAGCCCTGTGCTTGCAATAAACAAGCGTGGCAGTTCATCAGAAGTATTATTAGATGCTCACCAACTGAATCAGAAATAAAAGTATACAACTGTGAATGCAAACAAACAAACAAACCCCCAAAAGAGGCCATTCCGTTTCAGTTTGATGCTCATAATAAATCCAAAATGACATCTCCAATTTCAACACATTATAAGAGCGGTGCTAAAAAAGGAAGAGGAATTGTTCTTCATCTAAGTGGAACTGATAGACAACCTCAGGTGTTTGCTTTGGGCCTTTCATTTTTGATGAAGCAGGCAGAGCTAAACGAGCTTTTCATACAATCCACTAGGGAAGAAGGCAGTCTTTTACATACAGTAATAACACAAACATGATCATAATCCTAAGGGATGAATGCCATCAGCACTTGTCACATTGTGACAACAGTAATCATTATTTTAAAAGGCACCATTGTTGTTATATCACCTTTGAAGTGTTAAATTAATACTAGATTGCTTTTAGCTTAGCATTTATAGAAATGCTTTTTTTATTTTGATCATTTAAGACAAGATCTTGTTGATACAAGGGTATCAAAAACGGAACAGATGCTATTATTTTCTCTATGCTCAAGCTTAGAATATAGAGCCATATATAGAGGCTTCAGTTACATTGTGTGCAGAGCGTGTCCACGACTCAGCGGTTTGACAACGAACATATGACGAGAAAAACAAGATAAAGGCCCGGTTTCACAGACAGGGCTTAGATTAAGCCTTATTTCAATTAGGACATTTAAGCAGATTTTATAAATGTGCCTTAGAATAAAAAATGACAATACACATGTAAACCCAAACTAAGATATGTGCTAAGAGTTTGTTTAATGTTCAAATCACTGGCAGGGCAAAATGATGAGGATGATGATGATGATGATGATGATGATGATTTTTAAATAAAATAAAGCAAGTTTTTTTTTTTTTTTTTTTTTACATTGATTAACAAAGAATGTACATCACTTTTTTGTTGCAATTTGTTTTTAATCAATTTATGAAGCCCCTGTGTACTGAGTCGTTACATAATCATAATTTCCAACACTCTCACATTTTGTACTTGCAATTTAGCGAGACAGAAGCTGCATCTGTGGCGACCACCATGTTCTCTCACTGACAGAAACTCAGCGCTCAAAGAAAATCCAGTTTCCTAAAATGGTCCAAGTTGTCACATGTTTAAATTCATATATAATGTTTGAATATTTGTCTTAAAGGTACACTACGTACAATTTTTTGTTCAGAATTTAAATAGTCAATAATGTGCAGGAAATTGCATACATGTGCACGTCTCATCATATCCGTGAATAAAGAAAAGTTGCTCCGGCTACTTTGATGCGTGTATGGTGTGGGAGTAGCATAGGTTAGTTGTCACAATGAGCAAGAAAGGTTGACATGGAGCACGATAAATCTCAGACCTCAGGGGAATCATCCTTTTTTTTTTTCTTTTTTTTTTTTTTTACAGAGTCTGCTGACAAAAAGAGAACGCGACAGCTCATACTGGCTTGGCTTTTCGGAGATGAGGGATTTGAAATGTTGTAAAATCGACTTGAAGGTGAGTAAGGTATTTTACTCAACAGATAAATTGCCATATAGAACAGAGTTCATTGTTAAGCACTATCTATTGTGTATTATCCTAAGTCACCTAGAGCTGAAACACAACAATGTTCTTCGGCAAAATGCATGTTTTTTTTTTTACATGGTTACAGTGTACCTTCAATTTCTCATCATTTCAAATGATATATTCATAGACTACTACTACTACTACAAAAAAAAACTTAACTGCAACAAAAACGTTCCGCTCAAAACAAAAACAAATCAGCATTAACCCCACAGTACTACATCTAAAATAGGATTTCATACAAATGAAATGAAAAGATTTCCTAAAGGTTTTTCTTCGTTTTATTAATTTGTGTGGAAATACATTCTGTGGAAGAGACATTTGTAAACAGCCTGGAGTTATCATTAGAAGCCCAACAGAATGAGCATTGGTCTGTGCTGTAATTGAAAGATAGTGGCCACAGCTGCAGTACAGCAACGCAATGATACCGATTCAAATAAAGGGTGGAGATTATTCCAGGTAGACAGAAATGCAATGATTAATTTCCTCTTTGGGTTCCGCGCGCTCATAATAATGGGTAAGAAAATGTGTCATTGTTTGTGCACAAAGCAATAGTGCTCCTGGTGGTACCCACAGTGTGAACTTTGAAATGAGGTGTTCCTGTACCTCAGTTAGCAGCCAGGATACAAATGAGTCACTCAGCATCCCACGCCTGCATGCACATCCACCGTATAATAAAGCCATTTCACCCAGCATGAAATAAAAGACCATTTTCAAGTTCAGTTATTTGGTTCATAAACTCTCTCACTGCCTAAAACACACGTGCACGCAACAGTTTGCATATAGCCCACACGAGAGCACGGTGGCAAACTTACACACTGTGACACCAAGCCAAGTAAAGAATTGCTACCTAAATTAGCCAAAGATAATAGATTTAATTACACATTATGCTATAACATAAGTGCTTCACTTTATATTCATATAAAAATTCATTAAAAGCATAATGCCTTCTGATATTCACAGCATAAAACCTGAAGGAACCCTGCTAGCCCACCCGCTTCAATACATAAATAAAGCTGCCAACTTCAAAATTGTATCCTTATTTCTCTCCTAGGAAATGTGACTGGAAAAATGATCTGGGCTGTAGTTTAACACCTCACACAAAGGTACCTTTTCCCCCTCCAACACACCTTAATCAAAGTTTGCGAGCATTTTCAACAAGTGATTCAACGGCCTTTACATTTCAGTTCAAACGTGAACCTTTGTGGCAACGCATTAGTCATAAGAGCCACTAATTAGCTTGCCAGGATGTTTTTAACAGGAGCATGAATTAAATTTGCCTAACAATGCATTGCCTAGAGGTTTTTCTCCTCATTTAAATAATGAAGAACAAATATTTTTAATTTGAGTTTGTTTGTTTGTTTTACATTTATGAAGTTAACAAGAAATAAAATCTGTTCTTTTGTGATGTAAGTGTTCTGGCAATATCGTCCTTTTCACCGCTTTGGTTTGTCAATAAAACTACATTACTTCTGCACCTTTTGGTACTTTAATCACAAATACCAGAACCATGTGTGATTCAACAGCACCCTCTTGTGTGTGCCCTGATGCGCCACACGAACTGTTGCTATGCTACGAAGGACAAGGTTACAAAGTTCACTATCAACAATCATGTAACACGAGCAATATTGCTTTCTTCTCCATCCATAATTGGGCTTAAGTACATTACCTGACTTGACCTCAGATTTCCGTGCACAATATTACAACACCAGTGAAATATACAGCTACTTTTTTATTTGGAAAGAATGTGCATTTCATATAAAAAGCAAACCACAGAATCTCTTTTAAAACAAGATGACTAGATCAGTAAAAACCTTCACCTGGTCTCTGAACCATTGATAAGTTCATAGATAAACAGAGCTATGGAGGAACTCAAGAGTCTTGTTTAGTTTAACAACGGCATACTGCTAATAGAAAGGTGAATGAGTTGATGTGAAGGGATAGTCCTGTCAATCTTTATACATTCTTTGAATGTTTATGATTGCAAAATTATAGACGCTTACTTGTCAGAAGCCTGTTAATTCAAGTCATTCGTATTAGGTTACACAAAGGCAAAAAGGCAAAAATACCAACAGGGTAACCATAGTGAATGTTTCTATTTGGCAAAATGTAATCATTTAGTCTTTGCTTCCTTTAGGCAATTGCATAACTGATTATTTTAGTGCTAAGTAGAGTTTCAGAGTCTCACAAATAAGGACTTATTAAGGACATATTTTAAGAGCAGAAATCTTACCTTACCTTAAGCTTTTATGTGCCTACCTACTCTTTCTTGACATGAATGCCATTTTTATTATTATTAGTGTGGCCGTTTATGCTGTCTGAGCTCAGCTTCCCTTCTGCCATCAATTTCTTGATGTGGTCGTGCGGCCCCTTCCCCATCATGGCTGAAGGATAGCGGTAGGAGCCTCCGATGCGGTCCCACAGGGTGAAGTACTGCCCGTAGTTGTAGTCAAAGAAGAGGTGGTGGTCAGTGTGGTGAGCTGAACCATTGATGATTTTTTCCAACAGGCTGGGCACGCGGTAGTCCCCGTCATGGATGGAGATGGTCCATATGTTGACGAACACGTACAGGGCTAAGTACAGAACCTTGTGTAGAGGGAAGAGGAAGGGGTAGATGTGGTACGGTAGGCCCTGAAGAAATCCATCCACCGGGTGGAAAGCGTGGCTGGCGAACGGAGAGGGGATCTTCCACACATGATGTGGTTTGTGAAAATACTGTATATGAAGGGAAAAGGATGAAAAAAACGGGATTATATATATCAAAGACATGGAATATACACCTTTTTCATATTTTCTGTAGGGGGAAATCTACACAATTATTCAGAATGGTTTTAAATATGGAAAAATGTGTTATATTGAGAACACTTTTATTGGTAGCAGAAAGCATATTCAAAATCAGAAACAAACGGTGTCATATTGTGACCCATACAGGTGGGTCATTCTTACTATGTACCCATAATATGGATGGTAATATGGTGGATAAAATTAACAAATTCACAATAAAATATAAATATCAGATGAAAAATAAATAATAATAATCAGTTGACGTATTAAAATCTGTGAAAACTAAAGCTATACAGAAATTTAAAAAGCAAAAAAAATTTTAAACGACAAAAGCACATCAAATTTGCAAACACTAAAATTATAAAATATAGTAATAATTCTAAATAACACTGTTCTAAAATACAAATAGATTTTTTCTTTATTGTTTACTTTCTCATAATTTTCAAAGCATGTTTTCTTGGGAATATTGTTTTAATTGGCTAATATGTTTTTCCTGCGTCCTTAATATAATCCTGTTTTTTGTAATATTACTCTTTCTCCTCTTTTTTTTTTACCCACTGTTAAACCAAATTATAATTATGCCTTGCATTATCATTCATCTTAAATACCTTATATATCAACTTGTGGTGAAGGAATCTGTGGATCCAGTAAATGCACATGTCAGTGAAAAACAGGAAAGAGACCATGCTGAAAATAAGCCCTGTCCAACCTGAAAAAAACAAGAATAAATGGTAACACTTTACTTGAAGGGGTGTGCATAAGACTAACATGACACCTTCATAATCATGACATGGCAGATGTCATAAATATGAAGGATGTCTTATGCATGTTTATGACAAGTGTCAACTTGACATTACCAAGGCAACATAAATGGTCATAAACATGACATAGCAGATGAATTATCAAACTTCAGAAAGCACTTAGCTTTATGGGTTAGCATTGCATTAAACTGTCAGGTGGTTGGTTTTGACATTGGCTGTCATGAAGCCATTATAACTGTGTCATGAATGTTTTTCTTGACCTCAAGTACAGTGGTACAAATTTAATTTGTCATTAAAATGTTATAATGGCTTCATGACAGCCAATGTCAAAACCAACCACATGGCAGATTAATGAAATGTTAACCCCTAAAGCCTAAGTGGTTTCTTAAGTTTGATAATTAATCTGCTATGTCATGTTTATGACATATTTATGACAGGGTGTGTTGTCTTAGTAATGTCAAGTTGCCATAACAAAGACATCTCACACAATGTCATATTTGCATTAAAAATGTCATAATTGAGCGAATGACACTTAATGACAGTTGTCATAAACATGCATAAGACCTCCTTCATATTTATGGCATGTGTCATGTCATGATTATGACGGTGTCATGTCAGTCTTATGCACACCCCTTCAAGTAAAGTGTTACCAATCCACTTGACAAAGCAAAGACTTTGTCCATGTATCACTTGTTTAGCACAAACTTTGATTGGCATTTATGAACACAGCTCTATTCTCTTACCGAGGGGTGATTCATCGACTCTGTCGTACAGTTTGCTGTATCCTCTCACCTCAGCAAAAAACAACGCTACTGTAGGTATGCTGATATAGGGCAAAGACCACAAAGCATACTTTATTTCACGTTGCACCTGGTTCTATTGACAAAAAAACAAACAAACAAAAAACAAAACATTAATTCTTTCCTCTGATGCGAAACAGAAAAAGACACTGTAGGTTGCTAGATGCATAAACAAACCTCCAAAAATTGAGGGTGTTGCATTAATTTGTGGTCAAAAACGAAGTAGTAGCACAAAGCACCCAGGCCTAGATAAAAGATGGCAGCACCCAGGTTGGTGACCACCATCAAACCGATGATCTGTCGCAGAGGCTCGTCCTCGGGCCATGATGAGGGATACACATATGGAGTGAAGAAGTAATCATCTGCTACGTTCAACAAAAGGTCCATCTTTGACCTTAAAAGATGGCCAGAAGAAGTGGGATTAACTGTCTATAATGTGACTAAAGAAGGCAGCTTCAAATTAAATCATCACTGCTGTATAACGTTACTGTATTGTAAAGAAAAAAAGAATGATTAAAAGAAACACTGAGGGGGAAGAAACAAGAAACACTCAAGTGCACTTTCCCCAATATTGTAAACAATAACTTTGTACTTCCAAAAGACAAAATGATTTAGAAAAAAGATTATACAGAATGAATGAAAAGTCTATGTTGTTGTTAATAATAGATGTTAGTAGCTAAAAGAAAATGCTGTAATTGTACGAAACAATCAGCTCACCTGTATTGGTGTTTTTGAAGACACGCCAGAGAAGAAAATATCTGAGGTTAAAGCCCTCACAGAGGCCGTCCTTCTGCTTTCACTGAAGAAACACAAACAGACGCAGCCAATGGCGGCTCACTTCCTCACAGCGCGAGCCCGTTTCTTGACAGCTCATTGGTCGATGCGAAATCTGGTCATGGCGTTAGTGATAGGAAGTCCAACTCCTTTCCACGAATCGGTTCTTTTGAACAGTTCAATTCAAAGAACCGGTTGAAACAGATTCAATGATTGTTTGATGTCTTGACATAATTGGGTCATCATGTGTCCCTTACGTTCAATTGTTTCAGTAAATCTGTATGAGGCACACACCTTGTTCTCGTTTAAGTTTTATTATTATTAAGATATTTATTGTAATTGTATCTGCCCTAGTTCATTTTGTTGTAGCCATGTGTCAGCTCATAAAATATATACATTTTTAATTCAAATATAATATGTATTTACAATTAATTTAATTGTACTTAAATTCATCTATTGTCTGCAAAGTTGTTGTGCGTTTTAGTAAAACCAATTCTGTATAGAACTGTCATGCAAAATTTCTAGTGCGTCTTGTTCGTACCAATTCGTGGAAGATTCAATCAGACGAGGTTTATGAACCGGCTCAACAGATTCATTGAAAAGATCTGGGGTGCGTTTCCCGAAAGCATCGTTGGCCAACTATGGTCGCAAGTTCCGTCGTTACCAATAGAGTTCAATGGACATTGCGATGAACTTGCGACCATAGTTGGCCAACGATGCTTTCGGGAAACGCACCCCTGGTCACAAATTGTACGTCGCTGTATGGCGTTACAAATGAATCAGAGTAAATTAAAGAAACACTGTGATTACTCGGTTTTATTAATCCAGGTGCATTATCGACTACATGATGTTGTATGCTCAAATATAAATAGGAGCTATGCGGTCTAATGAATAGACCGTCTCTGCGTCATCAGACAGCGACGCAACAAACAGCTGCGCTGGGCATAAGACTGTACGGATTTGTATTCTTACGTTCACAACATGTACTGCACTACATACACTACATAACTTACGATTATGTGATTTAACGTAGTTTGATCTTATGATTGTGTACCAAAGTCGGATCATGGACAGTGAAGTACAGAGAGATGGAAGAGTTCTTGATCTCACAGACGATGCCTGGAGAGAAGACAGACTGCCTTATGAGGACGTGACGATCCCACTGGTGAGAATTCATATTTACAGTTTTGATATGTGCCTTCCGAATTACGTACATCAAAATTTAACATGGCAATGATTGGCTCGTACTGTAAGTACTGCAGTCAGCAGTGAAATATGCACATCAAATTGTTTATTTTTCCTCATTTGCACAACATATAGGCCTAGTCTGGGGTGCGTTTCCCGAAAGCATCGTTGGCCAACTATGGTCGCATGTTCCGTCGTTACCAATAGAGTTCAATGGACATTGCGATGAACTTGCGACCATAGTTGGCCAACGATGCTTTCGGGAAACGCACCCCTGATCAGTTACATATTTCACACGTGGAAATATTTGAATTAGACGATTTGAGCACTTTATATTTGTATTATGTTTTCCATAAATTGCCTCTAAGCCTATCGTATGATGATTTAACTCTTAATCTCTTTTCTGAAAGAGTGAACTTCCTGAAGCAGAACAAGACAACGGCGGATCAACCGAGTCAGTCAAAGAACAAGAGATGAAGTGGTCAGATCTCGCCCTGCAAAGTTTGCATGAAAACACCCCAAACATCGGCAGTTAGATGGGAAGGCTCTGTCCTCTCCAACTGATCCTTCTGTGGGTGATCTGATCCAAGATTTATTTATAATAGAAAGAACTCGGGCTCGTTTCTGAAAATATGACATTGAATAACTGTGCCACTGTGATTTTCATTAAAAGGGTTTCATTGTTTTGATATCAGAAGAACTAAATAAAATGTTTAAAATTGAAGTGCAGTATCAATCCATTTGAGTTGTGTGCTAGGTGTTTAAACTGCCAGACATTTGTCTCTCTCACAATTTACAAAATGTTCAAGGTTTCAGATTAGTTCTCTAAAATGCACAATACTTCTTTCAGTTTTCTTAGTTGCAACCTACAATTAATCAAAAGTGACAGTAAAGACAAGTTAGAAAATATTCTTATTTCAAATAAACGCTGGTCTTTGAATTTTCTATTCATCAAAAAATCCGGAATTTTTTTATTTTTATCAAGGTTTCCAAAAAATAACTCTCAAAAACTTTTTTTTTAAGCACCAAGTCAGCATATTAATGATTTTCTGAAGGATCAAGTGACACTATAATGGCTGCTGAAAATTAAGCTTTGTCTTCACATGAATAAATTATGTATTAAACCATAAAAAGTTATTTTAAATTGTAATATTTCACAATATTACTGTTTTTACTGTATTTTATCAAATAAATGCAGCCTTTGTGAGCATCAGACTTTCAGGGTACGTTTACACGACAACGATGTACTAAAAACAAGTGTTTTTCCTTTGCTTTTTTCATGTACAGACAACAATGTTGTCAAAACGATCCCTGTTTAGAAGGATCCATGAAAACTACTAAAACACTGTATTATTCATGCCAGGCCAGTAGTTGGCGATGTCACTTTGTAAAGAAATATTGCGCGCATGCATGTGACATCAGTTTTCACAAATTCACATTTTTGTAGTTTACACAGAGACGATAACAGTATCGTTTTCAAAAACTTGTACTTTGAAACCCAATTTAAAAAGCTTGCATTTTAAATGAATGGTCAAAACGCATGGAAAAAAAGTTTAACGTTTTTAGTTGAAAATGGTGGGCGTGCAAACATCGACACATCTTACCAACCTCAAATTTTTGAAAGGTAGTGTACATTAGACTGATTGCAGGGACAGCCATCCTTATACTGCAGTACACATAATATGAAACTCAAATGCAATTAGTCACTGGAAATATAATGCAAGCAAGCATGAAATAGCTAATAATTGAATTAAATGCATAAGCAGTAAAGAATGGAATCAATAAATCATTCCTTCTCAGGCTAAGCTTAATTTTATTTGGGTTCAAAAGGTGACACTGAAATTCTCCAAGTGTTATCACAAATATATTTGAACCATGGCTAACTAAGAGCATATTATGTTTCAGTCATTGCCAACATGTATAATACTTTCTTGGTATTACAGAAATATGTGTTCAGCTAGGTGGGTCCTTAGGCAGATGTGTATAGGTTTGGGGGAGTACGAACAAATAGCTATAGAGTTACAGTACAATGGCTTGAGATTAACATATCAAATGCAATCTTGATTGAGATTTTTTATACAACAATCCATTTCGCAGCCAAATTAAATCAAGACTGTAGCTGTATTATATTACAGATTTATGTTGTATGAAGTATTTGTTACTGAGAAAAATAGTAAAGTTGATTTATTTGTAAACTATACTTGAAAATAAAATATTATTCCCCAAAAATGTGCATTCAAAGACTAAATGTCATCGCGGCCAAAAGAAATCAGACTGCAGGGCAATAAAAGCTTGATTAAATTAGGCCATGAGGCTTTAATGCTAATGTTTAGGGGTCAAGTCCTCATGAGGAGAATGCAGGCATGGAGATGCTGCATTAAAATTTCAGTTTGGTCCCATAAAATAGAGGTTACATATGAATGCCTTTATTTTTTTTGCACACTAGCCACCCAACCATTTTTTTTTCACAGTCTATAACAAACAAAAACAAAAAACGAGAAAACACAGCATATTAACTGTCAATCATAAAAATGCTGGCAAAATAAGAATGAACTTCATAAGACTTGGCAAAACACAAAAACATGTTATCAGGGAATCAACCACAAACATACAAATTATGCCATTGCGAGCTTGGGCTCACTTGAATACTCAAACATGAATTTTAAAGTTATCGCTACGCAATAATAATAATTACTGTCTGACAGAACGGTAACATGCAATGACTTAGCAAAAGAACAAAACTGGGTCCACTGATCATAAACTGTCCTTTTAAATTACTAAAATATAGGTTTATCTCCATCTGACAGAATCATTCTGAGAGCATTGTACATCGTCCTCATTGTAAACGCACAAAGTTAAGCAGACTTAAATGAATGAGTTTTCAGGTAAGTGGTTCCCCTTACAGAAGAAAAGTTATGGATCTATGTAAAATTTAGTAATACAGTTTGTTACAAAAATGTAAGTATGGCACTGGTCTTAAATCAGTCAGATACATATTTTAATCACTTAATGTATCAAAAGCTCCCTTTCAATAACATTTCTCTGAAAGGGGAGAGAAAATGAGTCACTTCACACAGGCACTCTCACTTTCAGTCATTCTCCAACACCTTCATGAATACTTCTGCAATCAAATCCACATTCATTGTTTGGTCCCTCAAACAACAAAGAGCAACCTATCCAACATAGTTCAGTCAAACCTGGTCAAGTTTTCAAATGAAGAAAGAAATCCAGTTGCTTGTGATTAAACCCTATCATACATAATAGTAATGGCACAGTTTGGACAAAATGAAAAAATGCACATTTTGGGCCTCCAACCTGAAGGCAGAAAATTAAGAATTTCATGTACCACCTAGTTGTAGTGTAAAATTAAGGTAGGTTGACTTAAACAGGGGTTCCTTTCCACTGTTACTGTAACATCCAGAAAGTACACAATAAGGTACACAGAACTGTTCTGTAAAAGATAGATTACATGCATTTCTAAAATGCAAACCTTTACACTTCATTTATACCCCATCCCAGACCTTTTCAAAGAAATAACACAGAGCTAAATAATCCCTTATATCCAGTAGTACTTTTCAGATATACATCATTTCAGATATACATCTGGTTATGATTTATGTACCATTTGTCAATATCGCAGAGTATCTACAGTATATAACAAGTTATATCTCCATGTTTAAACAACCAAAATTATGGTACATTCAGTTCAGTAAAAAGTCTTTAACATTTCTTTGTACATTTAAAAAAAATGAAACTGAATGTAAACAGTCAGGCGGCAGTCCACTGTCCCGCAGAGGCTGCCGAATTATTATAATTATTATTGACTCCAACAATAATGTTCCAAATCTATCCCATTTGTCATTAAATGCCTGTTCATTCTGCATTTATCTCTGTCTCTGGCCTCTGCACTGAAAGCTCAGCTTGTATGAAGGCGCCCTGTCCTAAGGCTGTGGAGTATGCACGGTTACTGTGTGGAGTTGAGAAACCAGGGCTATGATAGGAGCTAGAACCACTCCGATTAGCTAGTGAGGTTTGGGACGGAGGTACCGGATGGTAGTCATCCAGGTTGTCGTAGTGTGACTGTGAAGTAACAGCGCCTTGTCTTTGCCCCTGTGACTGATGGGAGTAGGATCCACTGTGGTCTCCATCTGAATTGTCTGGTAAATGTGCGGGAAGACTAGACAGGTTGTAATGCTGCCGCTCTCTAACACTATGGGATCTCTCAGGCTTGGGTGGAGGAGCTGGCTTCACAGGAACTGCTTGTTCATCTTCACTGGCGCTGCTTGTGGCTTTAACCCTGCATATGTGGCGATCCAAATCGGACCTTTCGTAGCGAGGCTGGGCACTCCTGCTCTCCGAGTGTTCCTGCCAATGTTTACTGCTCAGTTGCTTTTCCCCTGGCTCAAACTTTGGGTCAAGATGGCTACCCTCTGGTAAGTGCTGCAGACTTCGTGGTGGAAGTTGCGATTGATGTGAATGGATGGATGAGTAGGTCCTGGAGCTGCCCTGTTTGGCGGTTTGGTCCCCCATTCCATTTCCGTGGCAGTGCTTCTCTGTTTCCATATACAACAGGACATCTGGATCGGAGATCAAGTGCCTGGGAGCATGCTGAGATCCAGGAACAATATTGTATCTCGGCTCCTTGCTTTCGGTGGTCATCAATACAGTTTTGCCAGGATCTGATTTGCTGCGCAAGTGTAACATGTCTATATCCACTGGCATGTAGGGCCCCACATTGTCATACTGAGACATAATAGAACCCTTCACCTTTTGCCTAGCTCTGCTTTCCCTGCGGATAGAGTGTATGCGAAGCCTCTCTGCTTCCTCTGGGTCCCACGCAAAGTAAATATTTCCCTTTGAACCACCGTAAGGTGGCATGTCCCTGCTTACGAAGCTATGCTCCTTTAAAGGAATGAAATGACGTGAAAGGTAGTGGTAGCCTCCAGATTTGGCTCCAGATCGAAGTAGAGGGGCACTGTCCCGACCACTGAAGGAATGGACATGCCGTAAACGGATCGTACCGTAATGGTCCACATCATAGAAAGGGGCATCCAGAACATGAGAACCAGAGTAGGGGCTGTAGCGGTACTGAACTCTTCCATTCTCAAAGTAAGGCTGCAGTTGTGTGACATGATAATCAGCTTGAGAGGGCGGCTGGTGAGACTTGCAGTGGTAGACTGGGCGCTGATAGTAAAATAACTCATCATCTGGTGGAACCTCAGTTCTGTTGACTGGCATTGAGCGGATAGCCGTGGGGGGCACATGTAGGGAGTGGACCCTGCGGATTGTTGGGTACACGGTAGGTCCATCTACCTGGCTGTAGCCATGGGAGTGGTGCACTGAACTTGGAGAAACGTACTCACCTCTCGGTGGGCCACGAGATTTGATGGACTGGTGGTAGGACCTGGGTCCAATCGTATTGTATCGCCCATCACCGTGGCCTCTATAAGAAATCTGTGGCTCTGATTTCGACACGTAAGAAACGTGAGGTGGGACACTCTCTGGCCGGTAATGGTACCCTATTGTAGCCTGACCAGAAGTGGTTACCCGCTGATGGTAATATGCCTCTGCAGTGGGCTCCAATAGGGCTGCCTCCCCTTTTGAGTGGTAAATATAACCTGATTGATGAGTGGAAGACCTGTGGTGAGGTGGATGAGATTGTGGGGGAGTCTCGTCCACTGAGCCCCTCATGGATGTCTCTAAGATGGCATGAAAGTTGGCGGGGTTTGCTGCCTCAGTGTTGCAGAGAGCCGCCATTGCTAGTTTACTTTCAATCGAGCGAACAGGGGGTGTTGGCGGTGTCACTCCCTGAGTGTGGTGTTGAGGAGCGCTATCTCCCTTCGGATGGACAGGCTTTATGGCTTCCCATGGTTTTTCCACAGGATCAAGAGGTGCTGCCGGGGTTGGCGCAACTCTAGCATTGGGCTGCGATCTGGGCTGAAATTGAGGCTGTGCTTGTGACTGAGAATGAGGCTGAACTTGGGGTTGAGACCGAAACGAGGCATTAGGTTGAATCTGTATTTGAGGCTGAGGCTGAAGAATTGCGACCAGTTGATCTGCCGCCTTTGTGGATTTCAGTGGCAGGAGCGTTTCAGTCATACGGATCTAAGGATTAAACCCAAACAAACACTGTTAGATATCTTACATATTTTCCTTTGATATTTACATGTGCTGTAAATTTTGTTACTGATAACAATACCAGAATAATGATCGAATTATTCTTGATAACAATTTTGATACAATATGACAAATCTGAAATGTCATACAACATCATAACCCCCTTAGCAGACAAACAGCAATAATGCTTAACCCCCAGGGGTCAACCACCTCGCTTTTTTTCTTATCAGTGCGAAAGAGACTCAAATAACTCCATCGATTTTTGTCATACAGATAAGTGTTATACATAAATAAAAGTAGACATTTCATAGTTTTGAATTGTGTACACTCACGATAAAAACAAAATGTTGTGCTTTTCGTAAAATAAAGAAAATAAACATGATGCACGTTCTGCCGTCTCAGTGTGAAGTCCATTCTGAAAAGCTTGAAGTGTCTATTTTTAAATGAAGTAATATAAGAGCAAATATTCTCTGTTTAAGTAATCTGTATGAAACCAACGAGAGGTACAGTTTCTCAAGCGTCTGCTCATTATCTGTAATGTGACCACACCCACGCACGCACAAGCGATTCACATGCTAATAGTCCACGTGAAGGAATGCGAACCTGTAAACGCCCCCATCACCTCAAAACAAAGCATCAAACTTCATCATTCCTCTGTTTTTCATTGAGTTTGGAAGACACACTGTGAGTTTACCTTGGATTTGCCGCAGAAGAATAAGAACGTGATTTTAAGATAAGAAAGATTTTTAAGGTAAGAAATGTATTCTCTATTATATTAGTTGTTATTATACACATTGTACTAGTTGAACAGTTGCCAGACTAAAATGTATGAAATCAATGGAAACTATATATGAAATATGAACTATAGACAGGTAGGCAACCTTTCAATGCTAAATAAATATACATGCATGACACAAGGATGTTTCTATGCTCTATAATATAAAACACAGCATGATATAAAAGTAGGCTAGTATGAGTGTTTACACTAACATGATGAATATTAGAATGTTTAGACCAGTGTTTACTGTTAAATACTATGTTTGTGGATATCTGCTTAAACGTAGATGTTTATAATGTGCTAACAATAACAAAACAGCTTTCTTACACAAAAAATACAAACAGCTTTCTTACACAAAACATGTCTTACAAATTTTAAATCAATATATTGTTTTGTGTGAATGAGTGGGCAGGAATTTTTTTTTTTTTTAACATCGTTTTGAAGCTAAAATTCTAGGCTACATGATTTTCAAAAAGTCTTGTGAACAAATATTCAGTATGGGTTTTATGGCGTTATTTCAGTGACTTTATTTTTCCCCCCCTACAAACCACACATAAACGTAATTTTCTCAAACTTTTACACAGATGCTGCTCACATATTATTGTAACAGAGTTTGTGCTGAATACAGTGTAATCAGACTTTAGCCATGAAAATGTTACAAGTAACAGAAATAAGCACAAATATCAGAGCATGTCAGAACACCTCCAGGGCCCAGAAAACACCTCAGACCCGAGAGGGTTAATAACATGCTTTTCGAAATTTGAACTTACAATGGTAAAGACCTGGATGAT
Source organism: Rutilus rutilus (assembly GCF_951802725.1). Classification (NCBI taxonomy): domain Eukaryota; kingdom Metazoa; phylum Chordata; class Actinopteri; order Cypriniformes; family Leuciscidae; genus Rutilus; species Rutilus rutilus. The sequence continues at coordinate 18,634,287 of NC_140231.1, read as the reverse complement.
CAATATAAGGGCTGCACGATATATTGAAATGATAGCAATATCACAAGTGTACATATTGAGATATGCATATCGCAATGGCTTACGATATCTGAATGATTTTATACGTCAAAAGATTACAAAAAGTCTAAGTTTTAGGTCAACGCAGACAGCACAGAGTAGACTGGACACATGACTGTTACATACATGTGATATGCTTAATGTTATTAGGCGCAATAAGCGAAGTAGGGCCTACTCACGCGCACAGGAAGCGGTCTCTTGCGTAATCCTGATTTCAGTTCTCTTCTGCAGCGTATATGGCCATATACACACAAAATGATGTCAAAATGCCCGTCTTGGTAAGTATTCATGTAAACACAGTCAGCTATGTCTTAAGTGGAGTAAACAATTGAGAAAGAAAGCGCGTGTGTAACAATATATTGGATCTGTGTAGCTCTTAAAGTGACAGCAGCCTAATAAACCTGCTTCAGTCTGTGTGCTTAATATTAATAAAAAAAAAAGACAAAAAGAGAAAATCACATACTGCTCTTGACGGAATAACTTTTGTAGCTTTAATAAGAATCAATTAAATACAGTGATGACTAAGCAGTGTTTTATTTTTAAATCTGATTATTCAATTTCTCTTAAATTAATCTAATGTAGGCCTACCTGAAATCCTAAATACCCATGGTTTACATATATGTTAAAATGACACTAACTTTTTATTAGGGCTGTCACAATTCCTCAATTAAATTAGAGTACTCGATTTAAAATAATCCTCGATTGCAATTTACCCTTGCTGGGTAACCGGCAAAATACCAGAAGTGGCAAATTCCAAGGACGAGAATCCATGAACCGCATTATTAGACCGTTTTCTAAGGCTGCACAATGTATTAAAACCATTTAAAAACCATAGTATAGCATAGTGCAATTGTCAATTCACATAGGCTGCGATTCAATCAAATAAATATATGCCCTGAGGATTATATATATATATATATATATATATATACAGTGCTATGCATAAGTTTAGACACCCATACTAAAGTTGACTAAAAAGAGGAATAAAAAATCATATTTTGGAAATTGAACTTAATGCCTTAATTTAAAAAATTAGGAAAAATCCAACCTTTAAGGACACCAATTTTCTTTGTGAATGAATAATGTATCGTAAATAAATAAATGTTCTTCCTTAAAATACAGGGTGCATAAGTTTGGACACCCCTATGTTAAATTCCCATAGAGACAGGCAGATTTTTATTTTTAAAGGCCAGTTACTTCATGGATCCGGGATACTATGCATCCTGATAAAGTTCCCTTGGCCTTTGGAATTAAAATAGCCCCACATCATCACATAGCCTTCACCATACCTAGAGATTGGCATGGTTTTATTTCAGTTAGCCTAAAAGCTAGTTTGATTTGCATTGAGAGATGATCTTATGGAAAGTACCCCATGCCAATCTCTAGGTATGGTGAAGGCTATGTGATGATGTGGGGCTATTTTAATTCCAAAGGCCAAGGGAACTTTATCAGGATGCATAGTATCCTAATTTTTTTTAAAAAAAAATACTTAAAAATAAAAATCTGCCTGCCTCTATGGGAATTTAACATAGGGGTGTCCAAACTTATGCACCCTGAATTTCAAGGAAGAACATTTATTTATTTACGATACATTATTCATTCACAAAGAAAATTGGTGTCCTTAAAGGTTGGATTTTTCCTAATTTTTTAAATTAAGGCATTAAGTTAAATTTCCAAAAGATGATTTTTTATTCCTCTTTTTAGTCAACTTTAGCATGGGTGTCTAAACTTATGCATAGCACTGTATATATATATATATATATATATATATATATATATATACAGTGAGGAAAATAAGTATTTGAACACCCTGCTATTTTGCAAGTTCTCCCACTTGGAAATCATGGAGGGGTCTGAAATTGTCACCGTAGGTGCATGTCCACTGTGAGAGACATAATCTAAAAAAAAAATCCAGAAATCACAATATATGATTTTTTAACTATTTATTTGTATGATACAGCTGCAAATAAGTATTTGAACACCTGTCTATCAGCTAGAATTCTGACCCTCAAAGACCTGTTAGTCTGCCTTTAAAATGTCCACCTCCACTCCATTTATTATCCTAAATTAGATGCACCTGTTTGAGGTCGTTAGCTGCATAAAGACACCTGTCCACCCCATACAATCAGTAAGAATCCAACTACTAACATGGCCAAGACCAAAGAGCTGTCCAAAGACACTAGAGACAAAATTGTACACCTCCACAAGGCTGGAAAGGGCTACGGGGAAATTGCCAAGCAGCTTGGTGAAAAAAGGTCCACTGTTGGAGCAATCATTAGAAAATGGAAGAAGCTAAACATGACTGTCAATCTCCCTCGGACTGGGGCTCCATGCAAGATCTCACCTCGTGGGGTCTCAATGATCCTAAGAAAGGTGAGAAATCAGCCCAGAACTACACGGGAGGAGCTGGTCAATGACCTGAAAAGAGCTGGGACCACCGTTTCCAAGGTTACTGTTGGTAATACACTAAGACGTCATTGTTTGAAATCATGCATGGCACGGAAGGTTCCCCTGCTTAAACCAGCACATGTCAAGGCCCGTCTTAAGTTTGCCAATGACCATTTAGATGATCCAGAGGAGTCATGGGAGAAAGTCATGTGGTCAGATGAGACCAAAATAGAACTTTTTGCTCATAATTCCACTAAACGTGTTTGGAGGAAGAAGAATGATGAGTACCATCCCAAGAACACCATCCCTACTGTGAAGCATGGGGGTGGTAGCATCATGCTTTGGGGGTGTTTTTCTGCACATGGGACAGGGCGACTGCACTGTATTAAGGAGAGGATGACCGGGGCCATGTATTGCGAGATTTTGGGGAACAACCTCCTTCCCTCAGTTAGAGCATTGAAGATGGGTCGAGGCTGGGTCTTCCAACATGACAATGACCTGAAGCACACAGCCAGGATAACCAAGGAGTGGCTCTGTAAGAAGCATATCAAGGTTCTGGCGTGGCCTAGCCAGTCTCCAGACCTAAACCCAATAGAGAATCTTTGGAGGGAGCTCAAACTCCGTGTTTCTCAGCGACAGCCCAGAAACCTGACTGATCTAGAGAAGATCTGTGTGGAGGAGTGGGCCAAAATCCCTCCTGCAGTGTGTGCAAACCTGGTGAAAAACTACAGGAAACGTTTGACCTCTGTAATTGCAAACAAAGGCTACTGTACCAAATATTAACATTGATTTCCTCAGGTGTTCAAATACTTATTTGCAGCTGTAGCATACAAATAAATAGTTAAAAAAATCATACATTGTGATTTCTGGATTTTTTTTTTTTAGATTATGTCTCTCACAGTGGACATGCACCTACGATGACAATTTCAGACCCCTCCATGATTTCTAAGTGGGAGAACTTGCAAAATAGCAGGGTGTTCAAATACTTATTTTCCTCACTGTATATATATATATATATATATATATATATATATGACCCTGGACCACAAAACCAGTCATAAGGTGCACAGGTATATGTGTGTCAAAATGATCAATTTCAATGATCAATTATCAATGCAAAAAATACTTATGATATTAAGTAAAGATCATGTTCCATGAAGATATTTTGTAAATTTCCTACCTTAAATATGTAAAAAAATGTATTCTTGTATTAAAGATTTTTTTATTTTTTTATTTATACACATACATATATACATATACATATACATATATATATATATATATATATATATATATATATATATATATATACATATATATACATATATATATATATATATATATATATACATATATATATATATATATATATATATATATATATATATATATATATATATATATATATATACACACACACACATACACACACACACACACACACACACACACACACACACACACACACACACACACACACACACACACACACACACACACACAATCATTGTGGCCACATATTAAAGTATTAAAATAAGTGGCCACATATTAAAGATTAAGTGAACATTTGAATTAAATTATGTTTGGCCAATATAAAACAAGGATTTGATCATGGTTTGTGTGTAACAACAATCACCAAGCCATTGGCGCCCTCTGCAGGCATTTGTTATAATACATAATGTAAATATTATGATTGCTTATATTATGTATATCATGTATGCTAACAGTGTTGTTCTATAAAACCATATAATTACTTGCTTTTGATACTTCATTTGAACCAAATATTATTGCCTCGTTTTTATATAATATATTTTAGGTCATTTTAAAGGCTTAGGTCTTTGCTTAGGTCTATTTTTATTACCACAAAAAATATCTTATTACTCTAGTAATCGCAAAATAATCGTTAGTGACAGCCCTAGTTTTTATGTAGCTAATGCTAAAGTAAAAAACTGCAGTTCACTTTTAGAAGTTGTAGGGATGCTCTCTTTTCACAAAAAGAATGTGAAACATGTATGCTGGTTATATCATTTTTAGTTTTTAAATATATTGAAATAATTCATTTACTTTACAAACTTAAACCATTATCATATCGCATATCGAATATTCCGTTATTTAACAAGTTATAGGATATCACATTTTCTTCAATATTGTGCAGCCCTAATGAATATTTATAACAATGTAACGTTTAGCCTTGGCATCTAAGTACTAGTGCGACTGACATCCCTGCATGTGCCACTACTTACCTCAGAGCTGGGTTGTTGAATGACAGCATCCTTGCTGCTGATAGTTGGTGTGGTGCTTGTGGTTTTGGCTGTGCTCACAGGGGTCTGGCCCACAGCAGGCTGCTGCCTCTCTGGGCTTTTTTGTGTCTGAGAAACTTGAGAAGGTTGACTAGAAGGCAGAGCATTCTGGCTTGGGCTCTCTGGTGAGACAACATCCTGGTTGCTGCAGGAAATGCTAGATGGCTTCCCACTATCAGCTGTGTTAAGGTGAAGACTGACTGAGTGAGTTAGTTTTTCAGGTGGGGTGGATGGTGGTGAAGACGTAGGAGAAGATATCTTTGAGACTGCAGCTTCCTCCAGGGATGGCTGTGATAACAAGGGAGGAGCAGGAGGCCAGTCCAGGGTGTCCAGTAACTCTTGTGTCTTAAGAGGGGACACTGGTGTAGGGGGTCCAGAGGATTGCCTCTGAGACAGAATGGAGGCCTGCTGGGCAGATTCAGCTAGAGCTAGTGCAAGCATGCGGGCAGCGTTCTTTGGTGGGGGAGGGGGAGGGATGAGGGACATAGAGCTGACAGGGACATTGCCCTTTGGTGAGTCCAGAACTACGGCTCCTATGGATGGACAAAACAGAGGGAACTCAAACAAGGCAGGCAGGCTAATATTCACGAGAAAGGTAAGAGAGGGGAAATGTTAAATTTCTACAGATTGTGGACAGATTTCTCTACATTGAGGGCACTCATGCAAAGCGTTACTGGTAAAAGCCTGGTGAACTAAACCTGAAAAATCAAATAATTATCTTATGAAATTTAAACAGTTTACCTTAGAGGATCATTTCACAGTAGCATCAGGGTCAATGACATATTAGTGTGTGTTTGTGTGTATATATATATATATATATATATATATATATATATATATATATATATATATATAGTCAGTTCAGCTTACCTGGCTGCTCTTGAGAGCAGGTGACCTGTGGTGTCTCTGAACAGTCAATGCTTGATATGTCTTTACTTTCTTTACTCTCAAAGGTTGCAGCTTTTGAAAGAAGCTCTTGTTGAATGGCTTCACTCAGGGGCAGATCAGTGGTTCTTGACAGAGAGCTCAATTTTGCAGGAGAGTCGAGAGGAGATGGAGGGGAAGAGGGCTGAAGTGCAGTTCTCTCTGGTCCTTTTCTTAGAATGGAGGCAGCTGATTCAGAGATGCTTAGAGGAGCCATTACAGCTGACCTCTCACTGCTCTCAATTGATTGAAGAGGAGTTTTCTCTGAGACAGATGCAGGGGGCAGTTTATTTCTATCCTTTAAGGCTGGACTGTGGACTGGAGACAAAGAAAAACTTGTAACTTTCGCTCTTACTGGCGAGACCGGCTCTGAGCCACTGCCACTGCCCTGACTCCTCTTTAGACTGTTTGCATCTACATCAAGTGATAAAATGGAAGTCTCTGCCAGAGGAAGGCTACATTGAAAAGACATGGGGTCAAAATCTAAAGAGGCCATGCCAATGTCAGGGGGGCTCAGGTCCACATCATCAGCGGAACGGGGTGGGGAGATGAGAGCAGGCACACAAATTGGACCATCATCCCCATCACTGTCCCCTTGGTCCAGGTTGTCATACGAGTTACAGTGTTGCCTGCTATCCAGCAGGTCACCATTGAAAGAAGCAGAGAGAGCATCACTGCTGGAGCGAGGTCTGCGTGGCCTGTAAACCTTAGACTCTCCTGTGTTAAAGGAAAAGAAGGAAAGTCGTCATTTCACAATGGTTGATTTAAAAGTTTATTCTGAGCATTTTTTGAGATTTAGAATTCTGTTACCTTCAACGTTATGCAGAGAGGTGAGAGATTCCTCACTTTTGGCAGACCGAAGAGTACTGGTGTCTCCTCTTCCTCCTGAACAGTGAAAATAAAGTGGGAACATAGTTAATACAAATTGCTTTTACATGACATTACCACAAAATGAATCCCTTTGGCATGATGTAAGACCTGATTAACCACTGGGTTTATTTTGTGATAATGACCGTCTGACATTCTGAAATGAGAAAATGGCTCAACACTAACCAGCCAATGCCATGGCCTTGAGTTCATTTGGTTCACTGGGATTGCGGTGTAGTTTGCGTTTAGACATCGAGGAAGACTTGCCCAAGTTGAAAAAAGACCGCCAACTGCCGACTGGAGACTTTTTAGACTTTATGGGCTGCCTTTTCCTAGGTAACAAATGATAAGAGGCACAAAATGTATCTCTATGAGAATAACAGGCACTCAGTTTAAGACAACAGAAACACTGACATGGTTGTAGATTTTAAATCTCATTATTATTTAAATCTTAAATCATACCTCTCAGTGGGGAATTCAATGACTGTGTGGAATTTTCCCTGTAAGGCTGCAGGACCCTCTCCCACCTCAATGTACTTGCTGTCTGCAGTGATGGGCGAGTTGATCTGGGCCTGGGTACGTGCCTGTGCCTCTTCTAGTGTTAGCAGCTTTGTGGATGGAGAGGGTACCAGCAAAGATTTAGGCCGAGACAAAGAATTGTGTCCTAAGAAGACAAAGACATTTGTGATGAAAATGTAGCAATTAAAAAAAAAAAAATTAAACAAATGCTGTTTAAACAAAATACTTGTTTGGACAATTGATATGTATCCTGAAGAAGGCTGTGCAGCCAAAACATGTTGATCTACACTTTTAACAGTTTTTAATGATTTAGCCCAGCAAATTAAAGGCTTTTTACTTCACTTCAGTGCCTTGAGTATTTCATCTTCATAATCCGTTGAAATCTGTTTGTGTCCATACCTGTTCCCTCTCGTATGAGTGAGCTCAGTTTGGGGCTGAAGAGAACATCCACATGGTTGAGGATGAACTCCACCACAACCGACTGAATCCGGACCTCCATAAAGGCAGCTGTTCCGCTGAAGCAAGCAGATTCTATTTGCTTTGACCTTTTTAGTTTAGAATAAAAATAAAATATTAGTTACAAATAGTACGATTTTTATATTTATAAAAATTGTATCAAGCAGTATATCTGTTTTCACATTGTATGAAAACCGTTGCATCATGCAGATCATACCTCAGTAAGTTTGGGGCCCAAACGATGGCCAAATTCTTTGTATGCATGTTTGTTACATAGCTGAAGGTTGCTAAGTGGGAAAGATGCCTCATAAGAAACTCGAGGGTCCTACAAGAGATATATGAATACAAAACATTAAACCTACTGATGCATTAAAATCAGACGCTAACTAAAATTAGTATTATGCACTCGATTCAGGAGAAAACTAATTTACGTGAGCAGTGTTGTAATAACAGCCTACATTTTCCTCAGTCATAGATGTACTTGAACTGCATTTGTACTATAATTAGTATGCTTAATGCAGTAGATTATTAAAAAAGCTCTAACATTAGAAAAATTTGTCTTTTGAAGAGAGCTGCAAATCCTCTGGCAACCAACAGAGGGCACTGTGGTCATTTACAAACCTATAATGTGGGGGCGGCAGCTGCTGAATGACATCATGTATTTTGATCAGCCTCTCCTCATCAGTGGCTGCTGACACAGCCTCCTAAAAAGGAGAAGAGCGGGTGTAAATCAGGGTCACTGCATCTAGAGCAGCTCAAACCAACAAAAATATTTTTCAAACCCATGTTCACACTGTACTGCAGAGTGAAGAGCACATGGTCAGTCCCATTTCCTGTGCATTATAGTTTTACTGCTTCCATAGCAACCAGAAAACATTTATGCAGTCTTTACTCTGTCCTTTTTTTTCATTTGCAGTGACTTATCACGAGATGCTGTAAATGTCAGTACTGTGTTTGGCATGGAGCTGAACTCCTTGTGAGCGGCTCTGGACTCTAAGGAGCAGGGCTCTAAGAAACAAACCATTCATTTTGCTCATTAAAAGCAATCAATAGAACAAATTGTATCAAGCCTTCAATGACTACTGCACTGTTTTGCCAGTTTATCACACCAAGAACTAAAAAGGTTATGATATCATGGTTGTTCCAGTATAATAGGTGCTCTCAGCTGTAGCTATTTGTATGACAAAGAGTGTATGTCTGAGAAAAGGCTCTTTAAAGGCCTGTCGTTCTGGGATAAACACTTACCGAGAATTTCTCATACAGCTGGTAGGTGAGAAGTGGGTTGGGAAGCTCTCGAAAGTAAAGCTTGCACAGGGAGCCCACACAGTGTATGTCCTGAATGTAAACATCTTTTGTCAGATCTGGGATCTGTTCAGAGTCAAATTCATGTCTAAAAAAGAGAGAAAGAGAGAGAGTGAGTGAGTGAGTGAGTGAGGGGGGGTGGGTGGGTAATGCACATAAAATTGTAATATAGTAGTAGTAAATAGTAAATATAGCATACAGTTAAATATACTAATAAACCAAAGTTTGGAGTCAAAAATTGGCAGTAAAGGCATTTATAATGTTACAAAAGATTTCTACTGCAAATGAATGCTGTTCTTTTTCAACTTCATTCATCAAACAATATTTTTTAAATATATAAAACTAGTAAACAGTTAGCCTATTTTAAACTATAAATATTACTCTTTTTACTGTATTTTTAAACAAATTAATGCACTGCAGGACAAAAATGTTTTGCATGTTTTTGAAAGAAGTCACTTATGCTTACCATAAGTGACTTCTATCAAAAACATGCAAAACATTTTTTACCAAACCTCAACTTTGGAAAGGTAATGTAACATTAACTTTAAATTTAAAAAGTACATTTAGAAAAACTTGTTAACTGGCCAAGCGAACAAGTCAACTTTCCTGGACGTGGTAATAAACCCCATCTAATCTTTCTCTGAGTCCACTCATTTCCTGCTGTATTTGAGAATACAAACATTCCCATTACAAAATGTAATTAGCAACAGTTTAATGTTCAGCCATTGCATTCAGAGTTTCTCAAGCAGTGTGATAAATCCCTATCTCTGCTACTTGAAATTAGGAAAGTATGTTTATGTCTCACCGCAGCTTCTGAATGTTGGAGGCAATCCCAGAGAGACGGTACATTCCATCAACCACTCCATGCTTCTCAATGAACTCAGTGCAGCTCTTGAGTACCTGAGGGACTAGAGGTTTAGACAAAATGTTATTGAAGCATCCTTTTTGGCACATAATGTGAGAGGCTTGTCAAAATGCCAATAGAATAGAATGCTAGATTCTGTGCAGCAAATCTTCGATTTTGTAAACTATAAATAAGCCGTAGCACAGGTCCGATTGTCAGATAACAAATCCGTGCTCTCCTATATAAGCAGAGGTAATGGGTTCACATTTGCTCCAGTGGCATTAGACAAACTCCAGACCTCCGATGCGACCTTGCAATATTTCACCCAGAGGAATCATAGTCACAGACAACCCTGACTGGCCTCTAGTCTTGACAAAGTTTATCCGACAGATGAGCGATTCCAAGGCTTTCAGAGGCTGCTGTTCATCTTCATTCCTGACATAGCAGTCTGAAGCACAAAATCCTTAAAAACGCAAGAAAATTCTGTTTCTAAGCCATCTCAAAAATCATTCAACGCTTCACAATAAGGATGACCTGGGGCCATTGTGAGTGAGAGTGTGTTTCAGGGCAGTTGATGGAGCTGTCACTTGCCCTTATAAGGCCAGTAATACATTCTCAGTGTGTTTTATGTTTATTGATGCATTTACATGCATTTTTATGCCTTGTACACAAACATTTAGTCTCCTGATTCAAATATGTCACTAAGCTAAAGTTGTCTAGCTGGCAAACACAGATAAATTGTGAAAATTGTGAATGGCTTGTGATAGTCTTGGAAGCATCAGTCACAATGGTTTGGAAATCACAACCATGTTTTTATGAATTTATAACTGTGATGGAGTTAAATTACAGCTGTATAATTTCCAGTTGTCTACGCAAATAATTCATTATATTTAAAATGTAATACATTCCAAAACTTCAGTCACATGAAATCATTCTAATACGCTGATTTGGTGCTCAGGAAACATTTCTTATTATCAAATTTGAAAATAGTTTTTCAGGATTTATTGATGAACACAACGCTCAAAAGAAAATATTTTGAAAAAATACCAAGCGTGCCGCACAAGCCCTGAAAAGTGAAGCCAAAACGTCTCGATCGCCCCCCGGTGACTGGTCCTAGTATAGGTCATAAGCCCCGCCTCCCCATGTTATTCAACGGGACGTGAGACCAACTAAACAATTAAATTACACTTCAAATATCTTTTTTCCAAAGGTGGTTTCTTTCATTTGCTGTCGTTTTTATCACGGTGATGTAAGTTCAAGTGTCTGTTTCAAAAATAAGTTGGTTTTTAGTTAGTTACGTGATGCGGTGGTGTAACGTCATGATTGACAGGTGTGATTGACAGGTTCTCGAGTCACTTCAGTCACTGAAGCACCAACGGACATTTTTTTCGGGATCTTCGGAGGACTGAGGAGATTGTATTTACTTTATTTTAACAAGCCTCTTGTCGTACTGCAATCAATTTTTTTTTTAAAGTGTGCAGAATCCACTCTCCCTGAGTGCATTCTGCGAGAGTGAGGGCGGAGCGTTTATTTCGCGGCTTTACTTCCTGCTCACTACTGCGCAGGTCTGGTCCCGAGATCGCAACTACGCAGACTCAAGTTCCAATATGTCAGCGCCATATCGGGACTCTGGCGGCTTCAGTTCTCATCAATGGAAGAGAGCGAAGGGGCGTCGTCCATCTTTTTTTACAGTCTATGAAAAATACATTGTTTTGTTACATTATAGACCACTTTACATACCACTTTCAATCAATGTAACGTGTCCTTGCTGAATAAAAGTATTAATTTCTTTAAAAAAAAGATCTTACTAATCCATACTTTTGAATGGTAGTGTTTGTTGCACAAAAAGACAGTGGTTTTTGGGCAGTGGTAATATCTGCAAACAACAAAACTAATGGCTTGATTCAGCAAGCATATTTTTTGAGCCCTTTGAAAAATTCTGCACGTTACATCAGTGGCAAACATCCTAATGGCACCAACTGAAAAAGGGAAAAAATGTGATTAATATGTTTAAGTGCATTGCAGGGAGGTCTGCAGAGCTTTACGTTAGTATGACTGATCCATACTAATGACTCACTTCTTGAACAAAGTGTTTGGCCATGTCGTCTCACGTTCCTCTGAGATCAGAGTGTCTGAGACGAAGAGTACACAGTCTGCCATTAACTGTTTTACAAACACTTTAAAGCTTTGTGTGCTTGTGGATGGGAGAGGGCAGTGAAAGCTTCAGATCTAGGTAGTAAACCTAAACATTATCATCTATATAACCCAATTCAATGGGTCACCTTTTGTAGCAGAACACATTTTTAAAGAATTCCTGGAATTTCCAGTTTGAGGACACTTGCATCCTCAGGGAAGGAATGTCCATTCTTAAGCATTTTAATAAAAGTGATGGGTTTCTGATTCCCTTCTAAATGTAATGGTCGAGCAGTCGCACCAAGTTGCGCGGATCCTGTTTGAAAAGGACAAGGCTTAGATTGTAAGGGCAGGCAATGGCTCAGGGAGGATTTGAAGTCAAACAAATGGAGCAAATGCTGAAGGCTGCCAGGGAGCTTTGAATCAATGGGGAAGAAATCTCCAGACACGGCCCCCTAACCATTTCTACTGACCTTTAGACCCCTTTAAGCCAATCCATTGGCATAGCAACCCATGCAGGCAGATCCAAGGGTGAATCTAGAGGAGGGGGTTAGCTATGATTTCCAGCCCACCCACACACAGTGTCAAAGAAACTAGTGTCAAGCACCGTCTGGAGTACGGCTGTGAGTTTGAGTAGGACCAGAACGGGCAAAGCTCACCATCATGGCCAGAGTTGAGAAGATGCTCTCCTAGATCACAGCCAAACACCCTCTCCCTGAGGATACCTCTTTGCTTCAGTTTCTGCTTGGTCGGCCTGGACTTCATGAATGTGCGCAGAAAAGTGATCAGTTTCCCGTGCTTCTTGGACACTGAAAGAAACAAAAGAAAATACACAGATTTAAATACATATTCATGTCAGGGAATACCACAAGCAGCGCAACAATACATGACCACCCCAAAAAGAAAATGCATTTTAACAACACAGGCCAGTGCCAGCCACACCATGTGAGCGGGCCAAGATCTTATGAAATGAAAAATAAAATCACTGGGTTGTGTGAGAGTAATGGGTTTATGCATTATGCTTTTCTGAAGGAATTTCTCAAATCCTACTTTGTAAGTGTTGCTTGAATTACTCAATTACTTATTTCCTCCAAGTACATCCTCCATCTCTTGGTGTTTGTTCTACTGGTAGAGCAAAATAAAACAATTTAATTCTCTGTGGATCCATGTAACGGTTATAGAAACCAAAGTACATTATAATATAATCAACTATGAATGATTCATGATATTGAAACCTGAGCTCAGGTTTGGAAGAAAAAAGCCTGTTGAAGAGTGGCTGACATAGAACATCTGTGAAAGTCTTCTTAAAGCAATAAATACTTCCTTTCATTTTATTTTTGAAGGAGGCCAAGAAGCAGGAAGGACGTCTCAAGCTGTTTGGCCTCCAGAGCAGCTTGCGTTGACATTACACCGACAGTAACTGCCTGTCAGTGGTCAAAAATCAGCAGCCTGACCTAGAATTTGCATGAGAAACTCTTGGACGCCACAGAGGAAAAGTATCAAACGAGAAATTCCAAAGATTTAACAGGAACACAACCGCATCAAAATAATTCCACTGGATTTGCTATAAAAACCTGTATTGCAATTGCTCATTTAACTTGGGTTGTTTTCATTGCTTCTCATAAAATATTAGCAAGCTTAAATATTACAAACCCAAGAACTGTTTGCATAATGAAGCTGTATGAATCAGCAAACAATCTGTTGGCAGAAACAATTTCAGAGTCATTACAAATGCAGCTGGGATTCCAGAATCTGTGTTTATGTTTATGTGGGCACATGTGGTGGATTTAGCAGTAGAAAGTCAAAATTATTAGCAAAATAATTGCAAATATCACACAGTTGTTTATTTCAACTATTTAACTCCTTGCTGATTTAAAAGATGTGTGATCCTTTGCATGCTGAAACCACAGTGGACGTGGCAAGGGGACATCTGCCAGCTGTGATCTCATCTGTTCCTTTGTGTCTTTACCTTTTAAAAAGGAACATTACTCAATATTTTTCTTCATAAAAGATATTGAAATTTCTCCAACAAGCAGTTGCAACTGCTCTGAAGGCAATTAATCCTTTTCATATCCAGTCGAGGTTGATAATAAAAAGAGCTGTTGTAGGAATTTCCTGTTCTACTTTTCAAGAGCCAATAAAGTAACTGCCACGCATTTCACAGAGCCTCTTATTCTGAACACCACAACAAACCAAATACAGGGCATGTGTTGAAGTTCACAGAAGCGGCAAGAAGGCTGTTTGTTATTGAAGAATGAGTGTTTCCTGCAGGCTGCACTTTACTTCTACCGAGGAGACACTGATGACGTCACAGCGCAACGTGATTGACTGACACATTCACGGTATTTCTTTACGTTTTTACCTCCAAATCAAAGCTTAGCTTTGTTTTGAAACTCTTTTAATGTGAGTTCAGATGACTTACCATGAATTTCTCTGGCTTTAGCCATAAAATCACTCAATTATAATACAAAAATGACTTTGTTACAGACATCAGCGTATACAAAGTCTATTGAGAAAGACGATTAGAAGAGAAAAGTCTTCAAGTCAACAAAATGCATGTATCGCAAATTAAAACCAGTGTACAAATATCTTTAACACTTATTTTTCAGCGGAGCAAATGAACAAACCCTAAATAATTCCTACACAAATTTGCCATTAAATGCACTTCAGCCACATCTACAAGTCTGAAATAGTTTAGCAAACTGTATTAGCACTAAAAAGGCAACTTCATAACTTACCTCAATGTTAAATATCCATAAAAAAAGGACAGAAAACAGTACTTGAGTATTTTTAAGTTTGTCAGGCTGCAGCTGCTATAGAGAGCTTGAGACACAATGGTGAAGGATCATCACAAACTGGTTTTTCTCTCGCTCTCCCTGCCAGCCGGTAAAAGCTAATAGTCAGCATGCATTCTTTCCTCATTGCTTTTTCCCTCCTCTGTCTGAGTTTGTCCAGCCCCTAATATCAGCTTTCAACAGCGTTGGCTTCTAATGCAGAGATCGGGGCGTGAGCGGCCGCAAAACCCAGAGAATGTCAGTTTCAGCCTGAAGGCTGTTCCATTTATCAAATATCCAATGTCGAGTGATAAATAAATGTGGTTTAAAAAACAATGGCAGTACAACACAGCTGATTCCTTTGATGTTCTAATAGGCTATAGCCTAAACAAGACTTATAATAAGTAACTTATAAATAAAACTATAAAAAAGCAACAAGTCAAACAAAGATGCATACATTTCATTTGACTACACCACCAAGGCAACAATTCAATTTCTAAAGAAACTCCCAGGCCAAGGCCATGTTCCATTCAGCTTTTACAACCCAGATTGACATAGAACAGCCATAAGGAATTGACAAAGACAACCTTGTCTGAACTCTAAAGCAACAGGTTTGTGGCTAAACAACACAGAGATACACGTTTTGCAAGGTAACGCTGACCCAGTGATGTTATCACTGTGATAAACACACACACACACACACACTAATATGCTGATTTGGTTTTCAAGAAACATTTCTTCTCATCAATGCTGAAATAATATTCAGCATAATATTGCTGCTTAATATTTCGGTGGAATCCCTGATACTCTTTTACATGTTTCTTTCAGTATTTATTTGAAACAAATCTTTTTCAACATTCTCAATGTATTTACTGTCACTTTTGATCAGTTAGATGCGTCCTTTCTAAATAAAAGATTAATAAAAGTGAATTTATATTACATAAAAATAATATTGACCCAAACTTTAGCATGTTATGTGTGTGTACATATATAGACACATACATATACAAGAGCAAAGGGATTTGGAAAACAAACAAACCTTGCGCACTACATTCAAATCATAATATCTACTAACTTCATAAACCATCAAAAAGTGTTAATAGGAATGTGTACGAGTACAAACCAGTCTCCCAACCCAACAGCTAATAGAAGTTCATATAATATTCTCTGTTTTCTGATCAGGCCAGTAAGGAAGTAGAAGTACACAATCCCCTGAAGGATGAACGGACACATATTGCTATGTAAACCTAATACAGTTTGTCTCTCGTTCTCTCCAGCTGTCTTGGCTTGTTCACAGAGGCAGCTGCCCTTTACTCCACTGAGAGGAAGACATTGTTACCCCACAAGGAAGTTAGGAAGTGAGAGGGAGCTAAGGGAACTACATCTGGAGCAGCACCTGCTACGGCCGAGTATAAGAAGTCTGTACAAAAAAAAAAAAAAAGATTATATTTGAGGCATTTTCATAACCTAGATTATACCCTATTCATGCTATAAAACTCACAGCAACCTTTATCACTGTTACACCACCTGCCCGATAGGACATTATGAGGTTAACCATTTACACAGGGCATTTGCTTAATGAGGTGAATGATTCATAAGGTGTTTTGTGTTATGTGATAGGCATTTGTTGCTTGGCTGAAGCTCTGCAGGGGAGCAGAGAGGTATGCTGTATTTGAGCATGCACAAAGGCTGAACACAAGAATGTACTCGAGTAACCATGGAGAGACTGTAGTTCATATTGCCAGTGGACAAAGCTGGGATTATTTTATAGCCTTTTTCAACCAGGGTCATGTAAATCAGCCAACGAGTGTGTTGCAAAATAACTTCACAATGGGGCTTTCTGGAAAACAATGTGGTGCACTTGAAAGAGCAGACAAACTGGGCCATAAATTGATGTCACAAACCTCTTTTTGAATACAGAGACATTAAAATGTAGACTTAGTCAAAATAGAATTGACACACTGACATTAAAATTCTGGTTGATACTGATAATTATTTTCATATTATGGCCGATACCTGATAAATAGCAGACATTAAAATTCTACACTATTTTGCGTACATAAAATAAAATAAAAAAAACTACGAATCAATCAAGTTAAGTTTATAAATAACATTATAGTGTATGAAAAATAAATGCATTCTTGGATTTGCTAAAGATTACATTTAGCAATGTTATTAAATTATTAGTTTTCAAATGTTAATTTGAAGTGACCATTTAATGATGGTAAAGATAACAAATGTAAAAATAGGGACAATGAGCTAAAACAATGAAATATCCATTATTGGTGATATTCTTCCATTATAATGCAATAATAATGCATAATAAGCAATAAATAGCAGACATTAAAAGTCAAAAAAAAAAAAAAAAAACTACAATCTAAAATCAATCATGTTACAGGATTTAAAGTGAAATTAGGCATCACAACATTATAATGGAAAGTATGAAAATTTGAAGATTATATTTAACTGTTTTTAAACTATTAGCTAAATTTTTAAGTGAGCGTTTAATAATTGCAAAGGTAATCTAAATGTAAAAAAGGAGAGAAGAGCATGCACAATTAAAATATCCAAAATTGTCTAATACTGATCAATTTAAAACTAAATCACTAATATTGCTCGACAGCCTACATATCATGTATGTCTTCAAAAAGAGACTGATTGGTGGTATGGCAGCACTACAGTAAAATAAAATGCAAAAACGCTGATAAACAATCACATGCTTTCAAATGCAGGTCAAGACAGAGAGAAAGAGTGCTATCAGGGTAAATCTACAAGACATGGGTCAAAGTCACAGACACCAGAGGAGTGTGAAGTGAAAAGTGGAAAACAAGACTCCATATTTGTTGTGCTTGCACCAGATCCTATATAGTTAACACATGATGTTAGGAAAGACCAGTGAAACTACATTATACCAATGCTATGGAGTGCCAGTAGTGTTCAGACCACCCGTGAGCAGCAGGCGACTGTGCGGAGATGCACAGGAGAGTTTGGGGTTAGTCCGTGTTAGACGTAGTACATGGATAAACAGTTTGGTCTACCTGAGCTCAGCCTGTAGGGGTTTAATGGGTCGGGTGCCCATGCACTGTCCTGCTTTATACTCTCCATCTCCAAATCTGCATGCCGAGAGTAGAGAAGGGGAGAGGGAGGTACCATGAGTTAGAGAACATGAGAACAACAGCTGCACATGCAGCTCTATTAGCTTAGAAATCTTTTAGGAGAGTTTTCCCCTCACTCCACATTTCCTGTCCATTAAGAAAATTTCACAACAGTTCTGAAGGTGCCATAAATGATAAAAGCTGGTGCAGTAAAATTCATGTGAAGACAAACACTAGTCTTTCATGGATGAGAGTGCTCTAAGCTGCAATGCAAGAGAAACACTGTTTTATGATTCTGCCAAAGAATAACTGATGCATACAGGGTGAAAGTGTGATAAAAGAAAGATAGTGAGAAAATGTGTGTGTGTGTCTGTGAGAGAGAGAGAGAGAGAGAGAGAGAGAGAGAGAGAGAGAGAGAGAGAGAGAGAGAGAGAGAGAGAGAGAGAGAGAGAGAGGTGTGTGGGTGTGTGACAACATGTTTGTCTGTTTGTATGTATGTATGTGAAGGGATGGTTAAAACAAAAATGAAATGGTCATCATTTACTTGGCCTCATGTCATTACAAACTGGTATGACTTTTTCTGAAACAAACCTATAACTATCATTAAAGAAAAAGTATTTTCAGCTCCAAAAATAAAATATAAAGCAAATAAAACTAAAAACAAACAAATGGGTTAATAAAATTATTCTAAAGTTCCATTTTTAAAAAGGCAGTCATACAGGTCTGGAACAACATAAAGGTGAGAACATGATGACTTTTTTATTGTTGGGTGCACTAGCCCTTTAACGTTGGGGAGAATATACCAGCACGCACAGGGTGGGAACAGACTCCAGGAGGCCGGCCGCAGACCAGAGCAGGGGGACGCTGAGGGAGCAGTGGAGGAAGCATGGTCAAATAACATATCACACATGCAATAAGTGCAAAGCAATGCAACATACATTCCAAACATATACCACAGAGTCAGTAGGTGGTGTACAAGCAAGCAGTAAAAATGAGCTAAACCCCAGCAAAAAGGATCTGCAGTGTGAAAGCTAATCATATAAACTCTGCGTACTTCATTTTTTTTCTTGCGTTGCCCTTAATCATGAAACAGTAAAAAGCATTGCTGCAATTACGCCCAAGAGCACAGTGCTCTTTTCCGGGCTGATTGTGCTGTGCCATGTCATTGCATCTCTGTGATAATATTACTCCCACAAAATTATGTGCCAAAAAGCCCTCCCGCCCACTTAATGCAAGCCAGCATTCTGATTGGTCTGATGAGTCATGATGATGATTCACCCTTCTGCAGATGCCAATAAGCACCGATTTGATACACAAGGCGGCCGAAACCAAACAGAAACGGCTGAAGGTGATGGATAAGTCTCCAGAGGGCTTGGTAGGCCAGTTAGTCCAAGTCATGATGTAAACTGACTGGTCATAAAGCAGTCTGCATGGTCCACAGCCACTCCAAATATGACTAAATGTATTACTCGTGTTAGGATTGTGAAAGCTAGCAACAGTCCAATTGAGATGTCTATGAATCAAGTTGTTTCTTTTGACATTTCAGTACTCTGCCAGTGAGATGGCGTGGGATAAATCTTACCATGCTGCACCACCGTGTGTGATATACATTAAAGGCACATACACACAACAAACCATTAGGAATGAAATCAAACAACAGCACAACACATTTAACTAAGAATGTGATAAATGAAGAAGGTCAAAGGGTTCCTATGTGAGGAGGGGGGAGAAAGAGAGAATGTGGACTGGGAGCGAACCACAAATTTCCCATGCAGTGTGTTGATGACGTGCTTCGAGATCTGAAAACCTTGTCTCACACCCAATGTGTTGAAATCTAAAGGGACACTTTCTTAAAAAGCAGTTGCACCCTTCCCAAGGACACAGCTTGTAGTCTTTTCTTCGTGGAGGTCTGAAGATTTCTGATTCATGCAACAGGACCCAGAGGCTCGAGTCAGCACCTGTTCCATTTCACTCAAGTACACACACACCACACAGACTCCATCCGTGGCTGATTCAACACGTCACTTGTAAACTTTGTTCCCATCGACTCTCTCTTGCTCTCAAACACGATTAATATCTCACTGCAACACATGAGTAACAAGCTAGCCTTTAAAAACCTGCATCTTTACAAAGGCCCAACAGCCTCGGGGGGGAATCTTAATGCTTATGAACAGCAAGTGTGACCTTGTAGTTTGTTTCCTGATGATGATTGCTCAGTTAGTGCAGTTTATAATGCCCAGCAGTGGAAGTAAGCTGTTTTGGGATAGTTAATACAGACGTGAGCAGAAGAACTGATGAGCTGTCCCAGCAGGATTTGAGGTGTGTGTATGTGCGTGTGTGCTTTGTGGTACCTGGTTTTGGCACCGAGTTGGTGACAGACTGTGGGACCTTGTCGTTTATCAGCTCCACACACTCGCTGGGAAAGAAGCCAACCTGTGAAGAGCAGAGAAGGTTTGAAAAGCTCATTCTCTCTCCGGAGACAGACATGCCAAGGCTTCATCATATCACTCTGCATAAGAACTGATGAGCTGTCCCAGCACTTAGTCACAATCAGAAAATAGCATGTCATCATGACAAAATATTACAGTATCAATATGTTATAATAATTATTCTTGAAACAAACTACAAAGATAAAATAAGGAGAATGGTGAACTGACAATTTGACTTTTTAATGAACAATCATTTGACAATATCTGGTCGAAGATGTAGCCCAAACTATTTTAAACTATGCTTATATTTTGAGCTCCTGAAATGATCAAGAAGTGTACAGCATGATGGAAACAGGCATCTATTAGTTGGGATATGCTTCCATGTTCTGCTTAAGCACATCTAGAATGATGTTTAACTAATCTAAAACAGTGGAGAATAAATGTAAAAATATTTTATGTTTTTGAAAGAAGTCTCTTACGCACACCAACGCTGAATTTGTGATCAACAATACAGTAAAACAGTAATATTGTGAAATATTACAATATAAAAATAAAATTTGATACATTTTCAAATGTAATTTATTCTTGTGATGGCAAAGCTGAATGATCCTTCAGAAATCATTATAATATGGTGATTTGGTGTTCAAAAACATTTCTTATTATTATCAATTTTAAAATCAGTGGGATTCTTCTTATTATTTTGTGGGAACTTGACATTTTATTTCAGGATTCTTTGATGAATAGAAAGTTCAAAAGAACATTTTTCATGCATGCTTGTTGAATAATTTTTTTATTTGTTTTTACTGACCCCAAACTTTTGATTGAGTCCTTTTTGGAGCCTTAATCCCCTTAGAAATACTGCATGTATGACAAACTTTTAAGTCCAGTGCTGTTACTGAGGTATTTTTTTATAGATTTAAATCCAAATCTACGCCATTATAAAATTCCAGTATCATATTAAGGTACAAAATCGTAGAAAAACACCAAGGATTATACATTTCAAGGGCCGTGCATATTGTAAACCTGCCGATACAAGAATCTAAATGAAGAATCAAAGTTCAGCAGTTTCTCACACACACAAACATGAAAAAATAAGAACACACAGAGACAAACTAACATGCTTGCCATGATTTACAACATAGTTTGATTTTATCATTCTATCATCTACAAACCAATTGAAGATTACTTATGAATCAAGATCATAACAAAAGCCTTGGTTTTATGTGTCATAAGAGCTTATCTTGCAGAAAACATTAACCATGTCTATTAGTATAACCTTGACTTTGTCAACAATCTCAGACATTTTTCTGAAAAGCTCAGTCTCTTCAACACCAGATTTCTGACATTCCCTGAGACCCTGCTGACATCAGAGTGTGGTGATTGTGGTGGTGACAGCTGGCACTGCTGTGTACTCATGCTCCATCCAGACAGATGCTGGCTACCTGACCCAGCTGTAGCCTGGCAGAGCTCAACGTCAGACTGCCCCCCGGTGGATCCAGCACACATCTGCCACCATGAGCCAGTCTCACAAGGCCTAGCGGTGACTCAGTGGAGATGCAAAAATGGCATAACATGCCAAAGCACTGCATACTGACAGGGCAAAATAAAGGCGACATATGCTTGTGTGGCAATGAGAGAGAATGGTTTGGCAGGTTGGCAGAATGTGAAGTGACTCACGAGTGGGTTTGCGTACCCATATACACAAGTGAACGATGAGCCAAGCTCTGCTATTAAACTAGTGTCGTTTCACAAACAAACCATATTTTACACTGATAACAGTAATTTTGTTAGTGGTAGCATGACAAATCACACAGCTTGTTTTTGACACTTTAGATGGTGGCAAAGCATTTGTAAAAGTATTTGCCAAATGGACCAAGATAGCAATAGGTTAATGCTTTTTTTTAAATGAAACTTAATTTCATTAAATTTTTTAAAAATGAGCAATTAAATGTATTGTTACATTTAATTATAATTTTGAACAATTTAAATTATCGTTGTCAATTTGAAAGTGATGTATTAATGTATAAAATTGAATTATCATTTTAAATAAGATGTCATTTCATATGTCTGTTTATTGTCAATTTGATTTATTATATTTGGTGATTTATTATTTCATTATTTTATATTAATTAATTTACATTGGTCTTATTTGAGGTACACTGCTAGTTCCTCCACAGCAGCCAAGTGATTAAAGAGCAGGGCTGGCACCACCATAGTTTGCAGGTTCAACTTTTATTAGAGACTGAAGAGCTATGATCACTGTGAAAGCACTCAACCGTCTGTTGCTCCAGGGGGACTGTACCTGCAATTTCTGAGCTGCCATGTACACTTAAAGTAGAGGACTAAATCACATGTAACAAACCTGGAAACCGTGTTTTCCTCTCCACCAGGTGGTGTCCTCTTTGGGTGGCATGTCTATTACGGAAACAATATCCCCCACCTGACAGAGAAAGAGAAAATTATCAACAGCATTCTTCACAAAATAATTGTTATTAGTATGGCAATCACGTATCTTCAATACTGCATTAATCTATCTTCATTTTTAGCCCAGTCACCTCAAATGACAGCTCATCAGCAGCCTGGGCAATGTAGCGCTTGATCACATGGGCCGCTGCGATAGCTGGAACATTTATGGATGACTCCTCATGCACCAGCAAGTGATTCCCTTTGTTGTCAACCTGGAGAAAGAGATGAATTATATTCAGTGAACATCCCTCATCCTCGCTGATTATTCATGTAAATAAAAAGCAGCCAATCAGCTCTCTCAGCTGGCATCAAATCTGTACCTCCATCCATGTGAGGGCCGGCCCACAGTTGATCTTGTTATCAGCAATCGCTGAGAGACGGGAGAGGTAAGCCATCAGCATCTGGGAAACTGCCTGTTGGGAGAAAAAGAGCAAGAAAGGGAGGGTTAAGCAAGTGTAACAGCTTCCAAGGGGGTAATTCTATAAATACAGAGTATTTTTACAGGGAAGTTAAAGGCACACAACTTGAAGAACGAATGGTTAGAGTTTGCATACTTTCTCATTATAAAATGGTAGGGTAGGTATAAGGAATGCAGCTTTCCGGTTAAAAACTAAGCAGAGTTTCGGCATAGCTCACATTAAACTTGTAGAATTCAAATCTATGTTTATTTAAGTAACTCATGAAAACAACTGTTCTTGTTTCTACACATTCTCAAAAGCAATGCTAGTTTCTTCAGTGAAAGACGCTTTGTATACATTTATTTGAGGCATAACAGTCTGTCATTGTTTTTCAGAGTATATGTTTGGTGACTGTGGTTACTTTAAAAGGGATGAAGTTGCACACAAATATAAAATGATCTGAATTATACTTCCACACAGCTTGCATAAAAACTAATATAGCAGGAGGAGGGGTGGAGCGGTCTCATATTTATACAGCTCAAAAGATCTGTCTAATAAAAGTGCTCTACCACACATCTCTTTCTAAAACTTTACAGCCTATTTAAACCCCATTACATACAGCTTAGTCTAAAAATACAGTAGTTATAATAAAAGTCTTTCCTAGTGGAAAACAGAGACAGTAGGATGTCAGCTCATCAGCAAAGAGCAAAATGTTAAAACCTGCAAGTGTTAAAAATTTCTAATTCACAGCACCAATTTCACAGCACCAAACCAACAGCAGTCCAAAATAAAGTGTTTCTTTGTGTGTTTTACATAGTATTTTTTTAGGCAGAGAAAATTAAAGAGCATTTCTTTACCGTCAGTTAATTCTGGAAGCTGATTTAAGTTGCTCTATAAAACGTCAGCATGTGGTTTTGTGATGCTCCATATCCCAGTTTGGTCTACTTCATTTGTTTTAAACGTCATAATGCATTCCTGTGTGTATTTATAATGCATAGCAAAAACTTTACTAAATACTGACAAGGTGTCTAAATCAAGAACTAAATCAAATCTAAAATCACTAATCAAGCTATCTGTCTCTCTTTTAGAAAAGATTAAATTGTTGCACTTTGATACAGAATGTTTATTCAAATATTTCTCCTCAAGTCACAGCAAATGTGCATATGGAAAATATTGGAGGGTATTTTGGCCAAATATAAACCATAACAATGTACAATACATTGCAAAAGATACACATACTGCTTAATGCATTAAATTGATCAAATGGGACAGTGAATACATTTAAATGTTACAAAAGATTTCTATAAAAAAAAAAGTTTATAATTACCCCGAAATAAGGGGTTTGATGAGATAGTGCATATATACCAGTTTAATAAATATGAAAAGCAAGGGTTTTGGTGACTGGTGAACAGCCTACGAGAGAAAACAGGAGATGTACCAGTGAAAGCCTATACGATTTTATTCATGATCCACAGAGCACAGATGGAATCTGTTCCAGCTGAACATGTCCCAGGATCCACACTCCTGTCAATTCCTTTCCCAGACATATGCTGGCACAGACTAACCAAAATGTAAAACTAAGGCCAAATGGGGCTGCAAAGGAAGCATAATTAGGTCAAAGAAGACTGTATAGACAGCTGCAAGATTCTGATACAGCTACATGTACCTCTAGAATCCAAGGCAACTCTGCTTGTGTTGACTACACTAGAGAAAATTGTGAAGAAAGTATGTAAACAGAAGTTGAACAGTGTTCTCTAATGATAGGGTTGCCTGCTTCAGTTATTTGCTCATGTTATGTTGTGCTCATGTGCTAATGAGGCTTATTTGTGTGAGATATCACATATTTAATGCATATGCCAGCCTCATAATGAGACTGTCCTTTGAGGTGTTTGTCCCTATAAATCAGAGCCAATTAACCTTTTAAGATCATCTTAGGGCTTGTAATACTGAGATCCCCTTTCAAGATTCAGATACATCTTTACCAAGATCTCTAAATTGTCTCTCTATAAATAAAACGGCAAAATCCAATTGAATATGACCTCAAAGCTGTTTTCCTGTATTGAGAATCTCAAAGCGCCCAGTTACACAAAAAAACCATAGTGGGAGCTTCCACTTAGCTGCTTTGGAGAGACTTCCATTACTGCAAAACATAATGTGCGGCATTATCAGCCACTCAAACTTCAAAGCAGATCAATTTAGCTGTGAAAATATGCCACGGTTCAAGTATACTCTTCTGTAAAACAAATGCCGGTTATGCCCAACACAGCAGGAAGAAGAGGTTTTTTTCGTATACTACACGGATATCTATATGACGGTCTCTCAAGGGACACCATTAGGTGTTGTTAACCAGCCTCACTGAGCACTCACTCACCACAGATGACTAAAACTGCTCTAAGAGGGACATCTTCCAGGATAAGCTCCTTGTACACTGGGTATAAAAGGTCTAACCCTAACCATTCTGCATTTATCTAAAAAAAGGAGCCTAAAATGGCTCATTGGCCGCAGGGGAGTGCTAAAAGAAGAGTGCTTGGGGATCTTACCTCTGCTCTCTCCCTCAGGCTGTCGAAACGGGGAAGCTCGGGGAGCTGGGAAAAGCGGCGGTCATAGATGCAGAGATGGAGATGCTTATCCAGGACTCGGAAATCTTCATAGCTCCGCCTCACGATCCAGCTTCGTCCCTGCAGGGCGGTATAAGAGGGCAGTAACTCAGAAGGTAAACAAACAAGTGTTCGAGCATGTTGACGTTTGGTCTGCAGAGTAAATATGAGGGCTTGTTTTTTGGATAGACCTCATTTGGCAAGTCTAGCACCACGATGACCACACAAAACTGCCACTTCAGAGTAGCCACATTACAGCTGTGTGTTTAATCCTGGACATAGCAGCATTCAAAGCAATGAGGAGAGGGACAGTGACAAACCATTTTTACAGCTAGAACTAGATTTGGATTTCCTGAAGGAAATACTGATACTTTTAGGGTAGATAAAGAATAGAATCCAATGTTTTGAAATAATAATAAATAAAAAACTAAAACATTTTTGATAAAGGTGAATCCCAATTTTTAAACACCCAGAAAATTATGGTTGTTGGGTATTGGGTCATTGTTACTAAAAGATTAGATTTTTCAATGTTGCATCATAAGATAAATGTTTCATGTTCAGAAAATAAGCTAATATGAATTAAATATTGAGCAGCACAACCGTTTTCAACATTGATAAGTAATGTTTCTTGAGCAGAAAAGGATCATGTGACACTGAAGACTGGAGTAATGACTGCTGAAAATATTAAAATAGGTTAATTAAAAAGGTTTTATATTGTAATAATATTTCACAGTATTACTATTTTACTGATCAAAGAAATGCAGCCTCTGTGGGCATAAAGACTTCTTTTTGAAAACATTTAAAAAAAAAAAGATCATCCTAACCCCTTTGAACGTACTGTATATCATATAAAGTAAATCAACTCAAATCTGTACATGAGTGTCTCTTAAAACGGCAAACTCTACAAAACTACACTGCACTACATTATTGTCTGAAAAAAAGGATGCAGTTATGATAGGGGCATCAGCAGCTGTATAGAGCACTTGAGAATTCTCAATTAGAAGATATCAATGAGCATGAAACTGAATATGCTGATGGGATTCTATGGAGAAGAGTGGGAATAGACTGAGTATGCTAGTTTCTCTTTCCTGCCTCTCATGGTGGATTCCCTTTGTGGCTGCCCTGTGTAAAGCATCAATCATCCTGCCAATGTTGTGCCGCTTGACTAGAACACACTGTGCACTCCTGTAGACCCACGGTTGACCATAGCCGACCAATCAGATTTCCTAATTAAATGACATACAGCAGCATGTGTACATTTGTTAGTTACAAAACAGTTTTTTCTTTTGGCGAATATTTAGACCGACATGATCCTAATCCAGGATTAAAAATAGCTCCTTGCACGGAAAATCAATTTTGAATACAGTTTTGTGGCTAGTAAAAATTCTTGATATATTTTCTCAATTCACCTGCCATTAGTGTGAAGATAAGGCACAAAAACTAATTTTGGTCCCTTGTACCTATATGTGATAAGACCATATTGAATTCTATTCTAGCTAAATTTACATTGTATAGGCCTATTATCCGCTCTAATGAACCTCAAATCAATTTATTACACCACCACTTTATAAAACCATTTAGTATTTTTCCTTTCTCTTTTGGAATATCTGCACTTTTCCCTTCATTTCTTCAGTATCCAAGCCACAGAGTCCATATCCACACCAAATGGAAAATCTCAATGTCTATGATTCGCCCTAAACACTTCTCTCTGAACTAGGGAAGGGAGAAAAGACTTCAAAAAATGCTGGTGTACTAGTGCACCCATAGGGAAAACAAACAGTTGTTCAGCCTTCCTGCTTCCAAAGCATTTCATAGGGGACTGAGGAGCATTTGTTTGGAAAAACGGCAATGAGAGTGGAACTAAAATGCTTTTCCTGTGTGTCTGATCCCTGTCCATTCAGACGGCTCCTGGCCAAACATGCACTCTCAGTCGTTAATGTTTTATTTTTTTCTCATTTTAAACACACAGGAGCAGTGCTGTGGATTTGGATGAGTTCTCACACACCAAGATGGAATGAGGTTTCCACACACAAACCAAGACTTCAGATATTTTTCCACTGAGTTTTCAATCACATCTGCCAGTGCTCAAATCAAGTACACAAGCAGACAGCTGCCTGATTTCTGTACCAGATTTAGGTACAGTTCACTTAAAAATAGAAATGATGTCCAATTTAGTTTTTGAGTGGACTATCCATTTCAGTAGCTAATCTTGTACTTTTTTGCAAAAAAAAGGACAGTTAAAATTTTGTAGCAACACACTAATGCGAAACCGTAGAAGGTCTGCATCTCAAATTTAAATAAGCAACAACACATAGTTGAGTTTAAGTTAGGCTATGGCTTTACTGGGGTGTCTCAAGTTGACGATTTCATCTCTCCCTTTACTGTGAAAAATCACCATACTCTTGCATTTGCAGATTGGTACTAGATTCTGCTATACTTGTTTTTGGAAGTTATGTTAGATGTTAATGTTAGATGCAATGAAGTGCACAAAGACGCCCATGCGTATGTACATAGACAAGCATTATTATACAATATATTCTGTCTTACCTGACAGTAGATCTGAACCAAATACACAGGCTCTTTTGATTCCAGGCCATTCCGTGTCACTTCAGTCTGTTCATCTGCGAGGGTTAACTATAAAGAAAGAGATGAAGGAAGGAATGAACAGAGAGAAGAGAGCACTTTCTTGTTTTAGTGACAGCTGAAAACACTTAAGACATCACATTCTGTTGCTATTATGAGAAGCTTTTTTGATATTGGTGAAAAAATGACTAGCAACAACGTGTCTCTGTGTAGTAAGGTGCAGAGATTGTTCCCCGGGTTTGAAGATGTGTTAAATGATTTGTCATCAGCTGAGCATATTGTCCACATATTATAAATAATAAATACAAGAGCGCTGAAACGGTGAATCCAGTGACAGACGGATCACAGACTGAGCCATGCATGTAAAGAAGTCACTCATATTCTGATTACATTTCTTCAGTCCATCGTAGCTTTTAGTGATAAATGTGAAATAAAAGTTAAATTAATATAAAAAGCTTTTAAGGACTTCATATTAATTCACAGACATCAAAAACAACAATTGTTACATTAGATTATTTTTATCAACATGGTGTGTGTTTTATATGGTCAGTCACACTTTAGATTAGGGTCCAATTCTCACTATTAACTAAGACTTTTTAGGGGTGTTGAAATTAATCGTTGCATTGTGTTGCGGACTATTCTGCATCGATGCAGAAATAGACCACAATCGATTATACCCAACTGAGGTTTCTCCGATTTCATTTGTCACAAACGTGCTACTCACAAAACACATTTTCCAGTGTGTGAGCTGGAGTGTGTGCATGCGTGTGTGTGAGTGTGAGTGTGCGTGCGTGCAAGGCTGCGTGTGTGCACGAGTCAAGTACTTGTGTGTGTGTGTGTGTGTGAGCCTTATTGTAACTTAAGTACACTTGACAGTTTCATGAACTTTTAGTATTTACTAGTGTTTGTTATAAATGGTCCTGTCATCTGATGTGTTCAGACTTAAGTTTTGTTTGATGTTTACTACATTCAGGAAGTGTATTGCTTGGAGCAGATAAAATAAAAAGGGAGTTCATATTGACGGCTTGTATTCATTGAAGAAACTTATAATTATGCTTATAAGTACTAATAAACAGCCAATATCCTAGTAATATGCATGCTAATAAGCAACTAGTTAGTACAGATAATTGGACCCTAAAGTGTTACCATATGGTGTTGTGTTGATATAAATGGACTCACTATACATGCCGAGTGTAAACTGTTTTTTTTTGCTCGTAAGCATTTTTTTTTCTCTCAGGCAACATTATGTCAATCATTGATGCATGTACGGTTGAGGCTCACATTAAGTGAGGGGACTTACAAGCTTTTTAAACATTTAAAATTGACCAGTGTACTATCACATCACATATAGGCTACTAGAAACTCTATAGTGTGCACATTACCTGACACACACAGATACACACTATTGTTGTTTTTGTTGAACAGAATGACCATACAGTTTTCTGCCATTTACCTAATCATTTGTACAGTCATCTTTTTATTTTTTATCCATCCAAAGCTATAACAGCAACACTGAAAACTCCAATCTCTGTGTTTAGCGCCAAATCTTTGACATGATTACCAGGTTAACTGACTCGTAATGTGTGCAATGGCTCACAAGCTCCCGAGTGTCTAAACTCGCAAAGTGTATGCCCAGCCAAAGAGTAATTACAAACACAATGGATCTGTTTGTTGTCTCAAACGCTGTACATAACAAAAGAACTCTTTCTTGATGCGTTTCAAAATAGTCCCAGATCCATGTTTGCGAGGGAACATCGAAGAAATGTACCATGAATAACTATATATCATTCATAAAAAAAAGTCCTCTTACCCTGCTCCAAGTATATTGACTCAAATATTACCCATTACATCATCTCAGGGTGTTCACACACTGACTGTTGTGTTGCGTGAGTGAAAAAAAATTCTGCTGTGACTCATTTGAGTTTGTTCATACTGTGAGATAGGTGATGACCTCAGCGAGAGACACACAAACATTGAATAAATAAATAAAAATCTTTGTCTTGCCAAAAACAAAGGGTGACTATATTTCTGTCAAGTGCAGCTAGTCACACTCCCACATAAAAATAAACAGCATCGTGCAAAAAGCCTCTATACTGGACTAACATCATAAACACATTTAAAGAGGAGCAGAACGGCAAATATCTTTTCAATAAGAGCTTTGACAGCAGCTACTTGGACTTCAGTTGGTAGCAAAAGCATTGAGCTGTAAATCTTGATAGAGCGTAATGCGTATAAAAGGTTGCATCCAGGTGGATCCACTGATAAATAATTTATTTACACACAATTTACCATGAGATCAATAAAGTGTCTCTCTATCTCCATCCATCTAGTTAAATAGCTTTAATGGAAGAGCAAAAATAAAAACAACCCTCTAACCACTTTGTGTTAACTGATATTAACATCCATTTCTGATGATCTGATCACAAGTTGTCAGGTAAGACAGTGTCAATGAAAAGGTTGGCTATTTACACTTAGTGCAAACAGACACTGCCAAGATTTTAAACCCTTGGTTTGGTGGAATGATTACATATTGGATCCTGTGCTATTGTTCGGGAAACATTAGGACTTAGGACTTTAATATTAGCACTTACACTACAAATGTGGTCACATGCGTTTCTGATCAAAACAAAAAATGTTTTAGACCAATCTTACACCTGTATACTTGCAGTCTTTTAGCACTGTCCACTCACCTAGTTTTTGTTTAAACAACACTATGCAGTCCTTTGACAGTCTTCGTTTTGTACCTGAAGGCTGAAATCATATTAAAAAAAAGTACCAAATGTTCCTTTAAAATAGAAAAAGATTGTGTGAACCCTGAAATCTGCCGTCAAATCTCACCTATACGAGTGTGTGGCAGTGTTAATTACACTCTAGTTCAGAAAGCAGCCGTTAGGTTGTATTCCTGTCACGATGAGTGAAAGCTCAGTGGCACTGCACTCTTTAGAGGGAGGGATTATGCCCTTAAAGAAGGCAGGGTTACAGAGAGCTGTGAAGTATTAAATATCTGTCTCAGTGTGTGTGCAAGTGAAACTTTAGACATCTTAACAATACCACATGAAGGCCTGACTGAGCTACGGTCTGAGACTTCTGTTCATTCCACATCCTTACAAGTGAAAAGTGAAATCTAACGCTGCTGCTCTGACGCGAGCAAAGAAACAGACCTCTGACCAGCAAGGTCTACTTGAGAAGAGTGGGAAAAGATTAGAGAGAAGCACAACCAGGTGTACGTGAAATTTGGAAGCCGCGTGCTTCAGTAAGGTCCGGTAAGCAGTGCAGCTCTTCAGAAAACCCTGGGTAACATGAGAAGTAATGACCCAGTTATTCACAGCACAGTTTAAAACTCTCACAGTTTAAAAAGAGAAAGAGAGGTATCCCCACCACAAGTGCCAGGAAAATGAACTCAGATGGGCTTCCATAACCTAAACAGTTAGGGAAATATACTTTAGCAGTGACCACAAAGGGTTTTTAACATGAAGTCCCATGGGACGCACAAACAAATGCATTCGCAGAAGTGGACCTTAAGGAAAGCATCTACACTTTATGGGGATTCTTCAGCTAATCATTTATAAGCACTCACAGGCATGAAAGATATTAAAGTACTCTGGGTGCTCAGGAGGTACTGAGCTCCCCGCAAGAGCGGTTACAGAAAATCCATTTAGTGGATCCATAGCGCATGGTTACGCAGCACTGATCTGAAGTACAAAGCATGATGTCAATGGCCCTGGTGAGACCTGAAGACATTAGGTGTCTCTTAAAGCACATCTGCAGCCTTTAAGTGTGAATCAAGTGAGATTAAAGTGAAGGTATGACCAAGAGCAAAATAAAAGGGTGGGAAAATAAAACAAGCGGTGAGCAAAAAGGGCAAAGACGACTTACAGAGGCACAACATCCCGTTTGCGCTCATTAACGCAGCATCTTTTGTTCACCCCAAGATTCCGGCTGCACGCTGGAAGCTCAATTCAGATGCCGTACTCCTAAACATTCAAGGATTCCCACCTTCGACTTCCATTAGTCAAGCATGCGTGAAAGTAAAACCGGTTCTTTTTGTTCAGCAGAAATCCACTCGGCAGAACACAGATGTCAGTTGAGTTTCCCACCCCCTCCGGAGTGCCGTCCCGGCTGAGTTGTTGTGAAGCACAAGGGTTGAGGTTCCCCCTTTGGTGCTTTCCTGCAAACTTACACAGAGTGAAGTGCTGGCTGGTCGACTTTTTGCAGAAATCCAGTTGTTTTCAGGGACTTCATTGCAGTTTGGTTTTCCTAATTTGTGATGAGATGCTGCGGTCCCTTCTTACTCCATGTTATCTGAAATTCACTCACTTAGTTTGCTGGCCAAAAGTGGTCTGGAGAACACACAGAAGAAAGTAAGATGAAAAAAGCAGTTCTCCCTTTGCATTTGTTGTGGTGTCCTTTCACCACACGCTCTCGTTTTCTCCAGACTCTATTGGTCTCCCCCCCGTTCCCAACCCCCAGCGCCTCCCCCATTCGCTAGCTCTCAGTGGTACAGTCCCTGGGACAAAGCACAGGGCCAGTGAGCCAAAAGAAACAGTGGGGAGAGCCGTGAAGAGGGGGTTGCCCTTGTAGGAGCACAGAGCGGTTCTCCAGCATGTGCCCTTCACTCTCCGTCCTGATCCTCTGGGACCAGTGCAGTCCAGAGCAAGAGAAACAGAAGGGACAGAGACAAATGTTAGTGCTGCATTGAGAATGTCTGGAGAATCCTTCATGAACGACAATGGCTGCTTGAGGCTGTATTGTCTAATAATCACACTATTGTAGTAGCACAAAAGACAAAGAACGAAAACAAAGAGCCTCCATATGTCTCGTACTTTGGCAGGGGGTGCTTTCCGTTCACGGCCATTTTTAATGACCTAATTATCGTGTTCATTGATGAAGACAATAAGGACAGGTTAGGATAGTTGACTACTCCAACAAATTACTATTCGAATGGTAAGGTTGACCAATTAATGTAACTTTTTAAAAGGGATAGTTTACCAAAAAAAAAAAAAAACACATTTGAGAGTGTAGAATAGAAAAAAACAAAGGTATGGAAAGAAATGCCTATAGGTTTAGACATGATGGTGAGTTAATGACAATATTTTAAAGGTGGTTAAAGGGAGTGGATTTAGACATACAACTTGATTTCAGCGTGCTAGTATTTGTATCTCTTAATACACACCATTTTAATCACTGCTGCTTCAGCCATAAAAGCTGTTGAATGAAATATAACATGTCAACAATACATCAAACATTACTGTCAGTCTGCTGTGAGCAATGTTCCCTTTTTTATACACAATTTAAATGCTTGTTCAGGAGAATTATGGTAGTTTTGTGTAATGAAAAGTTACAGCTATTTAGCCTATTTGTTGTATATTTGTCAGCTAACTGATTTTAGGGCTACACTAGCATCCATACCGCAAAGATTTGTTTCTGTTGGATATGATCTTAACCCAGGCTTATTATTCAACATTTTCTTACCACCAACCAGTCAACTACAGTACCTATCAAACGTTTTGGAAAGAAGTCTCAACAAGACTTGGGTGCTCACCGAGGCTGCATTTATTTAATCAAAAACATTAAAAACAGTAAAAATAGCTTTTTTATTTAAATACATATTTTAAAATGTAATTTATTCCTATGATGGCAAAGCTGATTTTTCAGCATCATTACTCTTCAGTGTCACATGATCCTTCAGAAATCATTCTAATATGCTGATTTGGTGCTCAGGTAACATTTCTTAATAATGAGAATAATAATAGTATAATGTTATATTAGCATTTATTAAATTTATTAAAGCATTTATTATTATTTTTTCTTCTAAATTTCATTTAATGCATCCTTGATCAATAAAAGAATTTCTCTTTTTTTATCTTACGCAAATGTTTAAATGGTATCATTATATCAAGGCACATTTTACAATTATTGCTTTAGTCTGACTGAAATGTTAAAGTTTATTTAAAGTACATGCAATTGTAATTACCTATTTGTTGATTTTGAAAGTTTAACCTGACTTTAAGTTCAAGGTCTAATGATGATAAGACGTGGCCTGAGGCAGTGACTATGACAGAAGTACAAAGACAAGCACACAGATACATATTTACACAACTTTCAGCCATAAATCAGTGCAGGGGACAGAAAAAAAGCAATGGGTCACTCCAAATTACATCACTTGTGCCATCACAGCACATCTGAGGGTGATTAAAAAGATTTTCCTGGAGGAGTGTTGTGAAATGCGGCAGTCAACCACACGGAACGCAAGAGAGATCCAAGAGTCCTGCTATTCGACCTGCAGAAATGAGAAATCCTTCCCTGGAGCCCCACTCGCTCAGAAACACATGGCTGCTTCAGTGTGAGTATGAGAGTTTGAGGAGGGAGGCTGGCTGGTATCAGATGTGTTTGGATTATTTCATGGAGGTGGAAGAGGTCATGCAGACCAAAACAAATATGACAGCTTAGAGACTTCAGCTGAAATGTGAGGAGTTTAAAAATGCCTTGGCTTAAAACTATGACATATGACGTACCATTAGCTATAATAACAAGAGTGTGTTCCAGCAAGATTAGAAACACATATGATGCAAGTTAACAAACAAATCATTCTCCTGCAAAGTTATAGAGCGATGACCTTTAAA
This sequence comes from Rutilus rutilus, assembly GCF_951802725.1. NCBI lineage: Eukaryota > Metazoa > Chordata > Actinopteri > Cypriniformes > Leuciscidae > Rutilus > Rutilus rutilus. The sequence continues at coordinate 18,599,532 of NC_140231.1, read as the reverse complement.
GGGCCAGAATTGTGATTCCATTGAATAAAGAAATGCCAAGTCGTATGATTATTCAGTTACTCACTAATGTGTCCGGATGAGCTGCAAAAGAGCATTCTTTAGAGTGGACACATTCCAGCGGAAGATTTAACACCCTCAAGCATCCAGTTCCAAAACAAATCCAGAGGCTGAGTGTGGAAAATACACATTCCTTAAACAGAGGAATTCACTATGGATGGGACAGAATTAGTTCAATTAGTGAGATTGAATAGCTTATTTATTCTATAACATTTGTTTTTAACATGTATCGCAGCATATAAATGTTGAAATTGAACTAGTTAAGAATTGTTTCATAATCTTACAATTATCAGTAATATATTATATAAACAATTCTGGGTGCTATTTCAGTCACGTTTCACCACACAATTAAACAGTCATGCTAAAACCCTCTCTGAGAGGACCACAAAAACAGGTTCTGTTTCTGTGAATTTCATTTCATCAAAGCTCAAAAGGACCATGTATAATACAACATTTGCAAGATTACAAAGATAATATCTTCAGATTCATACCCTTTAAAGCATTATGAACTGACATCAAAGTACCGCTTTTGTAACAAATTGCAAGGCAATTTACATTAGACTTCAAAACTGCCTGCTATAATGCATAATCTAATAGCTCTGTGCAATCAAATCTTACAGTAATTTCGCCTATGTATTTGTTGAATCTGTATATATCAGTTATTCTATTAAAGGGGTGTGATTAGTGTACACTTGTTGCTAAGAAACATGTCTGATTAGTGTCTACAAAAGATAACCCTAAACCGGCCTAAATATACACTGGTTCTTTATATCACTTTTTTTAGTCAGTCACCTACACGTCATGTGACTAATCACTTTGGAGTCACAGGATGACATCATAATGCTGATTGGCTGATGGGAACAATAACACTAACCCATTAGTCCCAAACCTTGAGCTGAAATGTTCAAGACAGAAGACACAAAAAATACTTAGAATTCCAAAGTTCATTTCACAGATCCCTCTATAAATCTATAACTAAGTGTTTTGCTGCAAAGAATCAAAGATAATTTCCTCTGAGTAATAGATTACCTCCAAACCTACATCTTAAAGCAGGAAGAAATCAAGAAAAACAGTGGCAACATGAACTTGAAGGACATGGCATCATCCACTGGATCATACATTAAAATAAGACTCTCTCTCTCTGAACAGCTATAAATATTATACAATTAAAATCCACTAGTGACCTAGTTCATCCAGATTTGCCTGAACAGAAGCTGGGCATCCTGCCAGCTTTGCCAGGGTAAATCCCTTACATGATTCCACAAATCACGCTTTGAGAGGACATTCAAGGAAATGGGAGGTCACTGAAATGAACACGTCCGGTGTGACTGGTCAAGAAACTGTACCGTAATCTGTAGCCAGATGAATAAATTTCACATTGTAGAATGATAATACAAACAAAATATTACTGTGCTGAAAAATGTATTTTCTGTGGATAGGGCGGGGCTGCAGAGGTAAGAGCAGGTCTGTGCGTATAAAGTGGTCTTCCCACACGCTCTCCAACCCAAGGGGGGTGAAACGAGTGGTATTTTTGTCGGGCTGCAGAGTGGTTGTGTTTTTGAGTGCGTTGTCCTGTGGGCAATAGTGGAGTGCTCCATTGTTTCATTGCAGAGGAGGGACCAAGATAAAGCAGTGCCTCTGAGGATGACATAACTAAGCAAGGTAGCTTTGAAAGGGTTTAATGTGGATGAAAGATTAAAGTTGATAAGATTAAAACACACAGAAGAAGGTAACAGACTAGAACTATAAATTGTTGTTGGATGACCAATCATAACCCAATTTTTTTTTTTTTTATACATGCACTAACATTCAAAAGATTGGGGTCTATAAGATTTTTTTTTACCTGTTTTTCTAAGTCATTATAAGTTTTTATAAGGCTACATTTATTTGCAAAACAGTAAAAATTTGAAACATTATGAACATTTTAAATAATTGGTTTCTATTTTAATATTATTTAAAATGCATTTTATTCCTGTAAATAAAAAAAAAGCTTTACCACCGTAAAGCTGAATTTTCAGCAGCCATTAGTTCAGTCTTCAATGCCACATGATCCTTTAAAAATCATTCTAATATGCTAATTCAGCACTCAAGAAACATTTAACCGTTAGGTTGAAAACCATTGTGCTGCTTAATATTTTATTGTGGAAACTGACACATTTGTTCAGGATTCTTTGATGAATAGAAAGTACAAAATAACAGTATTTATTAGAATACATTTTTTACTCAAGTAAATAAAAAATAAAATAAAATAAAAAATCCCTCCAAAACTACTTAATGAAAAAAGTAAGCAATATTACATGCGTTTGAAAAAAATAAAATAAATCATACCTTTTTTTTTTTTTTGCTATGGTATCAAAAATGGGAGGAGGGGGTCACATCGAATTATTTTTTCACCCCTGATAGTTTTGCATCTCTCCAAGCACAAACTAGTTATTGGGCTTTTGGCCTCATCTTCTGTTAATGCAGACAAGCACATTATGTCTTGCAGCGTGCAGTCAAATATGATATCAGAATATTTTCTGTGAGGGTTAGTGTTAGGGGATGGAATATACCGGGTGGCGCCATCACTGATCTTGAATAATGCACACTCCTCAGTAAATGTGCAGTTGCGCCCCTGTGTGTACTAAACAGCCTCAGTCCCGCACTGTTAATGATTTAGACTAGTTTGTCAGCTCAGCCTCAGACATATAAAGGTGCTTGCACACTGAAAACACATTGAACTGCACAGATCGATAACAAAGCCAGCTCAGCAGCTAGTAAACATCCCAAAGAGATCTTACAGCATGTTTTCCCCAAACAAGGTCCACAGCAGTACAAGAGCAGATGCTATTAGAACACTGCACATAGCGGCTACACGTAGCCATTTAGCAGTAGAGGGACTGCATGGAGTGAATGGGGTAGTCTGGTGCTTAACAGAGATATTCTTCTGTAAAATGTCCTCTTCTGGGACTGCTGTCATTTGTAAGAGCAGTTTTGATTCCTGAATCAGCATTGTTAATGAGTAGAGGGCACAAGGCAGGGCTAGAGGGAGATTGGAAGGGCAGTCTCCAAGGACTATTTCACAGGCCAGTTCCTCCTGAAATCTCTACCCCACAATATCAGCTGAGGCATTTTGTCATTAACAAGCATACATGGGGTCAACTGACTGACATGATTTATGTGGCCACACATGTACACACCGTTGGGCACATATGCAAACTGCAGTCTGAGATGCTCTGATGGAGAGAGGGGCAGGCCACATGGGATGTCATGCCTTGACTGTGCACAACTCTTTGGGATTTGTGCATCCACAATGCTGACTTGGCAACTGATATATAAAAAAAAGTTCTAAAAAGCCCAGCTTGCAAAAGTAATTCATTTTAATGCAAAATCTCACATCGGAGAGCTTGCCAAATATTAGATCACAAGCTGCTTTCCGCTTCGCAGGGTCTTTATGCAGTTTACTGTTTCCTACACACTAACGGTCCTTGCACAGATGCACACTGAGTCTGAAATTTTCGTATGCGTTTTTTCGTATTCGTCATCCTAAAAATGTGTCACGCACAGAAACCTTGCACAACGACTAAGATGCATATTAATTAATCAGTTGCGGGGTAAAATAATAAAATAATAATAAAAAAAAAAAAAAAAAAAAAACCGCAAACCAATACAAGAAGTAGTCTTAAAGCAGTGAGGATGATTTTGTTGTCCTCTCTCTTTTTAAAAAGTGTCCATCCAATCCTGAGATTGCGTAGAGAGGAAGGAGAGTTCCACCTTCGCTTGTACGGTGGCTCTGAATTGTCAAAACCCCTCTCAAAATGCTTGCTACGGATGCAAAAATCACAGAAAATCAAACCCGATCCAAAAATGTTTATGACGGACGAAAGTTTCGGAGGCAGTGTGTAAACTGGATTGACACAACGTGAAGTCGTATTTATTGTGTGCAAATATTTCGGACAAGAATTTCGGGCTCAGTGTGCAATGACCTTAAGCAAGGAATATCTGTAGAAGTTCACTTTACTTGGCAAAACCTGTACATTTGGAGATATATATATCAAATTTAAATTCTGCTTTGCTATTACATTAATAAATTATGTTAAAATATAAAGCAGTCATTTTAAATAGTAAAAATGTTTCACTATATTACTGCATAAGAGATTCTCACTTAAAATGGCTGAATACCCTGTGAAGTCTATTTCGCCAGTGCACTATTGGAAGACTGGTATGTACTCATAATGTGGCAAGCAATCAATTTACCATTCTACAGGATAGGGCTAGGTGTGCCAACATGCATAAAGAGCCTGCTGAAATAAATAAAACACAAGAGAGTACTCTATGAGAGTGCCTACAAATATCAGACACTGAAGAAATCAGAAAGAGAGCCATGCATTAAACAACGAAGAACTAAACTGGTGGAGTATTCATGTGTGGAAATGAACTCCTGGAACAGATTAGTTTTATGCTGGAAAACAAAATATAGATACTCAGTCACCTAGAAGGCAGAATTAAACAAAATATTTCCCGTCTCATAAATCTGGAAAGCAATGTTAACAAAGCAGATGCTATTTCCTATAACTTTGCCCATTAGCACCAGATGGTGCTAATCAACACATCAGTATTGCCCTAAAAATAAACAGTTGACCAGTCCAAAGCAGGATGAGAATCCAGTTGTTCATGGTCTGTGGTGGGAATAAAAAACAAGCAGAGAGGATAATGTTTTTGTTTTAGTATTCTGTTCATTCAAGAGCCCTAAGTAGCAAACACAACTACCACCCACTCCTTATTAAACTAGCTGATTTGATAAAGAGTGTCGTGCTCTCGACTTGCTGTTACACTACGTGACTCCAATTCTGATTTACATTGAGGGCACAAGCAAGTGTTCATGTCAATGTGATGGCTGAACAGTGACAGCAGCCATACTGGCCTGTCTGACCTGTGGGTTAGAGGCAGCATCTCTGCTCCAGGCTGCCTAATAGCTGAGGAATAAATGTGTCATGTGCACCAGCTGAGGGGTAAGAGCATTTGACTTTCTCCACAGGCAATAAAATGACTAAGAGATGTGAAGATAGATTGCTGGAGAGACAGAGGGTAAATAATAATAGTCAGGCTGTGGACGGCAATTCAAACAGCCTGAGACAAGAGCCGAGAATAGCACAGGATGAGGCCTGCTGTTGAGAAGCACACAAGATTGATGTATCATAACACGTTGGTGACAAAATTTAAGAGGATGAGAGAGAAAAAAGTTCCAATCTTCTGATGGTAGCTGGTTTTACATGTGTCTAGCTAGACAAAACTGGTCTTCAGCTGGTCCTAGCTGGTTTTGGTGGCTGATCAGCCGGTATACCTGCACCTGGCTAAGCTAGTTAACATTGTTGCAGAAAACAGCTTAGATACCTTGACTAGCAAGTATGACCAGATTTCTTCCAGCAAGGGACTGTTTAGCCCTTAAAGTAATTCTGGCAGATACTGTATTTAACTGAATAATAATTTTCATCTTATGACCAATAAGGGATATTAGCCAATAGTACAATTTTGCATAAATAAATAAATAAATAAACTAAAATCAATCGTTTTACATGATACAAGTTAATTTAGGTTAATGCACAGTATGAAAAATGGATATTCATTTTTATTAATAACTAAGTGTTAGATGAAGAAATATTTTATTTAAATGCAAACGGGTGGAAATAAGTATACACAAATATCAAATACTAATATTTAAACAAATCAGTCAATGACTTATATAGGACCAATACGCCATGCACTCCTAGCTAAAATATGAAAGACTTTAATATTCTAAAACAGTAGCAGGTGGAACCAATTTGAGACAAGCAAGCATACATTATAAAGAGATGCACGACGGACCACAGCAAATACTGGGCAATGGGCACATTCCCTGGCACAGGCCCGACCCGACGAAAGCTCTGGGTCGAGGGGGTCGTATATCCAGAGAGTATACAGAGTAGCTATATAAGCCTGGAGCAGAAAATGGGGGAAGGGACAGTGGGACACTAAAAACACGGCCACTGCCCTCACTCATTCACCAGCAGGGAGGGGTGCCTATGGAAACTATTTCCTCCGGTACCAGTCTCAGAACACTGGTACAACATACACGTGTCATCCACACACATTTCCGAGCGGCTGATAAACTTAAGACATATCTGTAATTGAATCCAAGTTGCACTTTTGTCTTCCACTGGCTGTGGGTAGCAGTCGGTGCCAGTTACCACACGGCTGCAATACAAGGCTGAGCAAAGGCCATGAATGAAGCCAGAAGACAAGCCCTCCATTGTGTGCAAGAAAATAAACCAAAATACAATTGGCGGCCGTATCCAACAACACAATTAAGACATCAAATGCAAAGTCACCTCCAGAGCTTTAAACCACAATTGTTTAAATGTCATGCAACAGGCAGAGGAGGGCACAAAAATAAAAAAGCATTCAAGAAAATCTAAACCATGTTTTAGTAAAAGCAATGTCAAATGACCATGTACAGCAATGTAACAGTAAAATCAATGAGTGATGCTACAAGCAAAAGGGTCAATGCCACGTGAGCAAAGCAGCGATTATTGCTAAACGTTTTGCTGTGGGGGACATGAACCCCTCCCATAGTGGCACACATTAATATGGGCTACAGCTTTAACAATGGTACAACCAGGGCCTAAAATTAACACTCTCCAAGAGCCAAATGAGAGTAAAAATCAGCGTTGGGGAGTATGCGAAATGGGGTCACTCGCCAGTTGGCCTGTAACATTTGTATGAATTCTAACAAATGCATGAACGTGAACTAACGGAACCAATGCTCGGAACAGTAGACGGGTCAGTGCAGCATCGCCACAAAAGTTTAAGCCTTGACAATTAAAATATTCAAGCACAAGATGATGCGAAAGGGAGGTCATTTCGTTATTCGCGCGCTGTGTGGAAAGTTGTGCGCACACATACGAAGCCTAATACTAAAATGAGCTCTCTTTCACATCGTCTTGCACTTGAGCGGAAAAATGCACAAAAAATATATATATAAAAAATGTAAAAAAAGTAAAAAAAAAGCGACTATCCTAGTAAACAGTCGGTTATGTCCTAAAGGAATGTGAACAGTTGAGAAAGTAAATGCATGTGTACCGTATCAGTATTAGATGCGTGCATTTGCTCTTAAAGTGACAGCAGCCTAACATTCCTGCTGCTGTCTGTTTTTAATGTTCATCAAACAACAAAGGAAAAAAATAAATTAAAAAAAATCCCCCACTGCTCTTGAATTGTGAATTTTCACTGGCATTTAAAATGTTGGTGTCATTACTGTCGGTTTTTGCAAAAACTGTTTCATGGCCGGTAATAAATATTTATGGCAGGTAAACGTTTAAGTCACCAGCCATTGGCAGGTGTAGAAAAAACATCTGTTTCAGGCCCTAGTTACAACAATGGCAGTAAAGACATTTAGTTACAAATGATTTTCATTTCAAATGAATGATTTCTATTCAAAGAATCCAGAGAACCCAATTTTCACAAAAATATTCAGCAGCACAACTTTGTACAAATGTTTTCAACATAAGAAAGGTTGGTAACAATTTACAATAAGGTCTCATTCGTTAACATTAGTTAATGTATTAGCTAATATGAACTAACAAGCAATACATTTACAGTACATCACAGTATTTATTAATCTTGGTTAATGTTAGTTAATAAAAATAGTCGTTCATTGCTAGTTCACAGTGTTAACTAATACAACAAATACAACTTTGATTTTAATTATGTACTAGTAATTAACATTAAGATTAATAAATGATGTAGAAGTATTGTTCATTCTTAGTTCATGTTAAAGTAGTTAACTAATGTTAATTAATGAAACCTCATTGTAAAGTGTTACCAAAAAGTTTCTTTAGCCGATTAGAATGATTTCTGAATGATCATGTGACACTGAAGATTGGAGTAATGGCTGTTTTCTATTTTCAAGTATTTGTAATTGCAATGATATTTCACAATATTACTGTCTTCACTGTAGTTCTGATCAAATAAACATAGCCTTGGTTAGCATTCAAGATTTCTTTCTAAATCAAAAATCTTACCAACACCAAACTTTTGAATAGTAGTGTATATTGTACATCCCCTTATTATTATGTTTAAAATAATTTGTCATATTCAATGTAAAAATAAGGAAAATGAGCACGCACAAAAAAACTCAAATCAGCAGATACCAATACATTTTTAATGATAATCACTGATACCTATATGGTAATAATATATTGTGCATCCTTAATTAACTAAATCAAGTTCATGGCTAACACAGTAAAAAGATTTGTGGACAACAGTGTTTCTCTGGAGCCATTTCTGAATGCAGAGAAACCCAGTCATTCTGCTGCTCTTTTGGGAGTATCAGTCAGTGATCTGCCTGTAATTACAAACCATTCATAAATCACCAGCAAAAGGATGACATGCTTCTGGAAGGAACTCCACAAACATAGCTAAAGTATCCATGCCAGCAGCAGCTGCTGTACAACTGCAGGCTCATTCAATTCTGGGCTGTAAAGGACTTCTCCGGATTGAATTGTGTTTTGTGCATAAACCATGATTATGTGGCAGAGTAAAGAGAATTATTGATGTTCTTCATTGTCGCCATGGTACCCTGCTGCACTGACTGCGAACTGGTCCGATAAGAGAAAGAAAGGAGCTGCCGCCCTCTACTGGACGCCAGTGCAGGCTACAATCGGCTGCACCTAGATGGTTTACACAATCCTAGAACGACAATCATCTATAAACAGCAATGAAGAAATGTCGACGCTGCAACATGTGAATGCAAAATAGCTGTCTCATATTTCGGCTTTCCCAGGGCAATTCCTCCAAAAGCAGGATTACTATTCAGTGTGAAGGCCCCCTGAAGAAACCACTGCTTCACTCCCTCCCAATTGTCTGGCCCTCGACACCATGCCAATCTATTTTCTCATTCTGTGAGCGCTCCATTATACCCTTAATCCCAAACACAGAGACACCGAGATCTCCGACACTGTCGCACCACCCCACCTCCTGTCCCTACACAACAAGGCGCTATTCAGCATTCCCACCAGTCCTTTTAGTCTTTCACTGAGCCTTGATACAGTATATAATGAGAAATGTAAAATATGTGAAAGGGAACAACACTGTGAAGAAGCCAAATTTATTCAGTGCAGATAAGTAGGCTAAAGTTTTCTTTCCCACATCAAAAGATGTCGCAAGTAGGAATGTGCATATCGGGCATTATGGGCTCGCTGCTGCTTTTTTTGACATCTAGCACCATTAGCGTCATGTTCTAAAATGTAGTCCGGTTAAAAATAGTTCTTTAAAAACACCATGTCTATCTGTTTTTGAAAGGGAGAACGTGTCGTTGTGAATGCACTCTAATCCTCTCTAGATTGTTGAGCTCTGTTACTGCCTCACACCGAAAGTCATGCACAGTTCTGACCCAAGCTGTCACACTTCTCTAACCTAGTGGTTCCCACCCTTTTTCTCAGGGGACACAAGTCATATGAATCACGAGTCATGTGTTTCACAAGTCATATGCTTCACAACCACACCTTTAAAGTAAACTTATGTGTAGATAGGCAGTTGGAAAATATAGACAGAAGTATTATTAGAAATTTAGCTTATTCTATTAAATTGCAAAACATCTTTACCAGAAACCCTATGCTTGCATTTTTTCTATGTTAAATACGTAGTGATTTTATGAATGTGCTAAATATAAAGACTGTCGACTTTCACTCTGTCATGTCCATTTGTTTTGATCACCACAAGTTCGCAGAACAAGAAGAATTTTTATTCAGTTTGATATTTTGTCATGGTTCGTGCAGCTAGATGGAGCTAAACAGAATTGAACAGAACGCACGTGACTTGAAATACATTTTTAGTTTAGGTTAAGTTTAAACTGCTTTTAAATGGAAACTTACACTGAAAAAAAAAAAGAAGAAAAAAAACACTTATTTTTATCATCTATGAAACACATCTGTTTATTAGCCTGGATTATTTAAATGTGATGAGTAAAATCATTAGCTTCTCTAAAATCAAATACACTCTTCGACCCCTCAGACAGCCCTGATGGGGGTGACAAGCCGCAGGTTGGGAAACCCCGCTCTAACCAAGCAGACCTCAAAGTATTTCCACAAAATACCACAAAAAGACAAAATTAAAAATGAGGCCAAATTTTGGTCTATTAGCATTTAGCAATTACTAAATTTACATCAGTGTGAATTTCTGACTCTGAAAAATATATACACTGATGAGCCAAAACATTATGCCCAGTCACAGGTGAAGCAAATATCATTGATCATCTCCTAACAAGTCCACATATTAAAAGATTAGTTCACTTCAAAATTAAAATTCTATTTCAAATCTGTATGAATTTATTTCTTCTGCTGAACACAAAGGAAGATATTTTGAAGAATGCCAGTAACCAGACAGTTGATGTACCCCATTGGCTTCCATAGTTTTTTTTTTGTTTAGGAGTGTGATGTTCTGGGCAATGTTCTGCTGAGAAACCGTGGGTCTGGCCATTTATGTGGACGTAAATTAGACATGTGCCTCCTACCAAAACATTGTTGCAGACCAAGTACACCCCTTAAAGACAAAGATGTTGCCTGGTGGAAGTGGCCTCTTTCAGCAGGATAATGCACCCTGCCACATCGCACATTGTTAAGGAATGAATTGAGGAACATGATGAAAAGTTCAAGATGTTGCTCTGGGCTCCAAATCCCCCTTATCAATCCAATTTAGCATCTGGGATGTACTGAGGCACTGTGTATATGTGTATATACATATTAAACAGTGTTATGAACTTATGATGCATTCATTTATATAATTTCCTACATTTAGAGAAGATGGACGTCACCTAAATAAGTGCAAACTCTAAAACCGGTGTCTCTCAGTGTGACACGATGCTGGACTAAAGTGAAGAGATTGAAACAGATGCAACAAATACACTCTCTTGCTATCACACTGAGTCTTTCTGTCATGCTTCTGGCGCAGTTTCAGTTGAGATACAATTATGATATAGCGATGCATCATGACTGAATCGTGACATGTATCGAGATATAATGTATGGTGAAGCAGCTGAGGATGCCCAGCCCTAGCAGAGGAAATAGTCAACTGCAGGTTTGAGAGGGATGTAATATCACATTGATCCTCACTTTTCAATTCCCTGGAGCCTTGCATTAGAGACACGCTGCTGTTCCTCTCCCAGCTGTGGCACTCTGGTGTTATCTGCACACCCTTGACATTTTATTGCACACTATCACACATTGAATCTCCCCTTTTCTCTCATTTTCAACACTGTCCCTTTCAAGTCCAGTCACTGAGAGTCACTCTGTAGTTAAAGCAGGTTTACTGTTATTAAAGGACTTACGATCTTACCTGTATTGTCCCAAAGTCAACATTTTCATAGTGGAAGTGGGCACATTCGGCTAACTTTGGGAAGTGACCCTTGGTGAATGAGAGTCTGAAAAGATCACACATCGGTAAGTTTAATATTCAGCTATTGGAAACATGAGGATAATATAGAAAACTTTGTGACTTTGGGTGTGTAAATGTTTGACACTTACTTTTTAACATTCTTCACCTTCATACTGGCAGTGCTGCTGCAGGAGCGCATGAGAGGCTCAGAGGTCAGCTCTGGAATTTCAGCACTTCGTGCCTGAAAGAGAGATCAGCATGTTATCAGCTAAAGACAAAAAAATAAAAAATAAATAGGAAAACCTAACACCTCCCCAACAGTTCTCTCTTTTTTTTACATTTTAAATTCAGAATTGTACAATACAATCACTAATACTCATGCATTATATGAGCAGGGGCTTGGCCCAAATGATAAAGCACTTGAATATAGTTTAACAGGACATGAACAGTCTCCTCTCAAATCTTTGTGCAAAGAAGAGCTCAAGAGAGACAAATCCCTCTCACACACACAGTGTCATCCTTAAAAAGCACAGCACAGTATAATAAGAATATAATTTAACACCACTGATCACCTGTAGGCACCATAGAACAGATCTACTGAGTAATGGAAGGAAAGAAAAAGCTACAACAGGGTCAAAGACGGGTTAAACAGATATGCCAAAAAACGGAATGACCCTGAACTGTTGTCTACAAAGGCTAAGTGTGCGTCCAGCATCTGAATCTTTTAAAAGCTGGTATGCTTTATAATGCTCTATTGAATTCTCTTCATTTCCTTGCCAAATGAGAGACAGTCATCTGGCAAGGCCAACCAAAACAAGCTAGTGATTCAGAATGCCCAGGAAATATGAATAATGCTTTGAAAGTGTGGCTCCTAGAAGCCAGACACAGAATTATTAAAAGTCTCTTGACCATGCAGCCTTCAAATATGCCATGCGGCTGAACAGACCAGTTTCTACTGGTGTAAAACATGGTGTGAAAGCTAGACTGGGTCTGGTCCAAATCTAGTTCTGTTTCATTATTTGTAACACCCAGTCTGTTGATCATCACAGTCTCACTTCACTATAAGTGACAGTGAAACTAGGTCACGACAGTGAAGAGACAACAGCGACTAGAACTTGATGACCTTGACAGTAAAATTAACGAGTTAAAATTAATACCCTGGCACACAATGTTATAACACTGAACCTAAGAGCATTAAATTAATGTATCATAAGAGTGAGGCAATACATGGTGATTCCCTTGATATGTCTTCGCTAATCTGTTTGTGCTCAAAACAACATCAGCCAACAGTCAGGTTGCTATGGAGACAGTTTTTTTTTTTTTTTATCAGCACCACTGAATGCAAGTATGTCAGTGCTGGTGAAATCATCATGAACTAATTCTGAAATGAACAAAGGCTGAGGAAAGAACGTTATAGATGGTGTAGATCATCAAAGCAGTGAAATAGTCATCTATTACTACACTGCTCTCGAATACTCCATTCTAATAGGTCAACCTGGGATATTCTGCGATATACTGTACGTCATCACTCATTGCAAAAGTGTCAGATGATGTGTTAGCTGCTTCATGACGGGGTGTATTTTACATTAATGAATGACTGACTACATTATGCTTTACATTTTTTATATAGAAAGGAATAATTTTATTCAGCATGCATGCAATATATTAAAAGTGACCGTGTTTTTAGAATGTTTTACATAATGATCACTAAACTGTATCATTGACCATTATCCCAGGCAACTGGTTTCCTCTCATATTAATCTGCAGTCTCCTTCCTAAAATAATTCTCAATAAAACTCAAATCTACATTTCATGTCCATTCATTCATTTATTTCATAATGCATGAATTATATAAATAATTCTGCTTTGTGTCTGCTCTATAATTACCAGATCTACATTATCGCTCTGCAGGCATCTGACAAGAGCATGTTCCTACAGACAGGTAATAATGTCAGTCTATGGCACTAATATGGATCTTATATAAAATAATTATGGCTGTCCCTACCAGCAATAACCAGTCAGTCTTTAATTTTCACAGCTTCAGGGTATGCTATCTGTTCTCTTTACTACTGCAATTGTAAACGTAGGGTGTGGGAGGGAGTCACTGAATTTGTGCGAGACTGAGCACTTGGCTTCTCACCATTGCGCTGATGGTTTCCTCCCAGTCAGGTCGCTCTCGGGGGTGGATGCTTCTGGCAAGCTCTGGCACAATATCGTCTTCTTCCGGGTGCCGTCCAGGTCTCAGGCCCCTGAAGGGAGAGGGGAGGGGATGGGATATATAGAGAGAGAAGCAGCAGGGTCAGTCTGATAGCCTGTGAACTAAACGGATATACCCTGCTTTGCGCCTGCCTTTGAGAATAATGACAGCGGAGCAGAGTAGAATATCAGATAGGCAGTTTGACAGCAAAAATGACGCGTCCTCTATGTAAGGCGGTGATTTAGAACATCCCATCCTTCACAGAGGTGTTAATGGCAGCATCATTTAAATTAGCCGAGATGTCGAAACTAATCACAGTGACAAAAAAAAAAAAAAAAAAAAAAACAACCAGCATGCACAGCAGGGAATCAAAGTGAGATCACTACAACAGCATGCAGGAATATCTGCCAATTTAAGTCAAGGGTATCTTCAGTTTTCTTTAGAAAATTCCTGCAGCCTAGAAAAGTAGATGCTGTTGATTTACTTTAAAAATAACAGAAAAAAGTAATTTGCTCTAATGGGTTATATGAAAGAAAGCAAAGATATTATTTCCTTCCAACCCTGATGAATGAGAGGGTGGGAGAGACGAAGAAGCAGTCTGGCTTGTCTCACATTGGCAAAAAGACAAACCACCGCTGATCAGAGATGAAAAGCGCAGCGCGGTCAGTGGTACGGTTACACTTTCCAAAGTGGGGGATGTTCTGACAGAAAAGAGAAAATTGTTTCCATAAAAAGACATGGAATGAATTACATAAAAGTTATACGATATGGAATAAACCAATCTGGATAACCTGGAAAATGGCTTTGAATGTTTATCTGTCTACTTTAAGCAGAGACGCTTGTGTTGGAGTTTAATAAGTGATCCTGCAGTTTACGGCACAATAATACATCCAGCAATGTCATAAAGTGTGCCTGTATTTTACTTTAACTATATGTTGCAATTTTACAATAAACAAGAACTTGACACCACCACACAAATATGGGCTAAATTAATGACATGGTTTACATCCTTGTAAGACCTTTAATTATGCTGAGGATTTATGGAGCACAGTGAAAATGGTTCTCGCCATAAGGAATGTGCCAGGGAAGATGCTCCAGATACAGTATTACGACTGGGAGCAATGTACAGAAATTAACCATTTAAAAATCTCTCATATTCATCTGACATTTATCATTTACAAACAAAATTATCTTGAAGATGACCAGAAATGAACATCAAAGAAGGACCTTAGACAATACAAAAAACAGTCTTAGGACGTTTTCAGACCTGTAGATCATTTGCTTCATTTCGAATAAGGGACTTAATTTGTTCCAATGTTGCATTTTCTTGGTTTGGTTTCAAAGTGCACCAAAATGTTGCAAGTCACATGAGATTAAAACTGTCCCTATTGGTCAGCTTCCACTGCGTCATGGATTGACAAGTTTGCTCCGCGAGCTTATTGTGGTTGTTGTGACACACGCAAACGTGAGCTGCCGTGAGTTGTGGCACACGCAAACACTTATACGAATGTAGCCATCATTCCCGCTCAAACTTATATATTTATAAGTCGTCCTGTACCCTTAGCAGTGATACAGCCCCAGAGCTAAATGTTTCCACCTCCGTGCTTGACTGTAGGGATGGTGTTCTTGGGGTCATAGTCAGCATTTCTCTTCCTCCAAACATGACGAGTTGAGTTGATGCCAAAGAGCTCAATTTTGGTCTCATCTGACCACAGCCCTTTCTCCCAAGCCTTCTCGGAATCATTAGATGTTCATTGGCAAACTTCAGACGGGCCTGTACATGTGCCTTCTTGAGTAGGATTTCAATCCATTGTGGCGTAGTGTTACCTATGGTTTGCTTGATGACTGTGGTCCCAACTGCCTTGAGATCATTAACAAGCTCCTCCCGTGTAGTTCTGGGCTGATCCCTCACCTTTCTCATGATCATCCTTACCCCATGAGGTGAGATCTTGCATGGAGCTACAGACCGAGGGCGATTGGTCATTTTGTATTTCTTCCATTTCCAAATAATGGCACCAACAGTTGTCTCCTTCTCACCAAGCTTCTTGCTGGTCATGTAACCCATTCCAGCCTTGTGCAGGTCTACAATCTTGTCTCTGATGTCCTTTGACAGCTCTTTGGTCTTGCCCATGTACAAGTACTTTCTTAAAGTCACAGGACTAATCTGTGTTTCACATGGACAAATCCGTTAAAATTTTAACAAATCCGTTAAAATTAACCTACCATCAAAATTATAGACACTTCATTTATTTGCAAGTGGGCAAATTGGTGTGACATTCAGATTTCGTTTTTTCAAACAGGTTTGTTAAATAGTTTGCCAGGTCTACTTGGGTAAATGGAGACCCTACTTAAAGAGGTTGTTCCACATTATTAAGCAAGTCAAAGTCCTCATGCAATATGGGGAGGAAGAAAGATCTTTCTGAAGATAAAAGGTATGAAATGGTGCAATGTTATGCAAAAGGCATGAAAACAACTTATATTGTGTGAAAACTGAATGGAGATTATCGAACTATCATAAGATTTGAGAGTAATTTACAGCACAAGAGAACTCTGTCAGATAAAGGCTTAAGGAAAGTTTCTGTATTAAAAAAAAAGAAGAAAAAAAAAAGTATTGTATTAAAAGGACAGCTATAAAAAAAAAAGGTCACTGTTGAGCAGCAAACAGGTATTTGAAGCTGCTGGTGTCACTGGAGTCTCAAAGTCCTCTCTATTCAGGCTGGCAGTTATGTTTTAAGTTGCATT
This sequence comes from Rutilus rutilus, assembly GCF_951802725.1. NCBI lineage: Eukaryota > Metazoa > Chordata > Actinopteri > Cypriniformes > Leuciscidae > Rutilus > Rutilus rutilus. Next base: position 18,583,148 of record NC_140231.1, on the reverse strand, counting down.
TCAGCCAGGTAACCAAAGCTCACAATGAGAAACGTTTACAGTGGGTTTACACACACACGCCACTTTATTATGTACACCTGTTCAACTGCTCATAAAGACAAATATCTAATCTGCCAATCACATGGCAGCAACTCAGTGCATTTAGGCATGTAAACATGGTCAATACGATCTGCTGAGGTTCAAACAAACTCAAACTCAAATGGCTTCCAGAGTCACCAGATCTCAATCCAACAGAGCACCTTTGGGATGTGGTGGAATGGAAGATTTGAATTATGGATGTGCAGCCAACAAATCTGCAGCAACTGCGTGATACTATTATGTCAATATGGAACAAAATCTTTGAGGAATGTTTACAGAACATCGTTGAATCTATGCCACTGAAGGGGGTGGAATGGAATCCACTGCTGCTTCAATGTATATGTAATGAGTAATTATAAATCAAGGTATTAATCAATATTTTTCCTTCTAAATTTCAAATGAGTTGAATGACTTCTCTGGAGATTTTACTTTGTTATAGAAGTTGCCAGTGTGATTATTGAAATGTTCTTTTCATGTATTCTTAATGTCTGTATTTGATATCTGAATGCATTAACAGTGCTTGCTTATTTAGCACAGCTTCCAGAAATGAAATAGGGACTTGTGTGTTTGAGAAAAGTCTTCAACGTGTTAAAACATATAGGGGACATTGAAGCCAATAGTTTAAGGGACCATTTCTTTGTCAAAGCCTTACTTTCCAGTTAGACTAAAGTGTAGCTCTCCTTGAGAGAAAGAACACATTATCTCTCCTGTTTAAAGTTAGAGCCTAGCCAAATCCAACCTTGGAAAAGCTGTGTGTCAGTGTGTGTGTGTGTTAGTCTTTTTGGTTGCAGGTTAAGGAACCACTGGCATTATTGGAGATTGACTGAGTTGTTGAACTGGACATGTTGGCACCCAGCAACCCAAATCTGAGAACTGGAAGGTCACAATGTGCCTAACTTCAGGGTCTGAGTGTCAGCTGCCTAATCGATGGAGATATGCTTCAGTCTATCTGTATGTGTGGAAAATTTCTATGTTTATCTATTTCTTAGCCAATCAGAAACTGCAACCTGAAGCAACATAGCTTAGACCTTGGTGAAGGGTATAACTGCTGTGATCTTTGTAACTGTAAGCGGCGCGGCCTACGAACTCCTGTTTGAGTCTTGAAGCTGACTTCTGCTGATGAAACTGCAAAATATCTTCAGTAAAACTTTTCTTCAATTTATTATAATTCTGACTCTGTGTCTTCTTTCAAACATCAGGTCCTTGGGTCCTAAACTGTTACCCCCTAACACCACAAAGAATTAAGGCAGTTCTGAGGGCAAAAGGGGGTCCAACCTGGTACTAGCAAGGTGTACCTAATAGAGGCCGGTGAAATTTATAATGCAGTTATAGCGGGAATCAAGGCTTTGTCAGGACAGCATTATTGCAATGCATGGAGAAGAGCAATTATAAAACATTAAAGGTATAGCGGAGGATTTTCCCGAATTTTAGAAAAGAACCTCCACTTTTTGAAAAAATGCACATGCGCAACACTCTACCTGCTCCCGAGAGGGAACGCCTATTAAACGTGTGCACGAGAGAGCATGCACGAGCTAATCATAGCTTACATTAACTTTTACTAGCAGTGATTTTAAATGGATTTCTCCAAATAGCATGCCAAACTTTACCTGTCAAGTAGAAACTTCGCGACTGAGGCATCAGTGGGAAGCCCAACCTGTGCTTTGAGCGCACGCCATCGTGTGAATCGTGTGCGCACGAGCACGTATGACGGCCTTACATAAACATGTCACCAGAATGATTGACACTTAGGAGGACCAATAGTCTTGATGATCCACCCGGAAAAAGAAAATCCTCCCCTATACCTTTAAGATGAAGAGGCACTCTTTGGTTTTCACCTGTGATAACTAATATCCTCACTCATAGAAGTCAGACACTGCTGCTTTTTATATAACACATTGTCTCGTTCAGGCGTGATTGTGTCCTAAATGAACCAAACTAAGATGCACCAGGTTCTGACACAAGTGCTCCAAACGAGCCAGGTGTAAAAACAACCTTAATCAGCAAAACTGTGACCTTACAGAATATCTTAAATTAAGGTCTTAAGTTACTTTTCTTACACCATTGGCAAAGTTTTTCTTAAGCATAAACCGCACCAAATTCTTGCAGATTTCTGTTTAAAACAAGAAAAATGTATCTGTTTTAAGGGTGTTTAAATACAGTATTGTTACTGGAAAATGAGCTGAAAATAAAGATTAAATGATTTTGTGCAGAGTATGCATTAAAAACAACCTGGAGAATTCATCCACGTCTCTGTAGTGCATGTACATATCAGATCTCGCTCTTGCTGCCAGTTTCAGGCTTACATGAACACAGATCTAGCACTTCGAAGGGGAACAGAGCAGTTGGGTTATCAATACGTTGATGACCTCAAACTGCCTTCCTCCATGTAGTTCTGACACAGCAGAGTTTGCATCCATAATCACCAGGATGGATGATGTCCAGAAAGCAACAGTGTGCTGCATGACACTGCTGCTAGGACTCTTCGCTGATCCAGGTGCAACCAACTGCAGTGCTTAATCAATAACGATTCATCTCATTTGCTTAAACTACAATGCACAGCGGCCACGGGCCTGTGTGTATTTTGGTTAGTGAATCACTCCTGGAACAAGAGTGCTCAATGAGGCATGGTGTGATGGAGCAGGAGATTCCATCACGTAGGCTACATGTGGAGATGAGCAGGGTATTCTGGGGTGAGGTTAGAGAGATATGCTAATGACAGGCCCACACAGAATCTGCATCCGCAAAACTTCACAAAATTCCGCAGAACTGGACCTCCTGCCATTCAAAAATGACTACAAATCCACCACTCCCTGCATGTTTATTATATTGTATAACAATTTAGCTAATCTGATTATGCTTTTAGCAGCAGATCCAAGTGGTGTACTGTCAGGTACTGACAATTTGACATTACACAATGATTCATAGCAGCCAGAAAAAAAAAAAATAACCAAAGAGCCATTAGCTCCTAAAACGAAACATTTATGAGGCAAATTACTTCAGTTGACTATTTACAGACCAGGTTGATAAAGGTGATATTTGAAAAGCGCTTCAGTTCATTGAGTAATAGATGCCTATATTGGACTTCATATTAGGCCTGTCGCGATAGTCAATAAATCAATTAATCGCACGATAAAAAAAAAAATGAGCTCGATAATTTTTCCGGCCGCAATAATTCCATTTGCATGCATGTTTGTTTTCCTCGTCTCTCTCTCTCTCTCTATCAAAGAGAATGGATGACCACTCTCGGTTCCTTAGCGTATAGGAGGAGTGAACCCTCTGGTCAGTTGCATGGTCTTTGTATGGGAAAGCGGGACTGCTTGCGGCGACTGCCGGGAGAGAGAGAAGACGCTAGTTGTGAGTTGGAGGAAAAAAAAAGAAAAAGATGGAATTGGTTTCAAAGCCAAACGCGACAGCGAGCCCAATCTCATGAAAATGCGTATCTATACCACGAATGTTATTTCTCGTGCCATTTATAGGCCAAAAATAGTTTTTGCGTGCATATGATACGCACTTTATGGCGTGTAATACGCACGCACTCCTCACCCCTAATCCTAACCAAGTATTTTCAGTGCGTAGCATATACACGCAATAAAGTGCGTCTCCGTCTTCCCGACAGTACACAATCACTCGGGCGTTTAGTCGACAAAGTAACAGAAGGACAGTGCAAAATGGTGTGATATGGCTTGTTGAGGCTTTTTTTATTTGTTTACAAAGGTCCTAACTGGCAGTTTTGCCTGTTATGGAATGTATCACTATTTATGTCTGAGCCTAATGTTTAATATTTTTTGAAGTGCAATTTTGATTACATCCATTTTATTTATTGTTTTTGGTATTTTTTGAAGTGAATTTTTTTGTTAACAGACACTGAGAGTCCATTGCTTTTATTGTTTTTGGTTGTTTTGTTCATTTTTTGTGGATATTTAAAATGTTTTCCGTTTTCAATGTTTAATATTCTTTAGAAATAAAAGTTAATAGATCTCTGAAAAGGTGTACCTGCATTATTATGCCATTATCATTATATTATGAAAATGGTCTCAGAACGACAATTTATCGCCCAGCAAAATTTGTTATCGTGACAGGCCTACTTCATAAATAATCACCAATAAAAGTGTTTAATATTTGAATGTTTTTGTTTTGTTTTTTTAAACAATTTTAAATAGCATTCATGTATAAAATGACTCACAGTTCAGCTCAACTGTGAACTTAGTAATGGTTCTGAACGATTCACTGACAGCCCGATTCAAATCACTTTCTCAGCAGAGAGTTTGAAGTGGTTTCTGTGAATGTTTTTGACTGACTCACAAAAAAAGAACCATGTCAAAAGAGTAATTTGTTTGTGAATCGGACACCACAGCGCATACTTAAATTATATCTGCTGAAAAAATATCATGCATTTTTATTTGTCACATTTGCATCTATTTTAGTCACATTAACATTTCTCAATTTAAATCACAAGTCTAAATTACCCAGCTTTTCTCTCACAAATTGTGTAACTTGTGCAACAGCAACAACTTTGAATATGGTACCATTCTGGCCGAGTGAATCTTGATGACAACAGTGTGGAAGGTAGCGTTTCAGCCACTGCAGGACAACAGAGATAATTAGGATGTTTCTTAGGTCAAGATGGAGTGTCCACCATTGTGTTGTCACAATATCCTCATCGCATCCCAATGGAAGTCGTTAACTCCTGGAGGCCACTGCAGTTCATGCTGGCCCTTCATAAATCATGAAATCACCTCTATCCAGAGTCAGCAATTCATTAACACCGATTATGGAAGGAAAAAGAGAGGACAAAATAACAAGAAAAGATTATGTATCAGCTCCTCCTCTTCTACAATAGCAGCCATATGCCCCTGTAGCCCAATACTTGTTGCCCACTGAATTTAAGCAGGGATGATTCTGGTCAGTACCTGGATGGGAGACCTTCTGGGAAAAACTAGGTGGCTGCTGGAAGAGATGTTAGTGAGGCCAGCAGGGGTGCTTATCCGTCTGTGTGGATCCTAACGCCCCAGTATAGTGATGGGCACCGTCCTTTAGATGAGACGTTAAACTGAGGTCCTGACTCTCTGTGATCATTAGAAATCCAAGGATGTTTTTCTAAAAAGAGTAGGGGTGTAACCCCGGCATCCTGGCTAAATTTGCCCATTGGCTTCTGTCCATCATGGCCTCCTAATCATCTCCATACGGATTGGCTCTATCACTCTGTCTCCCCTCCACCAATAACTGGTGTTTGGTGGGAGTTCTGGCGCAATATGGAAGCCGTCGCATCATCCAGGTGGATGCTGCACATTGGTGGTGGTTGAGGAGATTCCCCCCTTCTATGTAAAGCATTTAACAACATTCTGTGTACCCCCTTTCTTCCACTTTTTCCATTAAGGGACAATATTTGCCCCCTTAAATTGATTAAGTTTTTCTAACCCTATTAAATGTATGTTATATTTTGTGTCAAATTCTTAAGATTCCATTAAGTTAATTATTAATAATAATAAAATAATTTTATGAGATAATGATTAAATAAAATAAAATAAAAAATGAAGTGATACTTTTAAATAGTAAACTAAAACCAGCAGGTCTTAATGAGTGAGTCATCGAGTTATTCATTCATTAAAAGGTGAACTAAGTAACTTTTTTTACCTTAACTGAACAGCTTCGGAGTCATTGGAATGGTTATATTACTTATTTCGGGTTGAATGGTGGTCGTTTCGCACCCCCCTGGTGCCCGTGAGCGGAAAATACGCACTTGCAACTTTGGGGCGGCGGGCCACCGGCCGCCGCGTCAGGAAGTCTCGCGATGTAAACAATTGCTTTACGGCCAAAAGAAATCTGCTAAAATGCTGTCATTATTGCGCTCCCTCACGCTGTTCGAACCCGAATGAAGAAGAAGTTTTAAAGAATATCCCATCTGCTTTGATGTCGTTGATCTGCTAGCCTCTGGTGTCTGAGAATAGCCAACGAGTTTTTACAACAGTGTTGTCAAATATCTATTCCGAAGCTGTGGGGGGAGCTCTAGAGAGAAACCTGCGAGCAAAAAGCGAGAATACAGCGAAGAAATCCCGAAGTTACTGAATGCAGCTGGCTGAATTTGTGAATGGGATATGAATCATTGACTCTCTCGATTCATTCAAAGCAGCAGATTCGTTCAAATAATGCTGTGTGTTACTTGGAGACACACAACAGTTCTGCGGTGGATTTTATTGGAACTATTATTTCGTGGTACAATAGAGCAAATAGTATTGACAAAACTGTTTAAAATGTACGTCATTTAAAGCTGCAGTCCGTAACTTAATTAAAATGATCCAAAATAAATTTGAGCAAGTACATAACCAGCCAGTGTTTAAACCTATCCGCTTGCCTTAGCTCAATTCAAAACCGTAAGCTTGTAATAATGTTTTTAATTCCAGTGGTACTGGTGGATTTCCGCGGGAAATTCGAGCTTGTCTTTGCATCATTACGTCACATCTGTAAACATGAAGGTGTCTCGGCTAGCAGGCTATATTGCGTGTGAGAAGGTTGGAGGTGGAGATTTATAGCCTTTTCTCGCAGCACTTGATATAATTTAACTTATCAATTAGATGGCGAATCCAGAAAGGTTTAAACGACAATCACCAGTGACAACTGGAGATTCACCCATTGTAAAATGCAAAAGACTTCGGACTTCAGAGTTGCTACAGAAAAAAAAGAGACTGCAACCTGGCCCATGCGAAAACAAGGATAAATATCAGAAGGGCATTAAATGTAGTCACACAATGCTGATGTTGTTAACATTAACAATTTGAGAACAAAGTATAATTTGCACAGTTTGACGTGATATGATAAGCGATCGCTAGATTTAATCAGCGTGATTTACTGCAATGCTTTTTTTCCCTTGGTTAGTTGGTCAGGACAAAAGTGGATGTTACTTGTTCAAATGACTTTTACTGGTAAAAATTACTATGTTGGTCACACTTCCAAAAAGTAGAATCTGTGACTCGAATGACAGTATCCACACCAGCGCGGGGATTGACAGCTGCACATTCTCCTCAAAACATTGGATTCATCCGCACTGTGCCGTGCCGAAGCACAACCCACGTAAAGTTGATAATTCCGCAAATAACTGCAATTGCAGATTTCAAACAGAGATGGTGACAGAGAGGAAAAACTGCGGACTGCAGCTTCAATATTACCTTTTTGTTAGTTTAAATGTTGTACAAAATCAGTCACCTTTGCAATTGTGTGGATACTCGGGAAAAATTGCATTCTTGCTTGTATAATTTATCAACATTAAAAACGAACCCACACAGGGTATGTGTCTGCATTGAAGAGAGTTTGAGTCTTAAATCGATCCCTATGCACAATCCGTCTATATTTGTTCTTCATGCTAGTATGTGGCATGCTAAAACCCAACTTTTACAAATGTACATTGTCGAGAACGGCAGTAATGTAGCGCGATTTGACAAGTCAGCTTACTCATATGCACACTGCTTGTGTGGATGCAGTCAGTTTTGATCGCAAAAGATGAGGCCATTTGATTGGATTGTCATGCATTTGACCTTCAACGGCAGTACCATTGCGCTGTCTTTTTCACTAGATGTGGCATTTCTGTTAGAAATACATGCTCTGATTTTATTTTATTTTATTTTAAGGTTGGGTAGAATTCAATGAACCGCAAAACTCAGCATTTTGTTCACGTGTCACCTCCATCACCTCACATACCCTAGTTTGGGAACCACTGCCCCAAGGCAACATCCCCTAAAACAAATTATTTTAAAACATTTTCATTAGATAGCTGGTTCTACTCTCGAAAGAAGAAATCAGGAGGATCACGCTGAAAAATGTTACGTTATTTCAATCACAAGCACATTTGGGCATTTCTGCCCTATAAAGGCAAAAAGACCTTAACTCGCTATAGTGTGGAACAGAGAAAAATTACTTTAAAGATTTTTAGTTGTCCCGCCAAATTAATTATAGGTAGGACACTGGAAATCTGGCAATTAGATGTTTTAGTAATGAAAATTATCTACATAAAAAAATATATATTGAGCTCAAACTTGACTTTTGACCACTATTTTAGAGTTACTGTACTCTGCCTTTGTATTGTAAGCAAAAAGTGAGAAGTCATGCCAAGGCAAAAGGCAGTAACTTCCACATTATCAATATTTGGTTGCTGATCACCATTAACAAAATCATTATAGTAACACCTGTATAAAATCTAGTGATCATGGCTTTTATTTTGTATGATTTACAATTACTTATAGCCATCTACTTATTGCTATCCTGTGCTTTGGTTGCATTCTGATGGCATTATTAATACATTAGACATGACGAAATACATCCATAGCGGTAAAGAGTATCTTGATTGGTACACAGTGGCGTAAGAACCCAAGTGGCATAAGACTTGCTAAGCGCGCGTTCAAAATGATCACGATAAAACAGAACCTCACGCACATTCGACCAGGGGACTGGTTTATAGCGGTGGACCTGAAAGACGCATACTCTTTCACAATCAGATAGCCCCTCATCACAGGCGCTTCCCGAGATTCGTGTTCGAAGGTGTTGCGCTCCTTGTACGTTCACAAAAAGTATGAAGTTGACGTAGTGCTTTCCCCTTTGAGACTTAGTGGGGAATGCGTTCTGGACTACCTAGACGACTAATGCATTTATAGCACAACCTTCTGTGTTTTGCGTCTTTTCAGTATGCGGTGGTTTCAGCTGTCTGCCCTATTATTGTGCTTGTGCACTTCGCTCTTCCCGCGGATTTATTCCAGACGCTGTGATTGTAGGTATAACCCGAACATGGTGCGGCGGGGCTTTAGTTCTTTGTTGTATTCATCTGCTACGGCATGTTTAACATTTTTCTGTCAATTCTGCATAAATCCTTCGCGATCGATATCTCATGTTTGTCTATGGAGCGGGTTTAGACCATACTAAATGTTCTGACCGAGTTTGTGCAGGACAAAGCTCTGGGGACATCAGAAGTTACAGGGACTGATGGCAGCTGTACGAAGTACACACGCTACAGCGTAATTTCAATTTTAATAGACAGTAAAACAAAGGCAGAACACCATACAATCTGATAGGTATTATTTGATAGAACACTGGCACAGTAACTTCATATTGAAGCGCGGCTAAACAAAGGCAGAGTACCGTAACTCAATTTGAGCGTTCCAAAACAAAGCCAAGAGCAGTAACTGGTGTTACGGTGTTCTGCCTTGGTTTTTTAAAGGACTTTTGGAAGTTACTGTTAAGACAACCCATTATTTTCTCGAAAAAACAAAGGAATTGACTCAAGATATTTATCCACATGATACAGGAGGTCTTGAATGTGCCAAAAATATCAATAACAAATTTTCGACCAAAAACAAAGTTACGACCTTTTGCCTTTGCACGGCAATTTTTCAATTGGGAATGATCAAAACAATAGCCAGCCTTTCTAAACGAGGGCACACAGAAAACACCAGGCCTAGAGCTCGCTGTCCCCTACAGGGGCACTTTCTATCTGCAAACTCTAGTGGCAGAGTGTCAATGAAGTAATGCAAGTCAAACCAGCCCACACAGAGTAACACTTTCCTATTAAACTCACTAAAAATGATATTTTTTATTTCCCTTTTTAACATGAGAGGCTACTGGCACTGAAATGAACAGCACAGACCATATGCTTCTGCAACTCTTCGATCCTGAAGAGAGATTTTGGAGAAATTAAATGGTCTACTGGAGGACTGGTGCATCAAAATCAGACGAAACATTCTCGCTTACTTTCACATGTGATTTTCAATCAATCGGTGGGTTTAACATGTAGACTTTGTATATAAAGGAATAGTTCACCAAAAACGAAAACTATCATTATTTACTTTTTTTTTGTCATGCAAATACCAAAAAAGGAGGGTTATCAGTATTAATTTAAGGTTATCATTGTTTTTTGGTGATTTGGAAAAGAGATAAAGTTACTTACAATTCTAGTTTTGTTTTCTATGAATAACAGAATAGCAGGTTTATGACAACATGAGACTGTTTAATAATGACAGAATGTTAATTTTTGGGAAAAGTACTGCTTTACACGCAGCGCTCTATCTCAAGCAGGGGCAAGTCCTGCAAGAATGCTTAGTCACTGTGAGGACGAACAAATTGTCAACTGATAGAAAAATGCTGGTAGAAATGCACTCTGTCAGCATGCAATATTTCAGGAAGCAGAGAGCTCTCCCCTGTTTGCTCAGTATTACCCAATCACGGACACAAGAAGATTCTGGGCTAACAGAAGTTTATTTTAATGAACACAAAAAGCAAATCTGTGTGGCGTGTCTTATAGAGAACTCAAATAAATAAATTACTTTTCTTGCGCCGCTATGAATCTACAGAACCGCATCAAAAGAAATTTTATTTTACCCAAGTTATGAATTTTCAGCCTGAACTGAATGTGATTAAAAAATAAAATCGGACAAAAAAAGAATAATATAGAGAGACAATAAATAGACATTACATCTTTGTGTTTCATTGTCTTCACTGGCTGTAAGCAAAGCAAACATGCACCACTACTATTGCAGATTGGCTGGTGAACGAATGACTTGTATTAGCAGGTTAGCGTAATGATTTCATTTATCAAGTAACTATTTGTTACACTGTACAGTAAGGTTGTAAACATTAAGAGCCATTATTGACAGTTACATTGTCGTTATTGTTCAATGATATAGTGTTGGTAATTCAATATGCATTAATTTTCATGTACAACTACAGTAGTATACATAGTGTGAATTATAAAATGTAAAAATAATAGGCTACTTTAACTACTGAACAATAAATGTAGGCTATATTAAATAATATAATAAACAATAGTGAACAGTGTATTAAAAAGTTAATTTTAAGCAAGGGTAACACTGTATAGATAATTTTTTATTGTTAGGTCATGACTAATAATTGCATTAACTCATGTTTGAATTATACAACCTTATTGTAAAGTGTTAACTAGCAATCAATAAATGGATGTCACACATTCATTAAAGCTAAAATATAAATAAGGCATACGTGACGACAACACGATTACCTGCTTGACATTATCAGTATCTCCCAAATAGCATTTGCATGTGAAAAAAAATATATACTTCAAAAGTCCCACTTAACCTGCAATCACTTCAGCAGTATGGTGTTGAGATGGGTGAAAATGAGCCTTACGTGGAAACGGAGATCTAATGTTAAAGGATTAAAGTAGTGGTTTAAAAAACCAAGTACAGCAAGATCACAAACTAGGGGATCACAAACCCGTTTTATCACTTTAGTGCCCTTGAGTGAGGCACTAAACCTTCAAGTTGCTCAGGGAAGACTGGCCCTGCAATCAGAGCACAATAAGGCGCTTTGGATAATAACAGTCTCTTAAATGTCAAGTAAATAGCCACGCGACTAACTGATCTACTTCAGAGGTCTCTTACTGCAACCTAGACGCCGTCGATAAGAAAGTTAACAAAGTTTAGGCAACAAAATTAACTGTTGCATACTCTTTGCAGACTGTTCTGCACTTTAAAAAGCTTACTTGCCTAGCTGGAGGCTATTCAATGTCAGAGTCCTACTCTAGAGGCTGCTTATTTAAGATACGCATGCGGTGCAGCGGCAGGACAGCATATTGAAGGATTGCAGAGCTCTAGGCCATCAGAGTACCAGGGACTGTGAAAGCAAAGCCTCAGCACAGCTTAAGCATTTCCCCTAGTGACTATGAATCATAAGCATGGGTGTGTATGAAAATGACCACCAAATCTGGAATGCTTTTCACAACAGCTGAGAGAACACGCTGCCTCCCCTTGTCCTTTTCCTTGCCTTCTTTCGCTGATGTTGTGCTAATATTTAATATATGCTAAGCTGTGGCTGCCATGGCAACCTACGGCAGACCAGATTTGGACTGTGTTCAAGTGAGGCTGAGGGCTAAAATGGCTGGACAATAATCCTCAAAACACAGGACAATCGCCGCAGAGCCCAAAACCATTGGCGGCAAGGTGATAGGAGAGGGATTTAGGGCAGAATTTCAGAGAGGAAGCCAAAGCATCCAGGCTCTCGTGAGTGCTGCAGATCATGTGACTTGCGCTCAGAGCTCAACCGTGAGAGTGGGTGGGTGGGAGTGTACTGGCATTGTAACGCTTTTTATTGGCTGCCACAGCTTTACTACTCAGCATCGTGGATTTTCATACAGACTGTGCACTCAGCACCATGTTATCTGACTGCAAAATTTGGGCTTTGATGACGGCAGGGATATTATATGAGGAATGACGTTATTCCGAAGAAATAAATGTTCTCATGTTGGGTATTTATCATTGCTAACAGCTGGGTAATGTTTCTCTGCATACAATATGTTGGATATATGTACGCAACTCTCTAAAAACCTTTAGCTTACATAGTTTCTGCTGCATCTGCGCGTACCACCTAGAGCTCGCACTTCTGACATTTCTCCTCAACCCCTGGAGAGGAATAGGATGTACGTGCCCAAGCCTTTGCTGCGCACACACACGCTGCACACAGAAATAACCTCTACAGTTATGAATGAAACAGCAGGGAAGCAAAGGGCATGCTGAGGCAGGGACGCAAAAACTCACACAGGAGCAAGAACGCAACACACACACAGAAACAAACAGGTACCTTAAACGAGTAAAATAACCCAGGTGAGATCTCCCCCTGGGGAGGTCTGATGAGGAAAGACATTGAGTCTTACCTGTCAGAGATGTCATGACTTCCTGTGGCTCCGAGCAGTCCAAGAGCTGCACTTCCCACCACTGCAGCAGCCCCACTGCCAGCCTCCATGATACTGACTCACTGCAGAAGCAGCCTGCCAGAGAGAGAGAGAGAGAGAGAGAGAGAGAGAGAGAGAGAGAGAGAGAGGGGGGGGGGGGGGGGGGGGGTGGATTGAGAGCAAGGGAGAGAGAGTAAAAAAAAACATTTAAAAGATGTAGAGTCAGTACAGAGTTAGAAATGAGAGACGAAACAACTTGAACAGGGCGAATGCGAGTTAAACAAGCAGAGGAGAAAGGCGGCCGTGAGATTGTGTCTCTCTGGAAGATAGCAGAAACCTAGACAAATCTCTGATCTTCATACTCTATTGGGTACTTTCAGGATGATGCTTAGACTTTAGGAACATGTTTTTCTCTGCTTTCAAATGGTGATATTGCATTCATTCAACTTGATCTGACAAGACCATAAAAAAAAAAAAGACAATCAGATTACCCAGGTTGTTATGTGGCATTTTGAGATTATCACATCAGCTGATATTCATAAATTGAAAATACCCATTATAAAAACCCTTAGGAAAATAGAGGGAAACAGTGGCGAATTAGTATTCAGGGCGTTGAAGTCATTCCTGCAGCACTCTATAGAGATGCCAATTCAAGGAAGCACAAGAGTACTCAGAATACTAAGAAAGTATTATTATAACAACAACAACAACAACAACAACAACATTAACAGTTATATTTAATTTCAAACAAAGCATCATTTAAAAATCTTTTTTTTCTTCACATTTTCTGCAGTACGCCTAGAACTATCAAGTTTGCTTCTTTTTTTTCATCCTTGTCTGATAATATCGGCATCAGCTGTTGAAGATCCCGTATCAGTTGTTCGATAAATCAATAAAAACATCCAGTGTAAGACGGTATAATGTGTCCTTCCCTTGTGCAAGTACTTAGTGGAGGTTATTAAATCTTGTTAATAGTACCATTAAAGTTGCCACCCAATCAGACACAAAGCTAATGTTTGTCACACAGAAAAACTCCCACCCCAAAGCTCTGTGTGTATTTAATTGCAGAGACAGGAGATAAATGACAAGCTGAACAAGAGAACATTCCTCATCCATTTAAAACAACAAACCCCTAAACCCACACAGCCATCCTCCTTTAGTAGCCATCAACCACCGCCATGCGGCTTTCTTTGTGTCCTTTGAAGCAGACAAGGGAAACTTTATGAAAGACTGGCAGGCAGAAAAATTGTAGGAAGCGCCGTACACCCACGCACGCTCAAAAAGCAACATCATGTCAATGAGAGGGATGGGCTGTTGTGAGAGTTTGACACTGGTAAAGAAGAACTTGTGGAAAGTTTCCTTTGTAAACGACTCTTTCAACGATTTCTGTGTTGAGCAACTGGTTGCTGCGACTGTTATATTACATTCGAATGAATATGCTACAGGTGATTAACGAATATTTTTAAGTCATCTTAAAAGCTGTGTCAAGTCAAGCTGAGCGTGTTATTGTGCCGGTACCTTGGCTGGTTTAGGACTGCCGTGGACAGCTGACTCCTAATGTTTTTGTTATTGTTCGTATTTTGTGAGATTGTTAGTTCACAGAACTGACAGAAATAAAATTTTCCAATAAGTTTAAATAGATTTTATACCTTTTATATATGTATTTTTACCTATATAAGGACAATTGTGCCATACCTAATAAAACGTAGCCACATTTTATGTAAAATTATTACAATAATCAAATTCAGTTAGAATAATAAGACACTATAGGGCTGTTACCAATCAAATGAAATCAGAATCAACAAAATCCATCTGCATCTGACATGCCATTTAGATGTAGGCCTATTTATTTAATGCAGCTCAGAGGTGACAAATGTATTTAACCTGCAGTTAAAAATGCATAATTGATGTTTAAAAATAAGACATTGATATATATGACATGATTTTAAAACTGAAAAGATACTTTAAATGTGAAACTAAAACCGCCAGTTGGTGGTGGCAAGTCATTGTTCCCAAGCGAATCATTGAGTCATAGACGCAAAACAGTTCTGCTGTGGCTTTGCTTGGAACTATTTTTACCAGTCAGAGCAAAACAGGCAATATTGTGTCTAAAATGTAAGTCACTTAAACGTTTATTAAATTGTATAAAATCAATATCGCATTTGCAATTGTGCTGATATTTGGGGGGAAAAGCAGCACTCTTTGTGTGATTGCTTAACTATATCATATGGTATAAATATAGCCTAACAGACAATTAGTCACAGGGGCATTTTACTGCATTTTAATAGAGTAAATCATGCAGTGCACTCTTAATGCACATGCACAGTAGTCTAACCTAAACCGAAAAGGCAACAGCATGCAGTGCATGCACTCTCTAGGTGTGTTTTTGTTTGTTTTTTGAAAATGAGGGACATACTCGATGTTTGCAACAACTATGACATACCCCTATGTTTTTCTATCTTTTACTACATATGATAATTCATACTCAGAAAGTAGAGCTGAAGTGGCATTTCATTACAAAATAGTGCTGTCACGATTCCACAATTAAATTCAAGTGCTTGATTAAAAAAAAAAAAGGTCCTTGATTGCACCATTCAACAATGGGGAATAACTCCTGACATTTACATTTCATCACAACAATTCAGTGTTTCATAAGATTCAAATTACTGTATGGTCATCTTATTCAACTGCAGGAGAAGCCGGGAAAAACATTTCAACACTTGGCTGACGCTTGTCATTGACAAATGAATGGCTCTCCGATCAGTGTTCTCCAAACAGTCTCAACACTGTTCACTCAAAGCTGTTTCAATATTATCAGTAAAATAAGCAGAGAATTTTATACCATTTTTGTCTTGGGATAGGTCAAGAATATGAGGCTATTCTTTTTGTTCTTTTGATTTTTCAAATTGAGCTTACATATGAATTTATCTGCATCACTTCATTTTCAGAGTATAGTTGTCAGAGGAGACTGACATTTTCATGCACTGCAAAGGCAAAAGGAGGACAAATACACTTTTAAACCTAAGTGTTCCAAACCTCCAGACCCCCACAACAGAACACCAGATTCATAAAGATCTAGTTGAAATATGATCTCATTGACAGGCAGACAATCTGTCTGGTGTAAGACATGGTGGCCTGCACTAATATGAGAAAGATGGGATTTGTTAACATGGCATTACATCAGAGGGCAAAACCCTGCCTCTGCAGAGTATTACCTCAACAAATGTAACACGAGGCAGGTCAGAGAATCTATTAAAATATCCGAAGGTATACACATCAGTTTAAAACTAGGAATCATGTTTCTCCCCCATTTCTCACAGCTGTCAGGCAACATCTCAATAATACAAGATTCATATCTTCATATTGTCTGCTGCTGGCAATAGTATGCATTATTTCTGAGTGAAAATAACGTGCAAGCGTGAAAAAAACAACAGCTGATTGATTAATTAGATTTGATGTGTTAAACAATCTACGTACACTCCACATCTGTGAAATGTTTGGTAAAAATCCCAGAAAGCACAGAGTAAGGTATTTAAGCCTATATTGTTTTCGACAAAAAAAAAAGAAAAAGAAAAAAACACCTTTAAAACAATTTGCTTTAATCAAGTAGAAAATGTTTGTAAAATATAGGCTAACTTTTTTCCTGAGAATATAGCTTGAGCTTATTTTTTTTAAACATAAACCTCTCAAAATTTTGTTAGAATTATGCTTAAAAAGAAAAAAGTTAAATATATCTTTTAAGCAGAGGGTTCCTATAGAAAACAAGACAAAAATACTAATTACGAGATTTTGTTTGCAGTGTAGCAATTGTCTCTCCATCCCAAGAAAAAAGCACTTGTTTTGACTTTGCATAGACAAAAGGAGAAGCTGATGAGCAAACTTGTACTTGGTAAATAGGTAATTACTGGAGGTTGTTTTGAAGAGAAGAACATATCTATGAATCCGGTGAAGAGACCAGAGATAAGAGTAAACAGCATCCAGCGGGTGAGTCCATGAACAAAACACTGCCAGAGCTCCGATGAAGCCCTGCCTCATTCAATTATATGCCAGGAAAACTGCAGCTTTGAATGGATTTACACAGGATTTGTATAGCCAGATCTTAAATCTGTGAATGAGAGGGGAAAAAAAATCCATATTATATCTAGGTTATTTTGAGCATTGCTAACCCTGTGAAAAATGACTGTGTCGTAGGGTCAGATGCTGCTGTTTCTCAGATAAAAGTACAATTAAGACAAATTCAGACTTCACTTCTCCAACCACCATACCATGACCAATGAGGAAAACAGCCACTCAGCCAACACCAAAAAGGCATAATTTCAAGCCTAAAACTTGAGGAAATGTGTACAATACATCATGTGGCAGATACAGAGTGATGTGTTTTGGAAATAGTGCTATAATATCACTTTCTGTGAGAGGTGACTCAGCATGTCCATCCCCTTTCACTTGGAGTTCGGGGAACTTTGGGGAACTAAAAGCTCTGCCAGATCCAATACAGTGACCTGCCAACTTTGCTAAGAGGAGATTTGTGCAGTCACAAAAAAAAAAAAGAGAGAGTTAGGTAAACAGCATCATCAAGGTAAGACCTGTCAGCGTGTTATGATCTATAAGGTTATTTATCATGCTACTGTCGCATTAGCATGAAAATGTTAGACCCAAAACCTCTGTGAGAATAATTAGCATGCTTTAAAACGCTTTGCTGCCCATCCCATGGGCATCGCTATTAGATGGCTGTTCATGCTTAATTAGACAGAGAAAACAAAGGGACAGTTTGTACTGTTAACCAACCTGAACTTGCTATATTTAGAAATTATCAGCCCCCCAACCCCCCTAACAAATTTAAAGCAACAAACACAAATGACTAATGAAAAATCCTAGCTTGAATTATTACCCATGGACATGTTACTTAAGTAAGGAGGAGGCTGCGTGTGTGTTATGTTTATACAGTGTTGTTTTAACTATTTCAAAACATGCGTTATGGCTGAATGGGCATGTCGCCCCGCATCAAACATCAGTTATCAATCGGGCTGAATCTTGGGAGAAAAGGTCAGTGCTGATGAATAGCCCAGGCTCTGCTTATATTGCTGGATTACATGGGAAGTGGGCAGCAATCTGAATGAATGGGAACGGGCAAAGACTGCTGGGCAGAGAGACTCGAGCCTAGAGAAAAAAGAAGAAAAAAAAACTGTGGCTCAGTAGGCCCACAGAAGAGACTCTCCACTCCAAACAATGCAGGCCGGAAACCTATGGCTTCAGCAGATCGCCTGTACAAATCCAGCAGAGTGGGGTCGTAAAGAGATCAGCCCAGAGTCCCACAGTGCGGCCCCTGCGTGGGCTACAGGTCACGATCAGGCCTACTAAGACTACAAAGCTGGGAAAATATATTCTGCAACTGTTTCATGCATGTGAATCTTAACACTGTACAATGCTGTGCTCTATATATCAGTGGTAAACAGGGAAACTAATAATATAATTAACATAACAAACGAATGGACGTAATCAAAATGCTCAAGACATCATAAAACCTTCCCCCTCTCCCCTTGTGTTCAAACTAAGTCACCGACCCCAAAGAGTCGCAAAACCAGTTCTCTTCAAACGCTGTTATCACCTTGGCTCTCCTGAACGAGCCGGCATCGTGATTCCTCCTCCCGATCACTGGTGGACACACACATTTATGAACGCCTGAAATTTTACACACATTTTACTTTCACTTTAGAAATAGCACCAATTCGAGGACGCACAACTAGAACAATAACTAATTCTTTGCAGGTTGCCTATTTGCATTGGGTTTAAATCCAAAATATTGCCATATTAGGCGATTTTACAATACGCTTTGAAACCAAATCTTCCGCCGCCATCATCTTGTTTGTCACTCTCGTAACGTGATAAATGAAATCTGACTCCTGCTGCTGATCTGTGCTGCGACTCTCTCAGCTCACGCTGCATTGAGCAGACACGTTCAGTTTTTAAATGTAGTGTCTGTTTTCTAACTGAACTAAATTATTTTTATTAGGCTACTTAAAAAAAAAAAAAAAAAAAAAAAGTAACTGCGCTGGGAGCTATGCCGAACTGAATCGAATTAGAGATGTTAAAAGTGAGTGGGTCCACATATTTTAATGATATAATTGTTTCCGATGTTTTGCGCCACGCATTACGTAATCATGTTGAAAGGTCACATAGGCGTGACATAGGCAGAAGTACTGACCTAGTGTTTACAAAGCGAACGTGCAAAGACTAAGTCAAAAACCATTTACAAAAAAATAAATAAAAAATAAAAAGGTAAAACCACGTTTTATAGATTTTGTTTCTGACACTAGATAAGACCTTTATTCCTCGGCTGGGATCGTGTAGAGCCCTTTGAAGCTGCAATTTGGACCTTCAAACCATTGGCCCCCATTGGAGAAAAATCCTGGAATGTTTTCCTCAAAAACCTTCATTTCTTTTCAACGGAAGAAAGACAGACATGAACATCTTGGATGTGGATGAGGTAAGTAAATGATCAGGATATTTTAATTCTGAAGTGAACTAATCCTTCAGAAAACTAGATGAGTAACAGACGCAAGCCTATGCTCTTATTACTGAGCTGAGCCAAATGATCCGGTTCGGTTCCCTAAAAAGAGGTTAACTAAAGGATTAAATCGACTGATCAGAAAATAGATTCATCTTAAAAATAAGCAATGGATTAATCGACTAATCGCAAAAATAACCGATAGATTAACCGATGATCAAAATAGTCGTTAGTTACAGCCCTAATTTTTATATATTTTAAAACGTAATTTCTGTGATGGCAAAGCTGAATTTTCAGCATCATTACTCCAGTCTTCAGTGTCACATGATCCTTCAGAAATCATTCTAACATGCTGATTTGGTGACATTTTGCCATTTATGTCACTGAAACCGTGACATTTTCTTCAGGATTCTTTGATGAATAGAAAGCTCAAGTGAACAGCATTTATCTGAAATAAAAATCATTTATAAAATTTCATGTCTTTCCTGTCACTCTCAATTTAATGTAATCTTGCTGAATAAAAGTATTAATTTGATAAAATTATATATATATATAAAATATTGAATGGTAGTGTAATATAGTGCAACATTAACCACAGACTTTATGCCAAAATAGGATGAATATGAAGCAATTACTTTCACTGTTTTGACCATCGCTAAAACAAACAAAAGCAAAAAGTTGTATTTTCTTGCGCAATGATGCAGTTCGTTCAAACTCATTACTGGTCTATTAAACAGCAATGCTACATGCTCACAAAAGAACAATATGAGATCCAGAACAACAGGGGAGGAGCATTAAAAACAGACTGAGAAAAAAAAATTGAGAATGTGAAATGATTCGGACTGAGCTGGGCACTGAGGCTAATTTTTTTTATGGCCTCCCCAGTGCTTCTGTGGAACGGTTAAGTGATTTCACTAAAGTAGTTCATCACTACTTTCTGGAGCCAGGTTCAGAGCTAAATAAACTCTACAGAAGTTAAATGAGTAAATTCTGTCACCCTAATGCAGTTTCACACTTCAGATGCTAAGCCTTGAAGGCCAAACCTCAAGAACCTTGTGGAGTGGTACAGAGAGAGATAAATGATACCAGTTAGACTGTTTATCAACTAGAGAGAAAGCAAGCATATTACAATGGCCTTCAGAGGACTTTAAATGCAATAACTGATAATGAAGACTCCTTGTAGTTAGTCCATCTACTCGCTACTTATCAAACATGGCCAGTTAGAACTGAGTGTCCTGTTTATCATGCTTAGATGAAAGCTAATTTTAGTGGGTGTGCACGTCACAGACTGTTCTGCTTCCAATGCAGTTGTTACTCTGAATAGCCTCGCCCACTGCAAAATCTCATTGGCCCAAAATCCTTCTCCACATAACTGTACATTAAGTACAGTGTGATTGTCACATTGTGCAGCAGTATCACGTTCAGTGTGGATGAAGTGGTCAATCAAAAGACCCGCAGGCCAGCGGTGAACACAAACTGTGTGAGGTCCCAGCATGGATTAAATTCTTTGTGAACTGTCTCAATCTCATCGTCATGCCTCTTACTTTGATTAATGAGGCAGAAATAACACAGCATGATAATCCTGTCAGTGCCATCCTAGCGCTAAACAGGAACAGCACCTCACCTAAGCTCTTCCAGCAGAGATTCACAGGCCTGATAAGCATCCCTTCTCTCTTTATAAATGCAAAGAATTTCCTTCTCCTCTTCATCCCTGCCCATAAAAAGAGAGACAGAAATCTAGGCCGTCAACCACCAGCATATGGCATTAATATTCATGAAACAGAGACAGAGTTTCAGCAAGGCCTCACTTTTATTTCACCGGCATCTTTGCTCAAAAAAGACAGAATGATACACTACCTCATTACATAGAGAAGTGAACCAAAAGCTTGTTGCTTAAACTATGTCTGCTTGCGAGGCCAAAACACAAAATCCTGCTAAAGCTCCGAGTCATCAGCAACAAGGCTGATCTGGGAAGTGAAACTGCCATCATCTCATTGTCATTTTCTCAATGCAGCACTGAAATGAATGCACTAGTTAGTTTCAAATGCACAATCAGATCCATGCCCTGTGTCGCTGACATTAATTATCCCTCAGTGTGCAGGAAGAATAGGTTATGTCTGCATGCATGGATGTATCATTATGCTTAATTGCTTCACAAATTGTGGCTAACCTCGTGTTCGCTTCAACAGAAATTCAAACTATGGCTATCTTTAAAATAAACTTAATAATGAGGAAATGCATACTTTTCCCTGCAGGAAGGAAAAAAATGTGAAGTAATTCCCCGACTGACCTTTCTTATGCATGCAAGTAACAAATAAAGCTTCAAATGAAATTTCATAAACTACAAAATCATATACTGTTACCTATAATGTAGGTTACTCATTTGTTGGTTTGTGCTTGGTTATGCAAAGTGCATGTTTGCGCCGTAATGGATTAAAATTTGCATACTGAAAGAAAGTGACCTGAAATGTTGAAGGAAAAAGGTACTAGGATCTAAAACCAGAGCACAAAAATTCCCTTTTGCAATGATGTCCAGAGATTACAGTGCTTGATGCAGGGTTTGCATTTCAAAATTGCATACTTTTCCAGATTCAATTTACAACATTTAACAAATGATTCATTACGTTTCAAATGATAAGCCATATTTGATGTCGAGAACAAACAAATTGCCATGCA
Source organism: Rutilus rutilus (assembly GCF_951802725.1). Classification (NCBI taxonomy): domain Eukaryota; kingdom Metazoa; phylum Chordata; class Actinopteri; order Cypriniformes; family Leuciscidae; genus Rutilus; species Rutilus rutilus. The sequence continues at coordinate 18,561,207 of NC_140231.1, read as the reverse complement.
TGACATACTGCAATTACCACAAGGACCCACCGTTAACGATCTGTCCGTCATGGATTGCGTGACTTCGCCACTTCCGGTGGAGATTTTTTTTCTGCTACTAATCGATTAATAAAATTTGGTCGACTAACCTTTTTCTGGTCGACTAACATTTAGTTGACTATTAGGGGGCAGCCCTACCTAAATTTCTTTATAACCAGCATATATTCCCCTCTGACATATCGGTTTGATGCTGTAATCGTGGTTTGATGTTGCACGACCACCAAACAGCAAAATACAGTCTGAATTAAATGAACGTTTGCTCCTTTATCTGTTGCTGGTTTGAGTAGCACATGCACATTCGTTTAGTGAAATTCAAAAGAGACTCTTTTATTGTAAAGACAAACTGTTGCAACAATCACTAAACTTTCTGCTAGTATGATACATTTATTTTTAGAATTTTTTTATTTTATATTTTATAAAACTGAATAGGGGAAATGGCCTGGAAACATAAAAACATCAGCTGGAAAAGAATTCCATACTTTTCCAAATGGCAAAGGGACGCTGTTAATGGCTTCAATAATAATTGATTATCAATTTATCATTTGCTAAACATTTTCTTATCAATTAACTAGCCTCTAACAAAGCTCCACAGTGGTGTGAAGCTCAGCTTCTGACATTACAGGACAACAAAGTCACTCAACATTATCTTTTCTGCACAATTAAAAATACTAGCTCCCCATTTTTTCATGACACCCCTATTACACACACACACACACACACACACACACACACAAAGAAAGAGCTGTTCAAAGTGTATCTTCTACATCTCTAGCTTCTGGATTTAATTGAGAAGAACCCAGTCAGTACTTCGGGGTACACATGTAGGAGCAGATTCTTCAGACTACTTGAATCCCTTAATTAGGCCGCAGTATAAATAGAAAAGCAGACTTTTGAAGAACTCTGCATGTATAGAGAGGATAAAATTAGTGGCCCAACATCAGAGGAGCAGAATATGGCACCTCTTGACTTACCAGCAAGTAACATGGAGACACAGGCTTGTCTCAAACTAATGATAAGCAGGAAGCTACAGAAACAGAATGTCAAATTAAGAGCAGCTCTTTGCAGTGTGGATTACCTGGTAAAAGGCATTCAGTCTACCGCAATATCATGCTACACAGCAGCAAAAAAAAAAAAAGTTTTAGAGAATATATGGTGATTTAAGCTATTTTTCTTACCCACTAAACTCACTAAATTAGAAAAAAATCCTAATAGGGTAAGAAAAACTTTTCTGAAAGCAACTCTTTAAAATACATATTTTTTCATGTTATGGCTGATGACTACGGAGGGGACCTTTGCAAAAATAAAAATCTACAGACCATCGCGTGCTCGCGAGAAACTTTCATGTACGCAGGAGAAAACTATCTAGTTTCTAGCGATAGTTTCTCGTACGCATGCAAAACTTTCTCGTGAGCACGTGAAAGTCTGTATATTTTTATTTTTGCATAAGTCCCTTTAGGGGCTCCGAAGATAACTGATAAATTGTAAATATCAAATGAATAAATTGTAAATTACAAAAATAACAGTAGCGGCCAAAAGTTATATACAACCTTATTTATTCAAACTTTGTATTAAATATTTTTTAAATATTTTGTATGCATGTCATGAAGTTGTGCCTGGAGTGTAAAACTAATGTATGCATTCCACATTCCAATTGTATCATGCATGACGATTTTTGCGGATGTCATTTTTTGGACATACCAAACTAGCACTAATAAATATATTAAACCCACAGGGGCAGGGCATACATTTATTTAATTGAATCACAGCCTTTGTGAATTCACAATAGTGCTAGTATGGTTTTTAAACATCATGCAGCCTTTAAAAACGGTCTAACAATGCGGGTCATGAATTCTAGTCCTTGAAATGAGTCACTTCCAGTGTTTTGACGGTTACTTGAGACGGGTAAATTGCAATTAAGGATTTTTTTAAATTAGGTACTTCAATTTAATAGAGGAATTGTGACAGTACTCGCTAAAATGTAATACTAAAATTAAACAATTTAAACAAAAGTGAATTTAGGCATCACAACATGACACAGTACAGTATGAAAAATGGATATTCAATTTCAGATTTAAAGATTAGATTTAACAGTGCTATTCAATTGTTAGTGTTTTTAAGTAAGTAGGGCTGTAATCTCCCAGTCGATTATTGGTCGATACGTTCTGGCTCGACTAAAATTCTGATTGGTCGATTTTTTGCCGCGTACATTTCATTAGTTTTGCCGCATTCATTTCATCCGTTTTTCCGCGTTCATTTCATCAGGTGGAAAGCACTAATTGCTAATAGGGGTGTTTTCAGAGCACCCCTGTTTCACAGGTAACAGTCTATCTTCAGAACACCCCCCTTGTTTTCACTTCTTTTGGATTAGCCCAACCCACTGGAGAAGAGAGACAGATTGAAGAATGTAGGCTACTAGAAGGTTTACTGAATATTATTTATTTAATTGTGAGAGCGTTTAATTCATAGTCAGTCCTATCCATGCTTTATTTTTCAGTTATGCACTTTATTTCGTTTCTGCTCTTGATCTGGTTTGTTTAATAAATATTCTTTTTTTATTAAAGTGAACGTGCCTTTTGTGTTTAAGAGTAAAAGCTTTAAGTTAATAGTCTATTCGTGTCTCAGCCGCGAAGCTGAGCTCCTGTGTTCAGCTGGCTGAAATTATAGTGTCTGTCAGGTATTATAATACATATGACAAAAACAATTGTCTAAATTATGTTGCATATTCCTCTAAAGTTCTTGTGATGATATCACTAGTTGACAACATAGTACTATTTTCGGATATCATAGGCTATAATATTGCGCAGGTGCACGTGATGCAACGCTGTCAGAGCCGACAGACTAGTGTGTCAGACTCATTTCAGTGCAAAATAACTAGGTCAAAAACGATTTAATATACTGCAAATAGCCTACTAGTTTTTTTATGTTTATTTATAATTCATTTAGGCGGACAACAAGGCTACCAAGTACTGCGCAGCTAATTAATTTAACGTTTTTTTTTCCTAACGTCATTTTTAGTAGATTTTTAGTCAAAAATTTCAGGACTTCAGTCGACCAAGATTTTCTTTGGTTGATTACAGCCCTACTTTTAAGTGAGCTTTAGATGATGGAAAAATAAATGTAAACAGAGGAAAATATTCAGTATCAAAGAAAAGTGACCTGATTTTATGTACCAATATATTGTGCATCCCTAAATTAATTATTGTATATAAACATTGATATTTTGACTGTAAAACAGCAATGTTCACACTTATATTCAAAAGACAAAAGTCTAGGGAAAGCGTGGGCTGGTGTGAAATACTACTCAAAGGGAATGGATTGGAGAGCTACATGTTCCTGCACTTGTCCAGAAGCTTCCACATTCTGATTCAATCTGCACAATAGCAGGATTCTATCTCAGTGTTTGCACCATTTCTCTCATCACAGACCTGTTTGATCTCGCTTTTTAAGAAGCCCTGACCCTAATTCAGCAAGTAGCATGCATTCATGGGGTAGCCTAATTCATAACAGAGCAGTGGAGGAAATAGGCCACCGCTCCGAGGACTGCAGCAAATCTCAATGAGGTGCCACAGCGAGACCGTCTGGGTTTCAAATGGCAGAATGTCTAAGCCTAGAGCACATACAAACACACACACAAAAAAATATTATACAAATACACACAAAGCATGAGGCAGGAACGCTTTTAGACCAGAATGACAGTAAAATAAAACAAATGTTTCAATATTTGTTTAAACTCATACATAAACACTGGTAATAACAGGCATTAATTTTTCAACATGACTAATGTTTTGACTATAGAAATCTGAGACTTTTAAAAGTGAGATGGAGTATAATGCTTGACAAAAACATTACAGGAATGACCAAATATGATAAAACTTCTCTGATAAGTGCTGTCAGACAAAACAAATCTGTTCAGTAACTCGCTGGGCTCAACCGTAACCTTATAAGCAAAATCTATGTGTCCTTCTGTGTGACTATGAGACGCACAGGAGATAAAGGAACCTTGAGGATCCTGTATTCAACCATTCCAGCTGCCATGGCATTCAACACTAAATCAATACCACTGCACCCATGAGGAGAAATCTGATATTCCCTTCTGCAGTCTCGAGAGCACGAACATAACACCTGCCCATAATATCTAAATTCATCCTCTATATTAACCAGCCAATTTGGCATCAAACAGAGCAACAACTTTGTAAATAACATTCAGTTGCTCCAACAGGAAAAAGAGCCTGGGTGAAGACACAACAAACATGAACTCCACTTGGCGCCTGCCAAAGAGTGAACTTACTGCTTACAACATCTTAGCATGAGTATGATTAAGTATAATTATAGTGAAGTTGGTAGTTTTGAGTGAGGCCTATTTTACATGTCAGTATAAAGAGCAATGAAAGCATCTTCAGCAAATCAAAAGAGTCCACTCACAGATCAATGTGTCAGCATTAATCACCCCTCTACAGACACACTAAAGCTCAAGTTACCTTTGGCTAGTAAATCTTTTTTTTTTTTTACTCGCCAGAATTTTTACATGGAATGCAAGATCAATGCAAATGAAAAAAATTTGATATAAATATAATATAAAATATTAATTTCAAACATTAAAGACAAGTAAACCGTCTGTAATAAGAACAAATAGCCTAATAAAACTACAAGCAATAGTACAAAAAAAAAAAAAAAAATTTTAGAAAAAAAGTGCTTTTGAGGTTGGGGGGGAGGCATGCACCTCCGGAAGAAATTGTTTTAAAATAACCCCTTAAACCATGACTTATGGCAAGTTTTGTGGATAGAAATGGACATTGAGACATACAAATATACCATGAACAGATTCAAGGCATGATTATTGCAGCACGTACCTTGAACTGGTCACAAACAGAAACCTTCAATTTATAATTTTAGACAGGATTATTCATGTTTTTCTTTTGTGTTAATTTTCAGCTATAAGGTAGAAATTGAAAGGGGAAAAATGAAATGGCACAACCCAGAAAAAGATTATTTACAATTTATTGAATTTTTTTTTCTTAATGGCAAAGGCCACACACAATCTGTGAGCACTTTTTCTGGGCTTTTCATAGAAGATCTCTAAGACTCTTTGGTAATTGAATGCTATTGTGGGAGGGGGGCATTGATGCTGACACGCATGCACGTGGCCAGATGCTGTCCTTGTAGCCTATTCCTCAGGTCTGTCTTCACCTAGAAATAAAGGTTAATTTTTTCACAGAAATTTTTTTTTTCAGTACATTTTTATTTATTTTTCACTGAAAAATTTCTGTATTCTGTACCAATACCAGTGAAAATCCACGATTCTCAGTACCAATTTCGCAGGTCATTCCACCAGCAGGGAACAGTCATGGTAAAGGTCCAAGAAAGAGATTTTGTGCCTCTTTGAGATGGCACCACAAGACGGCGTTCACTTGCAGAGTGCAAGTTTATGTGTAGCACGCAAGTCTGAAGTAATGAGTTTAGGTAAAAGGGAGCAGAGCCAGTGGTTGTTCTGTAGGCAAAGGTCAGTGACTTGAATTTGTTGCGCCTATATTTGATTTATGATCATCATACATAGATCTAGATAGACCACTTTTTATTTCTTTTAGAATTAAAAAAGAAAATTGTTTATTCATGCGTTTCATTCCTAATCCTAAATGTTTAACCATTTATTGTTTACAATCTACAACTATGTAAAATTGTACAATTCCAAGCTTGAGGTGACAAAGCATAATATATTAGTATATTAGTGTAGAGTGTTTCTTTCTACATTACAAGTAAGCCAGTAAATCTTATCCTAAAAAAAGATTCACTGCTGAACAAAAAGCACAGTGTGATTGTTTGATTGACAGGTTGTTTGACACATGGCTAAGGAAAGTCTGTGCCTCAGTGAAACAGCACAAGATATCACACTGTTATCAGAGGATAAATCTAAGATAAAATGGGAATGCAGGCTGGTGACAGCACAGGGCGTTTTCTTCCTACAGAACTGGCTATTATGCACACTAGATGCGGAGCACAGTCGACCCTAGAGACCTTGAAAATATCACATTCATTGTTCAAAGCACTGTTTTGAAAGTTGACAGCAGGATGTCCTACAGAGGGAATTTTGTGCCACAGATAGCCTAGTGGTTGGAACATTCTGACAAAGATAAAATGGCTAACTTACACTGGGCACACATTGGAAAGAGTAAAATGTATGAAAGGAAATGGGGAAAATGTCCTAATCAGAAGTGACGTGATAAAGAAACAAGCAATAAAAGCCATCTCTTCAATATAAATCAGATTTTTTTTTTGTCCTGACCATAGCAATATGACTTTTTGATCAAACTCTTGGGGCCTGTCTCAATGTCCACACTTGCGGTCTTAGCCACTTGAGTGCATGAACGTGACAGGAAGTACAGGGATTGGACAATTAAACTGAAACGCCTGATTTTAGACCACAAAATATTTTATTAGTATGGTTTAGGGCCTCCTTTTGCAGCCAATACAGCATCAATTCATCTTGGGGAGCCATTCCTCTTTCAGAACAGTGGCCAGGTCACTATGTGATACTTGTGGAGGAAAACGTTTACTAACTTGCTCCTCCAAAATACCCCAAAGTGGCTCAATAATATTTAGATCTAGTGACTAAAAGCCATGGGAGATGTTCAACCTCGTGTTCATCAAACCACTCTGTCACAAGTCTGTGTGTATGACAGAAACATTCTCTGAAAAAAAACTTTCTGAAACAATCAGCGAATGCTGAAAGCTGAACAATTCAAACTCACTGATTCTGACTTCTCTTCCCCCATCATTTAAGTATGCTGATTCCCAAATAAAATTTTATTTTGTTACACTATAAGATTTATGTTATTCATATTCCATCTCTATATTTACACAAGGTCCTGCAATGTTTGATGTTACAAGCAAACACTTCCAAAAGAAAATCTAATCTAGCGTCAATAACGCTGTTGTGAAAAAGCTCCACGAGATCCAGAAACAAGCAATACAGATCCTTTGTAATCACTCTGAAATGCTATACATTTATCCTCGGAGCTGAAAAAGATAGTAGGTTTCGAAGCATCTGAGAGTGTGAACAAGCTGGCTTATTTCGCTTGCTCATTCCAAAAGTCAATGTTCCTGACAAAGTACCAGCACTTTCCATTCTATTCATTTAACCAGCAACGTTTCTTCTCCTGTTTGAGTCTTTATGTCTTCACATGACCTTTAGCTGGCTGCCATTTCTTCAGAATTGAAGTGATCAATTAAAAATCAAATGCCTAAGACATACAGCTCAAACATCTGAGAGATAAAGGAGTAATCTTTGACGTTACATTTACAGTAGATAGATAGACTATGAAAGCTGTTGTTTATTATGTCTAAGTCAGTTCTTAACTGAAATGGACAGGAAAGTCTTCTCTTTACAGGTATATGTCCTAGGTTTAGGGCTGCCCCAAAATATTCGCCTAAACGTTAATCGACGAGAAGAGGCTTAGTCTACCAAAATAAAAAAAATAAATAAATAAATAAATAAATAAAAACTCCACAGGAAGTGGCAAAGTCACACAGGGACAGATCGTTAATGGCGGCTTCTAGTGGTAATTACAGTATGTCGGGCAGGAAATCCAGACGTTCGCCTATCATCCATCGACCTTAAATACGACTTATTTGAAACATAAGGACCTTAGCCAATCACTCTAACGTTAGATAAATGTGCGGTATTATTAGATGCATATCTAAGTGTTTGTGCGGAGTGTGGAAGCTAACGTATAGCATGAGTTCTGCATAACATGGAGGTGCCGGCGCGATCACTTTTTATCACTTTTTTCCTGACAACAATGGAAGCAACTTAAAATACTCTGTCATTTTGATCATACAGAATATACATTTTGAAACTGTAAGGGTCTACATTTGGGTAAACTCACAATAACAACAAAACGTTGTGCTTTTGTAAAATAAAGAAAACAAACAGAATAAGCTTTCTGCCGTCTCAGTCTCTGTGAACTGAAGCACGTCACAAAAATTTAAAGAAACTCAGCGTATAAGCTACTTGCCTCACAGACAATATATATATAGGATGCTTGAAATGTCTACTTTTAAAAGAATCAATTCAAATAGAAGACAAATACTCATTATGTAATCCGTATGAAATGTGCATTTCTCTTTATATGAACCTCCCACTATACTGCAGAGATGGGCAAGTGAGCATTGTCAACATCTTTGCTGCTGGCAATGAACCAGAAAACACTGATTATTTATTAATAAATTAATGTATTTTTTCCGACACATTCATAATGAATATATGAATGAATGAATTTAATTTAATTAATTAAAGGGGTAATATAATGTGATTTCTTCTTTTCCTTTTTCTTTAGTGTGTTATGTAGCTGTTTGTGCATGTATAAGATCTGCAGAGTTACAAGTCTCAAACGCAAAGAGATAGTCTTTGTAAAAGTTAAGGCTCAGCCACGCCTTCCTAATATGCTTCATTCAAACATGCCCCCACAAATCTACGTCAGTGTGTGGGGGTAGAGTTTCATTACACCGCCCAAATGTATACGCAATGTATTCTCGCTGTATTATTGTTGCCGCCATGTTGTGGAAACGCTTTGTTTTTCGTTGCGAAAGCCAAACTACTTTGTTTGGCCTTCCAAAAGAGAACACAATTAGAAAACAGTGGTGAAGCTTTATTTACAACTGTTCCAGAACAGTATAACCAAAATATTTAAACTGTGTGCTGCCCATTTTTCGGAGGACTGTTTCCAGAACCTGGGAGGGTACAAGGCCGGCTGTGCACAAATGCTGATTCTAAAAAGTGGGGCAATTCCATCTTTGAAAGTACAGTCTGGTGCTTCTGACTCACAGACATAGTGTGTAAGTATGCTATCATATTTTAAGAATTTGCTACTGAACTATTCAAACGCAAGTTTTGAGCAGTATAGAGTAGCGCTTGTTTGTCATTTCTACGACCACAAATGCAGACCTGGTTTTATGTTTACATAGCGTAACTCAGTGTAAAAAGACAGTATAAGTCAATATAATCACTAATTATGTCCCCAATGAAATAAAACCTTACCAATCGGATACGTTCTGGTCCAGTCGCGCTGGCAAAGTTGATCTATCAGCTTGGCCATCTGCATTTTACGGTACAGATTTGGGCTCGAATTGATAAGGTAGACATGTGTTACGGACTGATGTTCCAAATATGGTAAGGGGCATGACATTTCCATCACACGCTTAAGGTATTCGGGCCAATCAGAGCACACCACGCTTTTTCAGAACGATGATCTTTGTAAAAATCGACACGTTTCAGAAAGGCGGGACATAAAGGAGCAACAATAATATACGGTATGTGCAAAATAATGACTTTTTAACCTAAAACCACATAAACGCATTAAACCAAATACACAAAATAATGTTTTTTTTAGAAGCGTCATATGACCCCCTTAAAGATTCATTATGGCTTATGTATCCCCCCAGTATTAAAGTAGTTAAAGGGTTAGTTCACCTAAAAATGAAAATTGTCATTAATGACTCACCCTCATGACGTTCCAAGCCCGTAAGACCTCCGTTCATCTTCGGAACAGTTTAAGATATTTTAGATTTAGTCCGAGAGCTTTCTGTCCCTCCATTGAAAATGTATGTACGGTATACTGTCCATGTCCAAAAAAGGTAATACAGACATCAGAGTAGTCCAAGTGACTACAGTGGCTCAATCTTAAGTTTATAAAGCGATGAGAACAACCCAGAAGCGCTACGCAGTTATACTACGTGAAAAGACTCGAGGCCCAGAGAGAAGGAAATGAATAGTGGAATAAAGTCGTTATTTTTGTTGTTTTTTGCGCACAAAAAGTATTCTCGTCGCTTTATAAACTTAAGATTGAGCCACTGTAGTCACTTGGACTACTTTGATGATGTCTGTATTATCTTTTCTGGACATGGACAGCATACCGTACATACATTTTCAATGGAGGGACAGAAAGCTCTCGGACTAAATCTAAAATATCTTAAAACTGTGTTCTGAAGATGAACGGAGGTCTTACGGGCTTGGAACGACATGAGGGTGAGTCATTAATGACATAATTTTCATTTTTGGGTGAACTAACCCTTTAAATTAAAACATGCGATAAGTCAACTAATGGCTTAAATCAACGACTACTAGTTGACTAGAAAAATCTTTAGTTGGGGGCAGACCTACCTAGGTTATTATCTGTATCCAGAGCTATGCAGATCAAATACCCGCCTGACATGCCCGCAGTGTCCAAGGACAGGTCATTGCTCATTAAGTCAGCACAGCATCTGAGAGCTGACAAATCCCAGCATCTATACCTTCAAAAATACCTTTGCCTTGCAGATGGTATGTCACAATTACCATAAAGAACTATAACTTCACAATTCAATTATTTGGTGATAAATTAAATAAAAAAAGAGGACAAATATGCTTGCAACTTTAAGTCAGTAAGGCAGTGATGTGAAAAAAATAATGTGTTTTTAGGTTGACTGTGCAGCCAGCATGATAGAGATCAAAGTATCACTCGGCAGAAGTCTCACAATACTTAGCCTACAAGAGACTTTTTCGTGACCTCCTCACAGTGAGCAAGAAAAACATCACGAGATGGCCTTGAGATAGGCCTACTGTTGAACAAACAAGCAGCTTTATATCTCCAATGTACATCAAAATATGAGAAGCACATTTCACAGCCTTTGCAGTTTCACAAAAGAAAAACAACTCTGTGTGGGTGAGCATTCAAGTGAGGTTTGAGAAAAGCGTGGGGCAAGAAGAAAAAAAACCCGGAGAGGACACTGCAAAACTTATCAGTAAAGCTCTTGAGAAACGTCTGGAGGTCCTGCATCTATCAGGAACAGAATGAAATCAGTCTGATGCTCCTCACTCACCCCGGGCAGCTGTCTGGCAACAGCCTCGAGCACTTGGTGCCAGTGTCAAGTGGCAGCAGCGGATCAAAGAACAGAGGGCAGTCTGTGGCATTAGGAAGCACTCAAGTGAGAAAATGAACTTTACCCAATTGTAGTTCAAGAGCAAAGAAAGGAGACTGCATAAGCAAATTCTGTAACAAGACAGTAGTTTGGTATTGCTCTCATAATATAGCAGAGTATAAGCTTTGTTCCATGCCCTAGTGAGCTCCCTCGCTGTAGGATGCTGCTAGTATAGGACAGAACCTCATTAGTGAATGGAATGCTACATGCAATAGTTTGAAGCTAGCATGTTACTTAGCCAACGACAATACTTTTTATCAATGCAAATATTGAATAAAATATTGCATTTTCCATCTCATCTGCCATATTTGATTAGTTGAGCTAAGGGCATTCTGGCATAGGTTACATGTACAATACCTTCAAATTAGGGATGTCCCGATCCAATCCACGTCATCGGTATCGTGCCGATACTGGCCCAGAACGCTAGATCGGAGACAAAAATATGATCCGATACCTATTAGGGGTGTAACGGTACATGTATTCGTATTGAACCGAACCGGTACGTGCGTCACGGTTCAGTGCATGGATTTACACGAAGAATACACGGTATAAAAATAAATAAAACTCGCGTGCACATTAATGTAATGCGGAACTACTGTTAGATACACACATAGATGTGGGTTCTTTAGGGACACCTAATCTGTAGCCCCGCCTTAGCTCTGAACGCGCGTCTATTTCGCTTTGGACGCGCGAATGGATTCAAAATGTTCAAGCGTCGAACTAGACGCGATAGACGCGAATTTGACGCTCTATTCGCGTTTGGTGTGAACGCAGCATAATGACCAGGCTGCGATGTCAAGATTGCAATGCTGGAAAGTGTGTGTGTGTGTGTGTGTGTGTGTGTGTGTGTGTGTGTGTGTGTGTGTGTGTGTGTGTGTGTGTGTGTGTGTGTGTGTGTGTGTTAGAGAGAGAGAGGCACGGGCGTGATCGAACAGTGGAAACATAAAAACATACTCCGTCATTTTGTTCATACAGGACATCATTAAAACTGCAAAGTGTTTAGCTTATTTAGATTTGTGTAAAACACAACATTGTGCTTTTGTCAAACTGTAACCTACAACTGTCACCCAACCAAAATATCACACACACGCTGTTTAAAAGCCAAAATTATCTCATCTTTTGGACATTCATCATATTGCATTGGTTTTCATTTCTTGTCCTAAAACAGAGCACTAATCTGTTTATTTTTAAGTTACACATTCTACATTGATTAAAAAAGAAAATCAAATGTGTTTTTTAATGGTAGTATTATTTTATACAGAAATAAATTATTTATAATTAAGATGAGAATAAAGTTAAAGTTAATTAAAATCTTAATGAAACAAATATATTGATCTGGAATATAGCAAATTCATTCATTCATTCAGGTACAATTACTAAACATATCTCAAGGTCTTTTGAATAAAGGGTGGCAGTCTTTCATTATCAACTGTTGTTGTGGACTATATACTAGAGAAGTATTTGTTCTCCATTTGAGTGAGCTGTTTTTATGTGGCTAATTGAGCAAAGTGCTTCCACATATTTTATTAGTATTAGTATTAGTTCAAGAATAAAATAAAAATATCAGATTGATATCGGTATCGGCAAATAGCCAAAGCTGCGGCATCAGTATCGGAAGTGAAAAAGTGGTATCGGGACATCCCTACTTCAAATCTGGCCAAAACGAGTTCTCTTGGAACAGTGTTTTGGTCATAATTCCAAATACTCAATGTACAATAGAAGTACTTCCTAAAGTTGTTTAAAAATATTAAAGGAAGAATCCTACAGGGAAAAACAGACACTTTAAACCAGACTGGACCAAGATGATTTAACTGATGGCTGTTATTGCCTGAATGTGCATATGAATAATTAATGCATTCAATCTTTAATGATTAATTTATGAGTCTCAATCCATAGTATCACACAGGTCTGTGCCCTCAGGAAGCAGTTCAGTGGTGCAGAACAGAAAGCCGATGGTTCCTGCTTATGTGACGTTTTTAAATTCAATTCAAGTCTTGGGGAAACTTACAAGGGCTAATCAGCTTGATTGGAAAGTAAATGCATAACTTACCCAATGAAGAACTTACAAGCCTAATTTTTGTTAAACAATGTTTTCAGATTGAAGCAAACTATAAATGGGAGGTAAATGGCAAAGTTAGATCAAGGACAAAAAGGGCTAATAACAAAAAAGAATGTACAAGAGCAGTCTTCTCTGTCAGACTGAGAGATGTTTCCATTTTAAAAAGGGTTCTAGTCAAATCTGACCCAGAATATCTTGCATATGACAAACACCTCTGACAGTCAGAACTTAACCTACACTGGAAATAAAGTGTGTAGAAAAAAAAACAAAAAAAAAAACAACATTCGGCACAGCAAGCCAGGACATTTCACACTTAATGAAACAGCTTCTAACAGAGAGCAGATAACATCAGTGTTAGTCTAGGCAGTTCTTCGTTGTCTTCCAATCCTAAATTGCTCGGTGTGTCCCAATTCTGTCAGGCGTGGTTTCACTCAAGATTTACATGGGTTTGGAAAAATCCTAGATCACAGCAAATGCTCTTTACCACATCACTTTAGCCGAAAGTATCACATTTTGAATTCACAAAGTCTGTGATTCAATTTATTAAATATAGCCGTTGCCCTGCATTTAAATAAATTAAGCATATATATATGCTTAATTTATTTACATGCGTGCAGGTTACATGCATCTAAGAGCATTCACAGTAAATGCTGCTCCACATGAGCTGTTTTTATTTATGTGTGGAGCGCATCTCAAACTCCATTTCTGCTAATGCTGTGAGTTTGGGTTACTTATAAAGTTCATCTGGGAACGCAATGTGCGCCATTTCATCAGATTTATAACGCAAATCATTTATAAACTTATGCCAACACAGGAGAATACATCAAGTTTCAATGTGAAATGTTCAACGCAATTTCGAATTAAAAGTTTAAACCCTCGCTGTCTGATTTTGCAGATTATGTCCACATATTCTTGTTCAAGAAATTACAGTGGCTGTAGCATTTTAGATATTAAAGATTAAGTTAACATTTGAATTAAATGTTGTTTGACCCATCTTAAACAAGGATTTGATCTGGATTTGCAGGCATTTGGTATGATATGGAATGTACATAAGTTTAAATACTACGTAAATTATAGCATGTATTTTAAGAATGTTGCTCTATAAAACCATGATTATTTGCTTTTGATACTTCATTTGAACCAGAAATGATTGCCTCATATATTTTAAGTAATTTTAAAGGCTATTGTTTGCTATGGCCTATTTTTATTACCACAAAAAAAAATATATATTACTCGATTAATCGTCAAAATAATCAACCGATTACTCGATTACCAAATTAATCATTAGTGACAGCCCTATGTACAACTGAGAAGTTACACCTGTGAATGCTTTGAGTAAGTTTGCAATGAATAGCACAATAGACAACCAAGACTTTTGAGTTTATTGTATAAGGAGTTGCTAGGCTGACCAAACACTGCTTCAAAGAATGGTACATGCATGTACATACAGGACAATGATAATGCCTTAAAGACTGGATGCAGCTAATCCATTTTCAATATTAAGATTTGTATATGTCAGCCTTAAGCTAAATTTACAAGTTAGCTGTCAATAGCCCAGTCATGACTCGTCAAACAGCTTAACACATACTGCGTGACCTTGTATGACCCAATCTCCACATCAAAATCCAATTAAAGGTGTAAGAGATTATCTTACTCAGCACATACTGTTGGAATTGAAGCCTTATTGTTCATATTACTCAGCAATGCGCAGAAGTGACCAGCAATTTGCCAAATGGTGAGAAAAATTTTTTCAATATTTATTCCAAATGTTCTCAGTCTCTTGTCTGACTAATTAATAGCAAACGGTTTTCAGTTATCATCATATTGGGAAGTCAGAAAGAATATCCTTCAAGAAGCTACTGAAAGTAGTTTTTGTTGACTGCTTGTTGTTGGCTATTAATTGTACTATACCAACACCGATGCCAAAAATTACATTCACAGGCCAGTGAGAACATACTGAAAAAAAAAAACTTACAAAAAAAATGGTAGTATGCAGGCTCCTATTGTATTTCAGACAAATTAGAGTTAACAGGAAAAATGAGCTGTCAGAACTGAGGCTGAAGATTCTCCACAGATGAGTCATCCCTCAAATTGCTCTTTCCCACAGCTGGAGCATCAAGCCGTATGCTAGATGTGCTTTGGAAGGTTGCACTGAATATGACAATCAGAGAGGCAATTTATATCAAGAGTGATTTCAGGAGATCAAGGCACAAGATTGTTTGAATAAATTAAAGATACTTTCAATAGCAACAGGTTTAGTGATGCAGCAGAAAACAGAGTCTTGTGAAAACAGTCTCTATGCCTTTCAGAAAATATCAATATTCTACAAGTGCCAATGAAATCAAAATTAGGGCTGTTACTAACAATTATTTTGGTAATCGAGTAATTGGTCGATTATTTTGATGATTAATCGAGTAGGGTTAGTACAGAGAGTACGGATATTTTTTGTGGTAATAAAAATAGACCCAAGCAAAGACCTAAGCCTTTAAAATGAAAATACATATAACAATGAGGCAATAATATTTGGTTCAAATAAAGTATCAAAAGCAAACTATATGGTTATAAAACAACACTTAAAATATAAAAAAATTAAACAATCATGTGCATGTACATTGTACATTATGTTGATTGTTACACTTTACAGCATATCAAATCCTTGTTTAATACTGGCCAAACGACATTTACTTCAAATGTACATTTATCTTTAATATTTGGCTATTTGTTTATGATATAAATGCTACAGCCACTGTAATTTCTTGAACAAGAATATGTGGACATCAAAACATGCAAATTCAGAGTGAAAGGTTTAAACTTTTATTTTGAAATTGCGATGAACAGATACACATATTTGGATGTGCATATCTGGAAACACATTGATGTATTCTCATGTGTTGGCATAGCTGTATAAATGATTTATGTTACAAATCTGATGAAATGGCGCACATTGCGTTCCTGCGTTCCATTGCATAGGGGTGTAAATTGGACTGTTCATCACAATACGATACAATATCGATTCTCTCAGCCAGCGATACGATATTTGCCGATACCTCAAATCCTGCGATGCGATTTCGATTCGATTCTGGGATATATCGATATTTAGATATTATGTGTCAAATTTACACAACCAATTACGTTTATTAACTCACAAATGTTTGCAACCAAAATATATAACATGACCATTTAATTAAACTCTTTGAAAATTGCACACCCTCTCCCAATTGGGACATTTACAACAGAAGAGTTAATTTGCAAAAATAGATAACTCCATTCTTGTTCATTTTCTTAAGTCATGTTTAATCAAACTGTAGCTGGGTTGTTTTGATTTAAGTAATAAGTAAAAAAAAAAAATACAGGTAACTTGGAAAATTAAAGTTCATTTAAAGTATGTTTTTATATCTAAAAAGTTTTTAGTTTTTTTTAGCAAAAAAAAAAGCACAGTAGCACAGTAGTCGATTGTCGAGTTCACGCGCGTGATCATAGGTACTAAACCTATGCGCGTGAACTCGACAATCGATTACTGTGGACTTCGACCGAAAACAGGATGTAAATACAGGTATGTGCGCTGGCTGAATAAACATCATTTTTATTCATATCTTTCACATCTACTGCAGTCAGATTCACCCGCGTTCACTCCGAAGGAATCACTCTGTACTGACAGCACTCCAAATGTACAAAAAAATGAGCTCAATGTTAAAATTGACCGGAGTTCTCCTTTAAGTCTTGTGTACGTTAATTTTGTACGAGTGCAGGTCTCAATTTCAACATAAAACCGAAAAACATGGGTATTACATTAACGCACCCGATAAGCATTCGCTAAACGAATCAGAACGATTCTCCGAATGTTTTACTTTAGGACACAGCATATTTTACATACATAACATTGTATTTTGCAGAACAACAGTGAATTCACGCCTTTGCTGGTTTCATGATAGCATTTTATAACCTAATTTTCCCCATACTAATCTCTCATACTATTTATTGAATTAAACAATTGTATCGAACTTTATTATGATCATATTAAATGTATGAGACACTAGGTATACGTTTCTGTTATAACTTTTTTTTTCTCAATGTAACCCAGCATCGTTAGGTCTGACTGAAGAAAACGGAACCACTACGACTTTCACAGTGAGTATTTGTCGAGTTATTGCATATTTGTTCATTCCATATTTGTGTCAAATACTCGTAGCTCCTATGATATGTAATTTGTGTTAAGTTGCTTTATTGAGAGCCCCCATGAGACCACTAAAACATGTGACAGTGTAATTCAGGCTGCATAAGTTACGAAGTTGATGTCTGCCATTTTGTGTTAGTCTGGGGGGGACTCCTAGTACTAGCTTGTTGAGGACACAACGTGGCCATGATATCATTTTAGGTAACCTGACATCCTCAGTTGGTTCTAGCTTACTTGGTGTCCTAGGCAAGATTAGATATGGAGCCTCTAAATTAGGGGGGAAAAAACTAATTTAACTAATTATTGTTATTAATACAGAACTATAAACCGAAATTTTCAAAACAATTTTATTTTTATTGAATAAATGTTATTTCAGGCCAAATACAATAAGAATATCAATAAAAATAAAAGTGGTGTTTGGGTTAATGCTAAAGTTACTTCAAAACTTGATATTACATTGACATTATTCATTAATTGACTAACTTAATGAATTTAGAGTTAGCAACTTTATGTCAGTGGATGAATTTCATGGGTGTCACTTTGTTGTAAAAAGGGCAGCAATAAATCTTACAGACTTTCATTTCATAACCTTATCGTCCATCTTTGCCAACCATATTGTCATATTCTGTAGGTCAGTGGTTAAATACATAATTAACTGATGTCATGTTACCAGATCTAGTGGCAAGTTTTGATTTTAAGTAGTTGTCCCTCATATACTTTAATAAATCAAACTTGCAACGGTATGTCAGTGCATGTACATCGGGAACACCCAGAATGTGTTTGTATTTTCAAAACAATTGGGGCTTTAAAAACACACCTGTGAAGGGTACATCCAAAGACTGGCATTAAGGAGAATGCCACATTTTCTTGTGACAACTGTGATTTTAAGGACATCTGCTCTCAATCAACATTTCTTCATTTAAGAGGACATCATGAGCTCAAAGTACCTCCTGTGAGAATACTCAAATTCAGATGAAATTACACTAAACACTGAGTGAAGTAACCCTGTACTTTTTCTTTTTGTGTGTGTGTGTGTGTGTGTGGCTTTTGCAGTCTTTCAAATATTTGTAAATGTCTTAGATGTTTAATGTTTAAACTGTTAAGATGCAGTTTCATGAGCTCAAAGTACCTCTTGTGAAAATACAAAAATTAAAGTGAAGTTACACTGAACATTTGAAGTAACCCTCCAGTTATGCATTTTATGGTGTTTTTGACGTTTTTGCACTTTAGAAAATGTTTGTAGATGTTTAGGCAAATGTTTAAACTGTTAAGCTGCAGTTTCATGAACACAAAGTACCTAAATACTAAAATGTAAGTGAAATTTCTCTAAACACTGGGTGAGTACACTCCCCAGTTACTTACATTTTATGGTATTTTTTTTTATGTTTTTGCAGATAATTGATGTTTTTCAAATAATTGTGATTTTGTTAATGTAAGGTGCAATTCATCAGCTTTGTGTATCTTATCAGAATACTGAATTTAAATGCATGATTTTTAAAGGTCTACTGTGCAGAAAATTCAATGCATTTACCATTTTAAGGTATTTTCACAATACTGTTGTAGATTTAATAAATGTATTAAATAAACTATTATATTATAAAATAAACTGTGGCCGAATGGCTTGAGTGTTTAATATATAATGATGTAATACATTTTTTGTCATTTTCTTTTGGGGCAATGGGGAATAAACAATACAGTAAAGTTGCTTTACTAATATAAATTTACCAATATACATTTTTAGTTTGAGATCAAACATTTAGATGTGACCAGTCACTAGAAAATTTTGAGTTGGTGTAAATAATAAAAACATACACTAAACATGCAGGGCATATTTATTTAACTGAATCGCAGCCTTTCGTAAATTAACAATAGTACTATGCTATTGTATTGTTTTTATATGGATTTAAAACATTGTGCAGCCTTAGAAACAGTCTAATAATGTGGTTCATGGATTCTTGTCCATGGAATGAACCATTTCCGGTATTTTGCCGGTTCCTAGACACGGGTAAATTGAAATCGTGAATTTTTTTTAAATAGAGTACTTGAATTCTAATCAAGGAATCACGAAAGCCCTAATAAAAATATATGATTAGGACAACAAGTAAACCAAAACAAAGCACAATTCCAGTACAAAACTAAATGCATTGGGAAAAAAAGCAACTACATATTTTCCACTTAACAGGACCTTTTTGTTTTTGGTTCTCAACAATTCCTTTTTTACAGTGTGTAGATACGCTCAAAGAAAACGGTAATAAATGGTGCAAACATTCCCAAGGTATCAGAGTTTTGTGCAGGAGAGCTCCTCAGCACACCATGTTGCCAATTGAATACCGAATGAGAACTCCCTTTGTCAAGGCTTCCTCGTTATCCCCATTGTAGGAATTCCCTGGCTGTTCTCCAACAACCTCTCTCAATGTGGGAATTGTTTATACGCAAAGAATCCAATAAGAAATTCCAAAGCATCTCTACAGTGGAGACCAATGGAGATGCTTTTTATGCTCAGCGCACACACGCTCACTCAGCTTGAGTGTGGAGGTCAGGGGACGAACCAATGCATGAGACTCTAATAATTAATGGACATGTGACCTGAAATGACAAAGCCCTCATTCCCGCACAATGCATCCTTAGCCCTCAGAGCTGGGGGTTAGAGTTCAGCCAAGGCTTTGTGTGTGGCAGTGCTGATTGTCGACAGACAATGAATCCTTTGATTGAACTGCAAACTTTTCAGTCACCGAAAGGATGAGTATGGTTTCGTTTGCCAAATGTACAAGGTTATGTAAGCAGTAGGACCATTTTGTAACTTTTAGGAAATACAGAACTCTGCTTTGTTTTTCCAGGTTATTGCAGAATATTTATGGGGATATTGTGATATCCAAGAATCTCAGAAAACACACACTACTGTTATTTTTTTTTTAAAGTAGTATCTTATGCTCAACAAGGCTGCATTTACTTGATCAAAAATACAGTAAAAACTAATGTTGTAAGGATTACAATATGAAATGTTTTCTATTTTACTATATTTTAAAATATAATTTATATAATTTATTTTATTTTAAAACAAATTCTAATGGCAAAGTATTTTCAGCAGCCATTGCTCATCTTCAGTGTCTTCAATATGCTAAATAATATAATGAATAATTTTAGGATTCTTTTATGAATGGAGTTTAAAATAAGTTCCATAGTATTGATCATCTTTTAATTAATTACACCATTTAAAGGGAAACTCCACTTTTTTTGGAAATAGGCTCATTTTCCAACTCCCCCAGAGTTAAACAGTTGAGTTTTACCGTTTTCGAATCCATTCAGCCGATCTCCGGGTCTGGCGGTACCACTTTTAGCATAGCTTAGCATAGATCATTGAATCGGACAAGACCATTAGCATCTCTCTCAAAAAAAATGACCAGAGAGTTTCGATATTGGTTTGTACCATGGTTCCAGCAGGCGTAATGATATGACGCAGCGCCTGAAAATAGTCGACCCTATAGTCTACTGAGCTGGGGACTATTTTCAGGCGCTGCGTCATATCATTACGCCTGCTGCACTCATGGTACGGCAGCAAAGTTTCTTGATTATTACGCAGGAATGAGAGTATAGTTCCTAGCCATATCGGCCTAGAAAATCGCAACTTTTCATTTTCCGTCAGTCTTAGTACACAATGTAACTACAGAAGAGTCAAGTTTTAAATAGGAAAAATAATCGAAACTCTTTGGTCATTTTTTTGAGAGAGATGCTAATGGTCTTGTCCGATTCAATGATCTATGCTAAGCTATGCTAAAAGTGGTACCGCCAGACCCGGAGATCGGCTGAATGGATTCGAAAACAGTAAAACTCAACTGTTTAACTCTGGGGGAGTTGGAAAATGAGCCTATTTCCAAAAAAAGTGGAGTATCCCTTTAACACTATTCACTATAGGACTGTTGGGCTATAGCAATGAAATAAAATCAGTGTCAACAAAACACATCTTACCATTTATCAAAATTAATTTACACAACAATTACAATTGCCTAAATGTTATGAGATTAAATTTCTAAATATAAAATTGTGAATTGTAATATGAAAATATTGAAAATTAAATGATACTATTATATATGAAACTAAAATCGCCAGTAGGTAGCGGCAAGCCGTAATGAGTGAATCATAGAATTATTAATTTAAAGGTGAGGTAAGTGTTATTTGAAAAATGCTGTTTGGAAGTTAGTTAGACGCCACACGAAGAACAACAACAACAACAAACTTGTGTGGCCAATCAGCATTATGGGGCATATGACGGTGGAGGAGAAAGAACGAACAAGAGACTGCAGAAATAGAGATGAGACAATACAAAAGAGAAAAGCTCAGAAGAAATCACTGGAAAATTAAGGTTTATGACTGGGCAAGAGCTTTAGGACTCACGTTAATATTAAAAAAAGCTTTCCAGCGCTGGAGAGAGCCTAGCGGGAAGGCCTGAAAACAGACACGGAGATTTGCTTTGGTTCCACTCCACACGTGAGTAACAATGGGTTTGAGTGTCATTATTTGTTGGGAGCTGCTGTGCTGTTGGCAACTAACAACAAATTATTATTAATTTGAACGAATTATATTAAAAGACAGAACAAAGCCCATTAGTCCTGAGAAACAAGATTCACTTCTGCAGGTTTGTGACGGAAAAACATGATGAGTAGCACATAGTCGTCACATCAGTCAGCTGGTGCTTGCTCTTACACAAACGTTTTGAGCTGAGTATTCACAACGGTTAACGAAACCGCACTGCAAAGTGCTTAGAACGCTTCTCTCTCCATCATGACATGGACAAAGTGTTTTAAAAGCTAAACACAAACAGGTAAACAGCAACACTAGTTTAACTTGCTGACACAACATATTGTTAGGAAAGAAGCTGGGAGATAATGATAAGGTTGAGTACAGTACATGCGTTCCTGTAGCTATTTGCACAGCACTTTGCTTAACGTCTTTACCTCATGTTTTCTGAACAATGTCGGACTGATTTGTCTGTTTAGTTAAGCTGCAATGCGTCAGCCTAATTCAAACATCTTTCAGCTCTGAGGTTCTCTTAAACCCTCTCCAAATAAGCAGCCCAATTACAGCATCATGTTCCCAGCCAAGATTACTCCATCTTCAGATAGACTACGCTTCTGCAAGTCCCTGTCAGAAAATGTAACATCTGACCGTGACCGAGCAGAGAGACCTTTACAATTCAAGCAGAACTAATTGGTTAGTTGTTACACAGCGAACAATATTTTTTTAAGTACAAAAAGGTGGAAGAAGCCATCCGTTCTTGTCTGAAACACCACTTGAACATATAAGTCTTAACTACACAATTTCAAATTCCTTATCCAAATTTCCATGACTATGTCTGACTAACTAATGGAATTCAAGTCTTGCAGAAGTAGGCTAACTTTGCATTAGCCTTGCTCTCCAAGACAACATGCTCATTCAACTGAAAATATCAATGAATGCATTTCAAATAGAAACTAACGTTCATTTCAGAGATGTGTCTCATATTAGTCAAGGCACCAAGTGGAAGGTTTGTATAATATCTACCTCCCAACAATGGCTTTCTGAACAGCACTGCCTTATGTCATTCTGTTTTGCATTAGTTTGCATAGACATACAATGCAAACTCTGTTCTCAACCAGAGATTCAATGCCATTAACCAATACTGGCATTATCCTCCACTAATGTATGTGAAGAGAGAGAAAAACAGAGAATAAGAAATAGACACTAATGTGCTTTCATATTTCAATGCAAAGATTTAAATTCTTTCCTCATTTCACAGAGCAGCGTTATAATGACCTAAAGGCATTCACCAAGTACACATGAAAAAACGCAAACCACTCCACACAAGGAAAACAGATGGCTGCTGGAGTGAATCAAACACTGATATTACAACACACTTCATATTCTGATGAGGTTGACACTGTATCTTGAATCGCATATGCTGTTTTGACCAACACAAATTAAGCTTAGTCTACAGGGCTGCACAACATTGGAAAAAACTGACATTGAATTTTGTTTTGTTTTCTGCATTATATTGCAATATAAAAAATAAAAATAGAAAAAAAAACACCAAATGACTTGAATAGCTCTATTTGGACAGAATTAATCTAGAAAAATCTAAAACGATTGAGGTGATTTTGTAGGGAAGTAAATTTGCAATAATAAAATTACAAGCAGATATAAATACAACAGAACAAAGATACAAATGAAAAACAGTGTTTCATGTTTATCAGGCAAGTCTAACAGTATTCAGTTACAGACATTGTATAGTCAAATGTAAAATAATACTACATAGTCTTCACTGGAGCGTACGATCACACCGGTGTGATTAGATTGGTCAGTGCATCACGTGATCACGTGTTGGCTGGCGCTGAGCCAGAGACAGACACGCTCAGAGCTTGACATATCAAAACTATCTGTTACACACATTTATTTTGGGTTTCAGACATTTACATACACAAGTACTATCAAAACAAATGTGTAGTTTGTCATATACACACACTGATGTCTCTGGAAGTGCCAATAACAATCCTTTCAATTAAAAAAAGACACATATCAGAGACACGTTGTGTAGGTAGCCTAACTAAAGTTTACTCTATTCTCCCATTTCACTGGCCTCTTACTTTCAGGTATTTCGGGAGAAGTGTATGCTATGAATGAATTTGTGTTTTGTAAATCCGACAGATACAATTATCTGAATTTCAGTGCAAACGAACATGGCGGGTTATAGATCAACTAACATGATCATGATAAAGGTTTTTAAATGACAAAACACATTCACTTACATGCATTTGAAAATCAGAATATCATGTAGATAACATGGCTAACAAGTTTGTGAAAATTTTGTCATACTGATCATACAGTGGTATCGTGGCTGAAGTGTGTCAAGTGACAAGCATGACGTGTCGCCATTGGAAATAATAAGGTGATAACGTTCTAAAACAAGTCAAATTAAACTACCGTGTGAAAGGGTTAATAAAACAGACAGCACACCTGGTATTAGGCTGCTGTCACTTTAAGACTGAATGCACGGATCCAATATAATAATATGCATCCGTTTTCTATCTCAATTTTTTGCGTTAACGTAAACCATAAGCCATTGCATTTATAAGGATACGGGCATTTTGACAATTTTGTGTGTATGTGTCCCTTAAAGGGATACTCCACTTTTTTTGGAAATAGGCTCATTTTCCAACTCCCCCAGAGTTAAACAGTTGAGTTTTACCGTTTTCGAATCCATTCAGCCGAACTCCGGGTCTGGCGGTACCACTTTTAGCATAGATCATTGAATCGGACAAGACCATTAGCATCTCTCTCAAAAAAATGACCAAAGAGTTTCAATATTTTTCTTATTTAAAACTTGACTCTTCTGTAGTTACATCGTGTACTAAGACCGACGGAAAATGAAAAGTTCCGATTTTCTAGGCTGATATGCCTAGGAACTATACTCTCACATGACGCAGCGCCTGAAAATAGTCCTCAGCTCGGTAACTTCCAACGTGACCGGGACTAAGTTTGTCTAACCTACTAGACCTATTTTCAGGCGCTGCGTCATATCATTACGCCTGCTGCACTCATGGTATGGCAGCAAAGTTTCTTGATTATTACGCAGGAATGAGAGTATAGTTCCTAGCCATATCAGCCTAGAAAATCGCAACTTTTCATTTTCCGTCGGTCTTAGTACACGATGTAACTACAGAAGAGTCAAGTTTTAAATAGGAAAAATATCGAAACTCTTTGGTCATTTTTTTGAGAGGGATGCTAATGGTCTTGTCCGATTCAATGATCTATGCTAAGCTATGCTAAAAGTGGTACCGCCAGACCCGGAGATCGGCTGAATGGATTCGAAAACGGTACAACTCAACTGTTTAACTCTGGGGGAGTTGTAAAATGAGCCTATTTCCAAAAAAAGTGGAGTATCCCTTTAAAGCAAAAATAGACGTGAAAGAACGTAATTCGGTGTTCACGAACTGTCACATACACAGAAAACATGCTCATGACAGCATTTAAAATATGCTGGAAAGCAAGTATGAATGAATGAATGTTAATAAAATGGGATCATCTTCTTCAAACAAAAGTTTAAATGATATCTGCCAATATTAGAAAAAAGACTTTTTCATCCACACATCTGGAAATGCTCTAAAATCCAAACCCTTCCATTTGTGTGTGTATCATTTTGTAATCACCTTACAAATATGCATTCAATTTGTATCATGTAGGCAGTGTCTTCCCTGTTTATGTAGGTCATATATCAATATATTATCCCGCACTGCCTGTCTGAGTTAAAGAACAGATGAACTAATGAAACCAGACAATACACAATAACAATTCAGTCCAATCACATTCAGGCAATGTGCAACATGTTTTACAAGTATTTAGTTGTTATCAGGCTGTTATCAGTTTTGATGCTTATCTTGCTCCTTACATTTAATTATATAATCATTATGGCTTTAAGCATTTTATGTTATTGCTTGTTATCAGAGTTGTAATGCAAATACAATAATTTCAAAGAGCTATGCACCATTGTTCTCCAAATAATCACTGTTAGAGCAGCATGGAATTTGTATGCTAACCGATGCAGGAAATTAGAAAGATGAGAGGAAATATGAGAGGCATTCTACCACTGTGCCAATCAATAGCAGCTCATCGCTTCAGCAGCGATTCACATCTTGATTGACAATACACGACAAGAGCAAGAATGTCAAGCACGGCACCAGACAGAACACGAAGGTAGAAAAGGGTTATAACCAGGCTGCTCAAGGTTGCTCTTTCCATGCTGGCAATAAGAGTGTCAGACCAGATTGGATGTGGTTCGCCTCAGTAATACGACGATGAATGAAAGCTGTGGGCCTATCACAATACAGGCTAAAGCCTAAGCTATACATATAGCTGTAATTCTATCACCAAAATCAATATTTTGAGCAGAGCGCTGCTTTAATATGCACACAGACGCCTCCAGCTGATTCTCAGGCTTAATGTCAAGTCTCGAAATCATTCAGAGACTTTAATATAATTTAGGATGCGCATCGTTATTTTTCTAAAGCAATGTGGCCAAGAGCAGAACATTTTTCTCTGTCTAACAGGTGTACAACAACCAGACTGAATTCAGTTTAAAATATTGATTCATGACTGCTAACCCCTTTCAGAGCAAAAGGGAAAACCAGACCTGAATGCAAAGGTGCTACATGAATTCTCATTTGTCTAGACCAGGGATTTTCAAACTAAAGGGCCACAAGGAAGTGTAGGGGGTCTGTGGAAATGTTTAGAGAACAAGTGGGAAAGAAATAAATAAAAAATCATTAGGCCTACTATGACAGCACGGTGATATAATGAGTAGAAACAAAACGCAACTAAATATTTTCCAAATAATATTTGAGACATATTTGTTACAATCATTTTTCAAAAAGTATAAATTGTATCTTTATTTCAAGATTCTAAAAGATGGCTTTTACATTTCAGGATGGGGTCACAAGGAGGATATTTGGGGGTCCTTGCCATCTAAATGATTGAAACCCTCTGGTCTAGACCAAAGAGTAGACATAAATCCTCAATTTTATGTTGTCATTCTGCACCCTTGGAGCAAAAAATAAAAATAAACCAACGTCTATGGTCAGATCTCATTGTGAAACACGAAACGTAGGCTATACTGCACTATACGGTCTTTATAAATTGCAATTCGTTTGACTCTGTTGATTCTTTTCAACTCCGTTTCATCGTAGATCTCATCTTAAGGGACTATTTAACGATAATAACTAGCGACATCTAACGAGTGTGTGTACCTTTATAAGTAGGCTACAGGATAAACAGTACACCTCCCAGGGAATGTACTGTGTAACCTAAATCAATATAACATTCTAATCGATTCAAACTTCCCAGAAACACCAGTTTTAATGACACTTAATAGTGTAAATTGCATAAAATACAATCATGTAGACATAAGCTATAAAATGTAAAGCTAAGTAGCAGAGTTTATTATAGGAAAGCACGCAAAAGCACACGCGCGCACACACACACACATTCAAGCCGCTCCACTTTCCCCCCTCGCGCAGGCGTTTCACTACCAAGTTATGAATAAATATAACGGTAACCCGCTATGTTTAAGTACTTACCGGTTGTATAATTGTGTAAATGCTCGAGAAAATGAATAGTGGGGTGTCAATGTGGCTCAGCACCGCTCTATCCAGGGATCCTCCACGAAGACCGCAGAAAGCCAGCCGAGAAACCCGGTGCCAGAGAGTCGCATCGTGAAATTAAGAGATTTAAACGAAAAAGACCGCAAAGTCCACACGAAACTGGATTGTGCTGTAGAAAATATAACTTCAGAGAGATGAAATTATATAGGTTCCTTAAAAATCGTCTTGTGGGGAAGGGGTTTGTCGAGCTAGCTTTGCAGCTAGCTGCAACCAACCAGCTGTTCGAGCGGCGTTCCTGACTGAACTTTAAAAAAATATGACTGAATATGTGACTAGACCTGTCACATATCTGACGTCCATTTTAATGTTAGCGAATATATGAAGAGAGGTGTACTGTCCTGTCGGCTGAGCCACGCGTACCGCCACTTGCCTCAGAGAGACTTCGGTTCAACATTCAAAAGCGTGACCGCGCAGTGGTGTTCCATGCGCGTCACCGTGACCACATAAGTGCGATTGGCGCAGAAGTCCAGCGGATTTTATCAGGGCACACGCACTGAATCGTTCATTCTTTCCCTTTTTATGAGTATTTCTTGTTAGGGCTCGATGAGAGCTTAAGAGACTTATTATAATCTTATAATGAGAGACTTATTAGAATCATGAAATTGTCGTGCGGTGCTCATTCTCTTAAAATATTGACAAGAGCAGTCAGTCTCTGACTGTTACTGTGCACATTAATTATGCAAGACTTCACATAGCCTACATTGGTCCTATAGTGCAATATTTGCAAGTATAAATCGTGGTTCTAATAGCCTACAGAAATACACTTGCAGTAAAATATTATAGGCCAATTGAGTAGCCTATCCTAAATGTATCAAAATGGGCAAATCTAACACACAAATCACTGATTATTGAGTAGCTTCTGGGACCAACAGACAAGACAACAAACCTGAAATAAATATTATATACAAAAAAAAGTGTCAAATATGTATTATAAATAAATGACAAATCTTGCATTTACTTCAATGAATGAATGGATGAATGTGACTACAGCAGCATTAGAACCGATCTTCAGCTCCATCTATTGAACTGTCACGGCAGTCAGAAAATCTTACGAAATAGCCTTATTTGCACATCAGACATGTATTAAATGTTGCTGTTCTAATTATCACATGTTGCTAAAATGACCAAAGCGGGTTATTTTCCTTTTGTGTATATTGCCACAGGCTGTGAGACGTTGTTGAACCATTATTAGTTTAAGGGGAAAATAGTTTCAGGACTTTTATTTTGCCTGATTTTTAAAAATATATATACTGTGTTGACCAAAAGTAGGAACACAGTTGTTAAACTTTATACAAGATAAATATTTTTAAAATAAACATTGTCTTTCTGTCAGGACATAACAGCAAAGTTTCTCGAAAAGATGCATCATTTTACAGTATTTCTGTTTTTATTAAGTTTAATAGGCCTATACTTTATAAATGACTGAGTTATGGTCTGATTGAGAACCTGTTTTAGGTTACTGACTGTCATAATACTGATAAAATGAAGAGGAGTTTTTTGTAATCCCCTCTAGTCAATTTCCTTTTTGAAAACAAATTCAATAGAACAATCTTGTCTGTCCTGATGTAAAATATTTTAATATTACTATTAGTTTTGGCACATGTTTTTTACACCAAAAGATAACAGGTACAGTAGGTATAGTATGAAGAAAATTTAAAATGTTACAATAGCACCAGTCTCCCATACATAAGCAAAGCTCACACGAGTATACTGTCATTTTCTTGTCTCTTTTATTATCTCAAAATACAAAACATTTTTGAAGCAGGCAAAAAAATACATGAGTCTAGCATCTGAAAATGTCAATGAGCTGTACCAGCACTGGGTGAAGTGAACCGAAGAAGTGATGATGGTGAGGTCAGTATCTACCACTGTTAGTCTTTTTTTTAAATAGTTATTATTGTAATTGTTTTGTTTATTTATTTATATACTTGGCAGCTCCACTTGTATCTATTATCTGAAAAAAAAATCTATAACCTTAGTCTTGATGAGTAAAGCAACATCCTAGCATCATATCATTGCTTCTTGTGTCTGAGGTCAGATGTTAGTTAATTTAGAGCTACTGGAGAACTATAAACAGTTGCAGTCAAAATATTGTTTGGAATCTGAAACTCATAACATAAGGGCAACCATTACGGTGCAATTAATAAGAGCACTGTACAAGATACAAGAGAGGTAAGCAGAGTTAACCCTATGGGTGCCGCTTGAAATTTCATTTATCTGAAACATATGAAAGCACATCAAAACAATACAGCAAAGCTATTGAACAGCAGTGACAACCATACAAATGGGAATAAATGATACAGAACAAAGCAGATTCCCACATTCCTTATTGTGATGTTAAACATTTTAGGTAACAACATTCATCCTGTAATTCAGAATAAAAAAAGACACAGTTCAGCCAAAAATGAAGATTGTATCCTTTACTCACCCTCAATTGTCAATTCTCAAATGTCATGTAGAACAACATGAAGGTGAGTAAATGATGGCAGAATTGTATTTTTGGGGTCAGCTGTTCCTTTAATGACATAAATCATATATCACATATGCTCTCAGATTACAATGTCATGTTTAATTCCTTAAGTTTCTGTGCAGGCAAATGCTGACAGTACAGCATATGGATAGAAACCTACATCAATGGAAAATAGTGGCACATTAATGCCACTTGATTGAGTCCGAATGAGGTCATATTGTGATGTGCAAATTTGCAAATGATTCTACAAATGAAATTAAAAGAGTAAAGTATAAAAAAATTAAAAGAGAACAGTGACGGTGCAAACATATTACATCAGTACAGCATACATGTTGAGGCTAACAAAAGGGCTAACATTGTTGCTCTACAGTAAAAAAAAAAAAAATGTTGTTTGACAAAAAAACGAACAAAATAGAATTAGCCTATAGCAATTTTATTTTATTTTTAAGAGATAAAAAAAAAAAAACTGTGTAAATGGAAAGCATCAAAACTGTTTTGCACTGTAGCTATAACCTCTTATATGTCAAAAGTGTTTTCCCGACTGTCAAGAGCGTGTTTACGGTATTTTCTAAGTGTCTCTAGTTTTTGGTAGCGCATTGATGTAACAAAGTACACTCCTCAGGTATTAATGTGTGGTTTTCTCTCATTTTCTTTGTTAATCTACAGGAAAGATCGTTCAGTGATGATAAATGTGAGGCGCAGAGTTATCTCTGGTCTGGACCACAAAATCAATCAGCAATAGCACCAAGTCATGATATGTTCAATGGTATGGCTGCTTACACACCACACTGAGGTCTCTAGAAAAGGTTACGGTGATTGTTAGAATACATACCTACTACAAAAAGCAGTTTGCATCATCTGCTATTTCGCTAATGACCACACCTTGCTACCAGGAGCATCTAACAGCAGAAAGAACATATACTGTGTTTCTCCATAAACAAGACAGCTAAACTGGAACAAATCTTCTGGGTTTTTCTCGCAGTACAAAATTAAAGATTCCCCAATTCGTCGTTATTACGTAACTATAAATATCTGTTATTTATACATACAGTACACTGTCAAAATATTTCTACTGGTACAGTCTGTTGACTATAAGAATACAGAATACATATATCTTGGACTGTGCTGCTATACATATTGCAGGTGCCACACACCCTACCCCCCCCCCCCCCCCCCCCCCCCAACAACAACATAACGACAAATGCCATTTCATCTTGAGCTGACTGCTTAAACTACATAACAAAAATCCATCTCTGCAGGTATATTGAACTGCACGATTAGACTCATCAGACTCATCAGAAACTGGTCATGCTCATTTGTGTGATAGATTTCTTTATGCCGCAAATGATCATGAGAATATCTTCCACACAGTTCATTTTACATTAATGAGGTTTTCTGAGCATGAATCATTTATGAAATAATATTCAGCACGTGCTTCCCCTGAACATAAGTTAAAATGTTTGACGGTGAAAATATGAGCAGTTGAATATAGGTTTTATCTGTCACTGAACTGTACCAAAATGTTGAACCAGAGCTTTAGATGACAATGAAACAGAAAAAAGTGCGACAACAAAAAAAGCATAACAGTAGACAACACCATCCACTTTGGTTTACGATTCTAGTAGCAAGTGAGACGTTTAATCATTGTGTTTTATAATACAGTATATTCCATCTGTAATAGTTTTATAGATATCTGAAAGTGAAGGCCTGCTACATGTTTCCATAAACTACTGAGACAGACCATAAATTGATCATTCATCCATCAACAGCCACAGTGTACAACATATTCTCATTTACGAAAAAATATATATTGCATGATGTGCATTTTTTATTTACACCTTGTGGTAGTTCTGGTATGTGTGTGTCTGCTGTGGAGCTGGTGTCCTGATAAACCCTATGTGTTTCCTGCAGGCTCATGGTGCACTAAGTGCCATGTGAGGACATGACCGCCACACTCTCTCATCCTCTACATTGTGCTGACTCCATGCTTTCTCCCTCTCAATCTGAGACTGTGTACCAAAACGATGAGCAGCATGGTAATTCATATGCTTTTTGTATCCCTGATATACTATAAGAGGTCATCTTTTGAGAGGTTAACTTATAGGTTAGTCTGTTAACTCATTAGTGGCGTCAACAATAGGAAAAGTGTTCTACATTTGTACATGGGTACATAATATCTGCAACTGTCATGATTAAAAACAAAAGGAAATGAATAAACACACAGTTAGGGTCATTTTAAGGGTTAAAGCATTCTGAATTTCACCTGCTCAGACTATTTCAATTTTTTGTTAAAGGGGTGCGCAATGCATTGTGTTTGTGTCACATATGTGCATGTGAATTTTTAATGTCTTTGCTCTATTCAACAAACTATCAAACATGTTACTATTTCATTTAGGCCGATGAAGAAAAATGTTTATTTTTAATTTTTTTTATGGTAATGCCATAACCTCTGTTAAGTGGCAAGGTTACAGGGACAGTTTACCCAAAAAATGAAAATTCTGTCATCATTTGCATAGCCTCATGTTGCTCCAAACCTGTATGATTTTCTTTGTTCTGTGGAACGCAAAAGAAGATATAAAAATAAATAAAAATGTCTCAGTGCTTTTACAATGAAAGTTGATGGGGCCCAATATTGTTTTGACTTTCATTGTGTGGTATACTGGTTTGAAACGACATGAAGGTGAGTAAATGATGAGAGAATTATGTATCTTTAAGTGTATCCTACGTTTTTTTCTGCATTCTCCCTTTCTAGTGAGCTATCAAATTACTGAAATAATAAATATAATAATTATAATAATCAAATAATGATATATCATTGTACAATTAGTTAATAAATAAGATATCTTGTTGCACTCATTATAAATCATTGGCTTAGTAACATTCAGCAAAATCCCAAAATCATGCTAAAAAGGTAAGAAATACTAATTATGTAAACATGTATATCTAATAAAACAGGGTTAGACTTAAAAAACTTCTCTACACATCTCTAAACATAATTTCCATCCCAAACATTTTAGCTGTCTTACTCCGTCTGGAAGCAAACAGCGAAAGTACGAACCAATGGTGGCATAAATCAGCATCCAAACATCTGCAACCAAACAATCAACAGACCAGCTAAAACCGGTTTGCCACTGTGTAACGCATCATTCAAGATGAAGTAATATGCCATTCCCGCAAAATGTGCACGTTCTTGTAAGTTGCTTTGGTAAGCAAGTGTCTGCTCGGAACATAAATGTGATGTAAACATTAGAAAGAATGTGTCATAAAAAAATAAAATAAAACACTAGAAGATGCAAATTGAAAAATGCTGCTAAAAAATGACATGATTTATTCGCAATCAAAACAAAGGAACAGAGATTTGCTAAGATGTTTTTATTAAAAAATTATGCACCTCAGAAAATGATCTGGAATGGAAAAATGCTAAGCTTGAGATGTGTTGTCAAAAGTAATAGAATGTTTTTATCTTTGTGTAGATATAAATGGCATATAAAGTCAGTACAGTGTAATAAATAATCCAACTAATGCTTGAATGAATCTCTACCACGACTATAATGCTACTAAAAAGATAAAGGTTCATTTCATCAAGCTCAAGAGTCTGTTACAATGAATCTCATTGTATATCGCCCATGAGTCAAATCAAGTTAGCATTAATTATCTCTCAAAATCCCCAAACAGCTCATTTATCTGGCCACACTAGAGTTAGCCAATCTGTTCAACGATTGATGCTACAGTAGCAGAAGTCTCCTGCAAAACAGAATTTGAGCTAGACTGGTATCCTTTCAGGTTTAAACATAGACAACTTTCATCATTAGAAACCGACAAAATAAGTTGCAAATCCAATGTGAGAGTGAATGCAGGTGGACCGAAACATTTACACCACTTAAATAGCTATTTTGGCTCAAAAATGCTCTCATGCATTCCAATCCTCATGAAAAAGTAACATTAGAAACGGAATCCAAAATATGACAATGTGTTTTATATCAATATATTCTGTTGCGTGCATATATTGGCCAATTTATTCAAAATTACTAAAATTTTATAATACATTGTGCAATATATGCTATTATATTATATACAGTTTTTTTTTTTTTTGTCATATTACAGTACATTCCTAGCTTTTTGGATATTCATTTCGATATAATTCTTTTGTATGAAGGCTTTAAATAAAAAAAGGAACACAATATTTATGTAATTAAATAGTTGTATATATTTTAGAAAGCACCATATTTGACAATTGCCCAGTGAAATGGATCAAAAATACTTAGATAAGCACATCTCCCAACTGAACGAGATGATCAGTCACCTCTATCTACCTATAACAGTGTCTTGTGACACACATCTAACTTTAGAATAGAATACCTAACTTTAGCAAGTAGGTCTCATCTAGTTACTTGATTTACAAATAAAACAACAATTACAAGTATGAACAATCAAGTCTTTGCTCAAAATATAAAGCCATTCACACAACGCACAAATGAGACGGCTCAGTCCAGGTTCGGCAATCTGAGCAGGTCTCACGGCACGACGTTAAGTAAAACGTGTCGAGCTCCGAATCGCTAAAAGCTTAA
Organism: Rutilus rutilus; assembly: GCF_951802725.1. Classification (NCBI taxonomy): domain Eukaryota; kingdom Metazoa; phylum Chordata; class Actinopteri; order Cypriniformes; family Leuciscidae; genus Rutilus; species Rutilus rutilus. The sequence continues at coordinate 18,526,757 of NC_140231.1, read as the reverse complement.
AATGGTGTTCTCTTCGACAATCAATCCCCTGATCCAAATCTACATCTTCCACAAAGGTCGACCTTTTTTGATGGCGAAAAGGTGCAAATGAGCGCTTGATGCACTGGTCTGTCATGTGTAAGCTAACGTTACATCCCGACAAATGAAATTAAATCTTCACAATATGGCAGCTGCGGCTACAACATTGCTTCCCTTTACCAATCAATATGTACGCTCCACAGCTCTCAAAACTGTAGACTGACGCTCGCTGAAGTTTTAACGCTCCGATGGTAGTCAAGTAAGAATGTCAATATCATTGATGACCCTCAAAACAGCACAGCGGAAAAGTACGCTCACATTAGCAAAATTTGGGCGAAATTTCACAAGCAAAAAGGGCCATTGTCCGATGACCAACTTGAACCCATTGCAAAATTTGCATGAGGAAATCATTCGCCGCCACTTTGAAATTACAAATTGCACGGATTCCTATTTCGAATGCGAAAATTCTACAAACAACAGTAAATGTGACCGCACTTGAAGGCTTATCAGACAGATGCAGGATGGTGTTAAAATCCTAAAACATCAAATACTGAGGTGTTCAGGAGATAAGGTGCGTGACATTAGCGAAATTTCACACAAACAAAAAAGTTCCATTGTCTATAGTGTAGTGATGAATGAAGCACATCTTACACAGAAGTAACTTTCAAACCCAGCAGCTTTCTTTTGGGCAACACGCCAAATCCGAGTAACCAATTTAAACCCATTGTGAAACTTGTTGTGGGGAAATCTTTTACCCTTAAACGTAATTCCCTATCGAGCAGATTCCCATTGAAATGACTGCGTTTTGCCCTGCACAAATTTGCAGAGTAACATCAAATGTGAGTGTGGTTAAAAGTGACTACTGTTACTACACTATTGATAATAGACCTTTTTATGCTCATGAAACTGTGTCGAAACTTCGTTAATGTGACCACACTTAAAAGCAGCAGCCATTGTCTGATGGAAGATCACATTAATGATATAATATTAACAGAGTTCAGTCAGAAGACTTTTGATAGCACCTTACGTAGGCTGTTAAAATGCCTATAATGTGGTGATTGGCCATTGGGAGGGGCTTAGCTATGAACCACGTCCCCATAACCCCTTAAACCTGCGATCTGGAGGTCAAGGGTTAGCCTTCACTTGCTTTTCGATTTAAAATCTTTCCCAGGCTGAAGAAACAGTACAATGCTCAGCCATTTGATGCATTTTTAGACATTTTTCAAATGTACAAGCTGACTGCACCTCTGTACAAATGATAAGACACAGAACATGCCACCTCTCGTCTGACGGCCATTACATCCCCCTTTGACAATGGCTAGCACACTAAAATTTACATTTGCCCAGGTATGTCTGTTCAGACAGTGAAAATACATGTCTTTCTGTAGAAAAGAAGCACCGTTGGATGATAGAAACACAATAAAAACCTTTGGCCGCTGGGAATAGCCCTCTCATCCCAAAGGATCTTCAAAGAGGAGAGAGACAGGCGCTGGGTTGCCATTTCTGGTTTTACCAAAAAAAAAAAAAAAAAAAAAAGGCTCGATAATGGCCTACAAAGGCAGTAGATTTCTTTTCTCTCTTTTTTTTTGTCATTTAAACAGAAAAAACCCTAACAAACACAGAAGGAACAAGCATTTAGGAGCCCTATTAAGGCTGACCAATGCCTTTTTTAATGTAAGGGGGCATCGCATATTGATGACAAAAATACTATAGTATATTATGGCACAAAATCCTATCCTCCTCACAGTACAGTACACTTTATAGTCTTATTGATTAAGGAAGCTGTAGTATTTTTGGCATTACTATAGTACTTTCCAAATATAGCTTGGTAACCAAGAGAAGTGAGGTTGGTGTAAACTAAAAATGTCACTCACAGTAGTCACCAAGGTTTTGCTTCAGTGCTTCAAGTTCGTGTTCAAAAAAAGTAGAAGGATGTAGCAGCTTCTGTAAGTACACATGTTTATCAAAAATTGCATTGGAATAAAATGTTCCCTTAGTAATTGCCGTTGCAATCCAAGCCTATACTGCCTGTACTGTGGCTTTAACAGATGTTGTGCTTTGTAAAAGAGTATTTCCATTTTCTCCTCAAATATGGATTATTAGTGTTAGTATGTGAGTAGAGACACTAACAACATCCTAAATGCACACATAATCCTGTATGTCTAATTCCATCGCCATGATGCCTTAAAAATTTGAAACATTACTTTTGCTAATATACTACAGTTCAAAGGTTTAGGGTCAGTAAGAGTTTTTTTAAAACATTTTTTTAAAGAAATTAATGCTTTAATTAAGGATGCATTACATTGATCAAAGGTGACTGTAAAGATATTTATAAAGTTACAAAATAAATGCTGTTCTTTTGAACTTACTATTTATCAAAGAATCCTGAAAAACTGTTTCACGGTTTCCACAAATATATTAAACAGCACAACTGTTTTTAACATTGATAATATTAAGAAATGTTTTTTGAACAGCAAATCAGCATATTAGAATGATTTCTGAAGGAACGTGTGACACTGAAGACTGGCGTATTGATGCTGAAAATTCAGCTTTGCCATCACAGAAATAAATGACATATATAAAATATAAAAAAAAATACATTTATTTTAAAATGTAATAATATTTCACAATAGTGCTGTTTTTACTATATTTGTGATCAAATAAATGCAGCCTTGGTGAACATATAAGAATTTTTTTTTCAAAAACCCCAAACTTTTGAACAGTAGTGTACATTTCACTTACATTTCTAAATTTGCACTGTGAAATGACATTTGAAAATACAATAATATTCTGATTGCCAATTACTACTGTGTTTGTCAGTATAGCAGCTCTGAGTTTGTGGTGATTTTCAGCTATACCTGTGAGAACCCTGTGGTCTATTGCAAGATATGGTTGAGACTATTGGCAGAATAAAATAGAAGCTTGACAGCTGTCCTCTTATCTGTCTCATCGTCTGATAAGAGTCACTAAATCCCAAAGACAGGATGAAGCATATGATCGATCTTTCTGAATTTGAGGTAAATGAACTGGAGCAAAACCTTGGAACACAAGCATTTTCTTGTGATACATTAAGTGTAACGGAACAGAGAAGAGGAGTAAACCATTGGAGTCGGTGTGGACGTGAAGACGTTGGCTGGCTGAGCGAAGGTGGAAGGAGCTCAGAGTTTGGGGAGAGTGTGGCCTGTAATCTCTGGGACTTCAGAGGAGAGTGGCGTGGTCTGGGTCTGCTGTGTCCATACTAGCCAAAATGGCTTTCTGGTCTTCGCGGGGCGGGCGACGGTACAGCAGAGCGGAGAAGCGGGCGTACGGGTCCTGGCGAGTCAACTTTTTCTTCTTCTTGCGGAGGTAGAGAGCTTCTTCTGGCTGGAGGACCTGAGAGGTGTGGGGCTGCTGGGTCTGAGAGGGGGTCACACCTGTATTGAGAGCAAGACAGATGAGCACATGAGGACAGATGTGCTGAAAGTGAGGAGAGGGGATAACAAAATATTATGGGTCTCTCTGACTGGTCATAGCGACATCTAGAGGTCATATATATGCTCTAAAATTTTAGCTCATGGCACCGATGTAAATCAGACAGTTCATCTGGTAACTGAAACCTATGCTACTTTCATGTCTCATGTCATGTCTTCACTTCTTGCTCACTCCTGTTTTATACAAATGCAACTGGTGCCAGCTTGCATCATGGTTATAGACTGTAGTAAAAATGACCAGAGGATTTCAGTTTAGTATTTTTCTTAGTGGAAGTATTAAGATAATGAACAAAGGTTTCTTATGCTCACCAAGGCTGCATTTATTAAATAGTAAAATTCAGTATAAACATTAATATTGTGAAATATTATTACAATTTAAAAAAGCTGTTTTCTATTTTAATATGTAATTATTTCTGTGATGCTAAAGCTGAATTTTTGAACAGCCACTACTCCAGTCTTCAATGTCACATAATTTTGATTTTTGTAATAATGTAATACTTTTTTCAGGATTCTTTGATAAATGGAAAGTTCAAAAGAAAAAAAACAATTGAAATATAATTATTTTGTAACATTATAAATGCCTTTACTGTTATCTTTAATCAATTTAATTGATCCTTATTGAATAGTGAGTATTAATAATTTCTTTAAAAAAAATCTTACTGACCCCAAACTTTTGAACAGTAGTGTACAGACTAATAATATCAAAATACATATCAAGTAATATCAATTATTAAAGGCTATGTGTCTAATCTATAATATTTTGCGGCAAATTCATCTGTCACTTGGTACAGTAGAAGCAAAAACAGGCAGATGCCTACATGGACAGGTTGCATCACATACCATTATTCATGAACAACATAATGCAAAGTTGAAGAAAATACAGCTCACATTTCATTCACTTGCAATTACGACAAACATGTATTTTCTGGCTGCGGGGAATATGATTGTTTGCTGCCACTACTTGATAACAAAGTCAAATCTGGGTTGACATCATTTTAAAGCATCATAGGCGACAAAAGGACCCAAGCGACCCAAATCAGTCACTTACGATGTTCCATTTGAGTTAACTAACTAGGTTTTGAAACATATATTATGTTTATGAGAAAAGGCACATTATATTTTGTACAACTGGCTTATAGTATATGAATTACAGTAGCTTTTGACTTGTTCCTCACCCGTCTTTCGTCTGGTCTTGGAGTTGTTATTGTTGATGCCGACTTTCTTGACTTTTTTCACTCGTTGATATCTCAGTGCTTCTATCCTCTCAGACCCTGCAGAGCCACTTGGTGCACCTCGACGTTTTCTGAACAGAGAGCAAAGAAAGGCAAAGCCATCACACAAGGGACGGGTAGTGCGGTGGCTCTCCATGTATATTCAACTGGTCATAGTAGTGACCACATGGCCTCACTCAGATTACCCATGAATCTCTTGCACTCAAATGATCAAGACCAGGCTTGGTCCAGTTTAGCATGATAAGTATGATGCAAAACATTTATTTGAGTGGAAAGAGGGGTATACTTAAGAGATTTCCATGTATTTCCTGCCCAAAATTACATTTGTAACTCTTTTGTATGGCAAATTTTCAGCAATTTGAGATCAAATCAACATTTAAACAAAAAACTTAGTCAAGCAACAGGAAGGCAAAACATAAATATTTTATCATATATTATTAGGAAATTAAATTTGTTTTAAAATGAATACAGTACCTCAATATGGCAACATAATGTATGTATCTGTTTAAAGAGAAATTTTGAGAAATCATGACATAGATTGGGGTAATTCCAATGGATTAGCATACTTAAATACATATTAGAATAATACTGTATAGTGGTAAAGAACTTTAAAAAAAAATCAAAAGAAACATTTAGATACAAAAAGCTTTATAAATCCATTCTCAGACAGTTAGGTTTATACAGTCTTCCCATCCAAATATAGTAAGGAGGCACTTAAACTGGCAGCCCGCATACTCTGCCCCACACAGACACACTCGTACACACAGCTCTCACGAGGCACAATAAAATAACAGAAATAGCATTATAGAGGGACCGTCCTTCTGCTGAGGCTGCCGAGAGAAATTAAAGGCCATTAGTAGTGGGGGAAAAACACAGCTCAGCGACAAAGCATTGTCAGAAATGTGCTCATAGACATGAATACTGTCTACAATGGGCTTCACCATGCTGACAGGGGGAGAGATGGCGGGAGGGGAAAATGGCTACTTGGGAACAGTCACATAATGAAAAATAAAACAAAGCACTTGGACAACAAATGTAACAAGAATTTAATCAGATATTTGTTGGTTTTTCAACTGAAGAGCAATATTTAGCAATGGCATGCATGGCATTTTGCACATGGAACAGAACTTTAAAGGGGAATACTCTGGAAAAGCACTTCATTGGGTGAAAGCCACAACTTAAAAAGGAGCATTTTCTGGTGCCAATAGTACTTTCCCCATTGTAAAGGAAGTGCAGAAACTGTTTTGGAAGAAAACTTGCTTCACATGATTGTGAAATGTGTTCTGCAGTCCAAACTTACACAAAACAAGTGCAGTTTTATGCATATCCATACACTGCGTGTACACTAGATCAATCATGATTCGAATTTTTTTTGTGCATTTAATCATACAAGGTGTCTGTACAAGGCTAATGGGTTTTAAATCAATTGAATTTGTTTCAAGCAATAAAATGCACCTACCTGAAATGAAGTATAACATGCAACTCTTGCTTGAGACGGTCCCTAACGACTGGTCACTTTTATCCAGGTTGATCTAAAATTCCCAGCCACTGCAAGTAGTGTTTGTACTGTCATTTACTATAAACCTTTTTTTTTAAAGGCACATTTATTTTATAAACAGAAATCATACCTTGAAGGTTACCATGAATCTCAAACCATGCAGACTTTTTAAATGGCAGCTTCTCACAAAATCGAAATTCAAGCTCTGCTTTTGATATTTAATTTTTATTGCGTCTCAAGCATGAGGTTGTGTTGACCAAATGGTATGTGCTGGGTTTCCTAATCAATAACTGGGAAACGTACATATGCATACTAAGACAAGAATGCATATAGGCTTCAAGACTGCAGAACTAAAATGTGTGGCTATTTGAAAATAAATATAAAAAACAAAACAAAACAATAAACTAGGTAATAAACAAAACAAAAGCAAGACCCAAAGACTTGTATTCCCCTTTAAAGGACGAGGCGAATAAAAGCCCCACCTGCTGCCCCCCCCTTTCAGACATGGATCCAACCCTTACCTATTGCGGTGTAGAGGACCTGGTCACAACAACGCTGCCCAGATAGCTGAGATCAATCAAAAACAAAGCAGGTAAGACTCGAGGAGCCATCAAGAATGACCAAATGCCCTATTTAAGATGATGACAACATTGCAACAGATGAGAGCAGACAGTCCCTGCAACACGATTCGCCCAACAAGCCTCCCCTTGGCAGTTAGAGCTGGGGTTACCTGGGTGACAGGAGGTGGGAGAGAGGGGGAGTGTGGAAAAGGCAACCATGCGGTCAGGTTACTTTGGAACAGGAGAAGAGCCCTGTTGTGCTGGACACACCAACCTCAGCCTCCACATCATACATTCTGAGAGTCATCCTAAAAAGCCTGGAGTTAGTCAAAACAGTGGGCTTCATTTGGACTGGGATTGGTCAATTTTATTGCACATGTGGGGTTCCTCCTGTTGGGTGAAAGGCAGGGTAAAGCATGACAGTGAATGGAAAGGCTGAGATCCTGTAGTTGTGTCCCTCTGATTCCAGGCTTTTTAGGGGCTTCGTTATTGCATTTTAAATAGACTTAAAATAGAACCTCTCCAGCCACGTAGCCCTAAAAGGTCTGTCACCATGTCTGTGAAGCAAATAATTCATCAAGTCTTGACTTGGAATCTGTTACCCCACAACCACTTTGGTTAGTCGCTCACTTTGGTTTTAAGACAAGTGCTTTAAAGTGCTTCACAGACCTTATGAATGAAATTGGATGTCTGACATGAAAAGCAGCATTACATAGAAAACTATAGCACAACTTGTCTATGTAGAAAATGGTTTTGAATGGTTTTGAATAATGCAAGGCATCTGGGGCAGTGTAACTATGAAAGCATGAGTTCTAACATTCCTAAAAAACAAGCTTAAGGCAAGCAGGAAACATAATTTTGCCCATGTGAGCAAACTGTAGCTTTAGATTAAAATTAAAAGTGTGGTTACTTCTGCACTGAGACCCCTGAAAGGTCCTAGATGTTACACTTAGGCCAGATGGTACATGATTTATCGATCCACACACTACAGGCCTAGTGCACCTACCCTGAAGCTGATAACTGGGGTGGAGAGGGTTCTGATGGAAGGATCTCCTCCTCAGTCCTCCTATGGGTTGGCATCTGCCCAAAAATGTTGCTGCTTTCTACAGGAGGTGAAGGGGACTGTGACGGATAGCTTGCCGCTGAGGTGGCAAATGCCATGTGGGATCGGTAGCTGGGACTTGCCCTTCGGCTACCTTGGCCTTGAGCAGGAGAGGAGGAGGGCGAGGACCTCCTAGAGAAGCTAGCTGAAGACGGAGGTTGAAGGGTGATCTCAGACATCTCAGGAGGGATTGGGGGTTGGATGACACTGGGACGGGGCCTTGGTCGCACTACAATCTCCGGTGAGCCTTCATGAGAGCTAATAGGGCTCTGAGTTAGAGGTGAGAGGCGGGATGGTTGGAGAACAACCATGCTGGGTTCCATCCTACGGGGCTGCCTGGGGCTAAGCCTGGGTGTAAGCTCGTACCATCGGGTGTCCAGGCTTCCGAACGAGCTTGGGCCAACCATGTGAGACACTGGGTCAGGGTAAGGCAATACCGGTACACCCATACCGTGGCTTGTGTGTCTTAGCTGCCCTAGACTCTGTGCCTCTTGCATAGGTAAACGCTTGGCTGGAAGGCCCTGAGGCTTGACCTTGCTGGGAGACTTGCCGGGGCGGCACTTTGGAGCCTCCAGCTGCAGGATACCAGGGTAAGGAGATACTTGAAGGGTGGAGGGTTGGAGAGCACTAGGTGGAAGAACAAGAGGGGGAGGAAGGGGAGGTTCCGGATGAAGATGCAAAGGGTGTGGGGGTGGAAAAATAAAGTGAGGACCCTCAATTGTGGCAAAGGTGAAATCGGGTCTTTGCCAGATGTCTGGAGAGCGCGAGGTGGAGGGATGTGCCAAGGGAAGGGTGTAGCCAGAGACTGCATAATGCTGAATCTCTCCCTCACCGATTTCCTCCGGGATGGTGGGATGGCCAAAAGGTCCCTCCAGGTGGTAAGGAGGAGAAGACATTACTGAGCTGAGAGGGCTGGTGTCCGGCATGTAGAAGGGGGGCGGAGGCTCAGGTTCCCCTGGACTTCCCAAATAGCTGTAGAACTGACCATGGGAAAAGGCTCGGAAGTGAGGAGCACCACGGATCTGCCCTGTAGCCTGGAGTCGACTGGTCTCCATGATAGTCATGCCTTCCATGGGCCTCTGGAAGCGGGGACTGTAGGCTGGGGGCTGCAAGTAAGACTCCTGGCTAGAAGAAATGGGGGAGATCTGATGGGGTCTAAGGGTAGCCATCATAGGTGGCATGGGCCCCGGATCGTCATTCTCTTCATCTGACTGTCTAAATTCAGGGTACAGGTCAGATTCCTCCACAAAGGGGAAGCCCTCAATGCGCCGTGCCTTAACCGGAGTTTCCATATCTGTGGGATCCATGACAAAGCGCCCATCTGGCCCACGACTGATCAATTCAATTGGTGTGGTAGCCTCCGCCTCATGCTTAGAGACGCTGTATTTCTTGCTAATTATTGCTCTCTTGGTCTTCTTGTATAAGGACAGCTCCTTCTCCTTGGCAGGACTTTGAGGAAACTTCTTTGCTCGTAACCCATCCTCTGAAGTCTCTGAAGGAGGTCCTATGGAGTGGACGCTTTCTGGACTTATCTTTCCAGAAGATGACCTATAACAATGGGAAAGAAAAAGAAAGAAGAACAAATGATGAGTTATGGTCACTGTAGTTTCGGATATAAATACGTCAAAGACAACTGGACTTTTTGATGATGTTTCATCACTCATCCAAAAGGCCTCATCTGTTATCCGATGGGGAGAAATAGCTGTGATTCAAACATACTTGCAATACACCAAATTAGACCAACACACAGTGTGAAAGATTCCTCTCAGATGCATCCAAGGTACCTCATAAACAAAACTTATGCATAAAATAAAATGCAAACACCTAGTTTAATAGTTCAATTATAAATGTGGTATTTAGACACAAATTACAATAAACTTTTACAGGGACACACTGGATTGACCTAAGATATGATGCTTAAGGTCACAATTGGGGTCCAACCTTGTGATTTCTAGCACATGGTCCACCATTAGGCTACGTTATTTTATAGTACACTTCAGGCTTACCTGTTGTCGCTTTGGGAGTTGTGGGCATCAGGTAAGCCTGAAGTGAACAATAAAATCCAACAGTGCATATACATACACATTTGCTTATTTAATTGAATTTCAATGATTGATATCATTGATAATAACACAACAAACTGTTTCCGTAACTATTCTGACATTTAAAAAATGTTTTAGATAACCTGTTGGCCTCTGTGTAACTTTCTGCTTTTGGGTCTTAGAATGTCAGCATTAATCAAAATGATCATTGAAGTGGTTGGTTTACTTTAAGGTCACAATCATGGGAGCTAAACGTGACCTTTGATTTAGACTACATACAAGTTTATCTTTTCAAGGCATCTTTATGTTACCTTACATATACATAGAAACAATTAGTTATCTTCAAATTAGATGATGAAATGATATCTTGGACAATGGTCTTGAAAAGATTTACATTGTAATTCTAGGCCCCAGAAAGTTGCACCCTGACAACCATCAGAGAAATAAAGTTTAATTCAAAATAAAGCCATTGTGTGCTCTATATGAGATAAATATGTGTTATAGTTGTAATTTTCACTCTTTTTTTCTGGATATATCTTGTCATAACTCATCCTTGTTAAGCCCTTATACTCTCCAGTCACCACTGTTTGAACTAATTCAGTTTTAACACTATTGTTTCCTCAAAAATTAAGTATAGTGTTTGTGTGTGTGTGTTGTAGACAAAATATAGGCTATCAAAATAAATATTAATCATAGAAGGTGACATTTTCAAAGACATTAAACTGAGAGTATCCATGCGACCAAACAACGAGAAATAACAAGCATAGTCCAGAAAAGAGGAGAGCAAATCAGGAAATGTTAGAGACATAATACTTTATTCAGTAACAAATGTACATGTAATGGCTGAAGCTTTGTTTTTGCTGAATCATTACAGCATTCACTTTCACTTGTAATGGCTGCGGTGACGGAGCTTGGTTTCCATGGCAACTGCCTATTGATGACCACCATTCAGGTGCAATGACGTTATGCTTGCTCCAAGCAACAATACAGTGCACTATTAAGCAGGCTTTTCCCAAGCCAAGCAGAGGGAACACACAATACACACTCTTCGGTAAACGAAAGTCCACACTTTTCAACATTGTTCTCACAAATGTTTAAAGGCATTATACAATATGTCTGTTAAGAAAATAAAAATAAAATCTAAACACACAGACAGATCTGATTAGATATTGACTTGCTTATCAACAAGGCTTTGCTTTAATTTAGCAAGAGTAAACATGTTTTGGATAAAAACATTGATAAAACATCAGAGATTCAATGCGTTTTAACTGTAATTATCCTTATCAGCTGATCAATTCAAGTTGTTGTCCTGCTAAATGTTGTGATGAAAGATAAAGACATCATATCGCTGACAGAAAGATGGTATCAAACCTTATAGAGAGGCAAACAAAATGAACCGTCTGTCTTTACTTTGCCTTCCATGCAAATTTCTCCTGGAACTTCATAATGAGTTAAAACAATCTTCAAATTGAGACTCAATTCAGATTCTACTGTACATGGGAATTTCATATAGTTGCTATATTAGGTCACACCATTCACAATCTTTCTGGACTAATTTAGCTGAGCATTCAAGAATGATTGTCAGACATTACAATACCACAGGTCATACTGTGTTTGGCACAGAATATCTCATTAAAAGCTCATTCTACTACTACCATTGACTGTAAAAGCAATTCCAAATAACCACACAAAGTGCATATGCTTCACAATATACCAAGATAGTGCAATGTTTACCATTTATATAAGTTAAATCCACTAACAAAACAATAATTAACAAACAAAAAGCAATTTTAACACTGGAACACCAGTTGCTGCACGTTAACCTCTGGTGTGCAAGGGTGTGTTGACATACAGGCAGTGGCTCAGATGCTTGGGAGGAAGAAATCTGAAACAAACATTATGAGGTGAATAAGACACATGAAATAAAGTGCAAGCCACCCCTTGGCGGCCTGTTGTCTTCATGTGTGCACTGTTATTTAAACTAAACTATACTGTCAATTTCAAATGTGTGGAATCATAAAAGTTGCTTAAATAGATAGATAGATAGATAGATAGATAGATAGATAGATAGATAGATAGATAGATAGATAGATAGATAGATAGATAGCCATGTAATGAGTGACTTGACTTTGGGGAGCTGTATTAAGTTTGATTCAGAGATGATTGTGTGTAAAATATTTGTAAGAAACTTCAATAAAAAGCTAAATAATTTAAAGTGCTTGCTCAATTATGTATAAAAGAGAGTGTTATGAAAAGCTTTCAAAACCAACTTGACCGAGGTCTGTGTAGAGGATTCCACAGCTCTTAATGCACTGCATCATCAAATTAAAAGTGCTGTGTCGCCCTCTACAGGACACATTAAAACCGATGCTTTAATCAAATTAAATGTACACTCCAGGTTATTTTCAACCTAAAATCTATAGACTGCATGTTTGGTTCTATCAAACAATGTTGAAGGTAAATGCACATAATGGAAGCCTAGTAGGTTGTTGGTAAAATTCACAGGACTCAGGACCAAGTTTTACAGGTTTTCCCAAAGTGTAGTATATAGACTATATAGAGCATATATGAAACTTATTTTTTCTTCAATTTTTTTCAATTGTATTTATATAGCGCTTTTCAGAATATGCATTGTTTCAATCCAGCTTTACATAAAATAATAATGTTAATTATATCTTAATATTTTCATGCATTTTAGGCCCTGTTTACACCTGGTTTTAAGAAGCTTTTTCGTCAATCAGATCACAAGTGGATGATGCTAAATATAAAAATGTAAATGGGGTCTAAAACATTTTGAGCTTGTCCACTTTTGAGAACTTCCAGAGGTTGTCAAAAATGCATTCGTCCAGATTGCTTTCATGGTGTAGACGCTCATGTGGTCGAATGTGTTCGAACCAGTGGCGAGACTACATTAGGCCCACTCAGAGTGATGGCTGGTCCACCCAATCAAATGAGAGTGCTATGTGACAATAACAATCACTAATATACATGAATTTAGCGGATGGGACTTTGGATCCGACTGACCAAAACATATCTTAATACCAGATGTAAACAGGGCCTATAGTTGCATTTAGCAGATTAGAGCTGGGCGATTAGATAGTTTACATTTTGCCATGACACAAGCAATCAAGCAGTTGAGATAAGCTATAGTATCGCCCTACATGAGTATACTGTATATGCGGATAAAGTTGGACATTCTATATCCATCTTTATTTAAAGAGCTGGGTGATAGTTACATTTTGCGATGATATAAACAATTTTAATGCTATAGACCTTATGTAGCCACGCCCCTTTTCAGCGCTGCGCTCGTTGTCTTTTGACTTCCGGTCTGTATTTTCACAGCGATTTTGCGTGTTTATTAATGTACGGCTCGTTTTAAAATCTTCCCGGTCAACTGACATTTGTTTAGTCATCTGCTTTAAACATTACAGTCCTCATGATAACTTTCGTTAACTTTACATTAAGTAAATCCACTTCAAAAGCTAATTACTCCTGGACAGAAGCGCCACAGAGCGACCGCAAAAACGGAAGTTACAAGACAATATTCTAAAGATGGCGGCGCCCTCGTTTCTCTGGCACATAAGGTCTATATGATATAAATAATATATAAACTATAATATAAATAATATGATATAAACAATTATAAACAACAGTCGAGATTAACTATACATTAGCTATACTTGTTTTATACACAAGTAATTATACAGTACATGTGACTGTGTGATAGAAGTGAAATGGTAGTAATGTAATGTAACTATTCCTAGTACTTTTACATTAGTTAAACTATGCAAACTCCACTCCGAGAAATTATTTTTGTAATTCATAACCACTTACTCCACCTAGAGGACAAGTTTCACCTCAAAATAATAATTTAAAAGTAAACCACAAACATGTTTTACATATCTGATTTGAAAACATCTGGCACATTTGCCTGCTAGGCTCCAATTATAAGTGTATAAATGTAAATGCGTTTATACAAACATTATACACACTAAAACAGAAATCAAGTTGGAAACAACCAAAAAGCACCTTTCATTTCACAGGGCTAAGAGTAAATGTGTGAGTCGGGCCAAAAGGCAACAAATTCCTAAGTTTTGTGGGTCTCCTGTGTGTGTAGCGCATGGGTTCACAGCCTGCCAAAACAACCGTGCCCAGCAGCGCACATGGGACGCATGCGACATAAGGCAGTGCACACTGCTGAACAAGGTGCAGGCACTCACAGAGGACTGGAAGGCGGAGGCCTGTAGCTGCTCCTTTCCTGGCTTTCCTGGGACCTTTCCTGGTCCCAGAAGGGTTCTATGCCAGGTAGAGGGGTAAGAGGACTCCTGTGGCAGGAAACACAATAGAGACGGGAGGGACGGGGAGGGGAGGGGTCATGTTGGCCATCAACGAAGCTGCTTTCCATACAACCAACATAACAGGAGAAAAGAAACAGTGACATGGAGAGATAGAACTGAAGGAAAGAGGAAGGCAGAGCTTCAGGACATAATAATAGATGATGACCGCGAGCACTGGACTGTGCATTTATTAAATGACACTGTTAATCATCTTTCACACATTTTAAGGCATATGCATGCAGGGATGTCAAGGCCAGCTTGGATCCATGCAGTCTCCTTGTTTTGATATACCAGTAGACATTCAGCTTGTTTGAGATTCCTGGCAAAAGCAGCTGATATACAGTGGAGTGCAAAGATCTGTGACTAACTGCTCCAGGTTACATAAAAAAAAAGGGGGAAAAGAAAAGAAAGAACATGTGTGTGTGTGTGTGTGTGTGTGTGTGTGTGTGTGTGTGTGTGTGTGTGTGTGTGTGTGTGTGTGTGTGTGTGTGTGTGTGTGTGTGTGTGTGTGAGACCTGTGCTGGCAAATGAGTCGCAATGAGCAAATTTTAAAAGATGATTTATTGTTATTTTCACATTCTCTATTAAACAAAATGATGTATGATTTGTTGGAATCAGGCAAAAAATGACTAAGCTACACCTGTTTGAAGTTGATAGAGTCAGCAAAGTCAATTTTGAGAAAAATTGAGTTAAAGGGATACTCCACTTTTTTCGGAAATAAGCTCATTTTACATCTCCCCCAGAGTTAAACAGATGAGTTTTACCGTTTTAGAATCCATTCAGCCGAACTCCGGGTCTGACGGTACCACTTTTAGCATAGCTTAGCACAGATCATTGATTCTGATTAGTCCAGTAGCATTTCTTTCAAAATGACCAAAGAGTTTCAATATTTTTCCTATTTAAAACTTGACTCTTCTGTAGTTAAACCGTGTACTAAGATCGACGGAAAATGAAAAGTTGCGATTTTCTAAGCCTATATGACTAGGAACTACTCTCATTCCAGCGTAATAATCAAGGAACTGTGCGGCTGTACCATGAGTGCAGCAGGCGTAATGATATGACGCAGCGCCTGAAAATAGGTCTAATAGGTTAGACAAACTTAGTCCCGGTCACGTTGGAAGAAGTTACCGAGCTGGGGACTATTTTCAGGCGCTGCGTCATATCATTACGCCTGCTTCACCCATGGTACAGCCACACAGTTCCTTGATTATTACGCTGGAATGAGAGTAGTTCCTAGCCATATAGGCTTAGAAAATCGCAACTTTTCATTTTCCGTCGATCTTAGTACACGGTTTAACTACAGAAGAGTCAAGTTTTAAATAGGAAAAATATTGAAACTCTTTGGTCATTTTGAAAGAAATGCTACTGGACTAATCAGAATCAATGATCTGTGCTAAGCTATGCTAAAAGTGGTACCGTCAGACCCGGAGTTCGGCTGAATGGATTCTAAAACGGTAAAACTCATCTGTTTAACTCTGGGGGAGATGTAAAATGAGCATATTTCCGAAAAAAGTGGAGTATCCCTTTAACGTTTTCTGAAGATTCCAAAACAAAATCACCTAGCATAGCAACCATACCTTAAAATCCCTTAATAAAAATAAAAAATACCTTAAAAAGTCAAAACCTAATATCTATAGGAAAAATATATATTCAAATTTTTTTTCCCATGATACCACGATTGTTTGATTACATTAATTAGACAGGCAGCCTATAGCCTATATTAAGACCTACTGTACCGCATGGATATAATATAATGTTACACATCAGATGTTTTTCCCCCAACAGTTGACCAAAAAAAAAGACATAACAGACAATGTTTGCGTGAATACTCGCCAAGACTGATAATTTGAAATACTGTAATTCTGTATGTGTATATATCGGGATCACACGCTGTCTGAGGCGTCTTTGCATGCTTTGGAAGTGTCAGTCAGCATGAGTAAGATCGTTTTGTTTACATTAGCATGAGTTTGAAAATCACATTTCATTGGTTCAGACTCATGCCATCAAGAATTCGCTATGAATATTCACAAATTTGAAATGCTGCACTTTAAAAAGATACCAAACTTGTGCTGAGGGGAAGCACCAATCGCCGAGAAGCGAGCAGAGAAAACGACACTCGGTTACTAACGTAACCTCGGTTCTCTCTAGAGAGGGAACGAGTGTTGCGTAAGTTTAGCTTACGCTACGGGAAAACTCCTTTTCTCGAGAATACTGAAGCAAAAAAATTATATTTAATTTTCCAGAATGTTAAACGCATTTGCTGCAGCAGGCAGACATAGGCGAGACAGCTCGCGCGCCTATTGGCTGCTCTGCAGCAACTGCTGCAACCTATCAGTGCGTCTTGGCATGACTCCGTTCTCTTACGAGAGTACTCTCGTGTTGCGTAAGTTTAGATTACCAAGGGCAGTGTGCCCGGGGCTCATATCGAACGAAACGAAAAGCTGCTCTGTTTGCCTATAGGCGGCAGAGCGTTGCACATAAATCCTTAAAGCCCTCACTGGGCAAAGGAGGTTAACCCCAGCCTCCCTGTCGGACGCAGGGAGTGCCGAAAGGGAAATGACTTGCGCTCTGAATGGAGTCGCAAGCACCTTTGGGACGTAACCATGCCTTGGTTTGAGGATAACTTTAGAGTCGTTAGGCCCAAATTCCAAGCACGTAGCGCTCACTGAGAGCACGTGCAGGTCGCCCACTTGCTTTACTGAGGCCAGCGCCAGTAGAAAAGCAGTTTTGAAGGACAGGTACTTTAGTTCCACCACATGTAATGGTTTGAATGGTCTACCTTTCATGGCCTCGAGGACCATGGAAAGGTCCCACGCTGGAACCGAGGGTGGTCGAGGGTTAAGCCTCCTAGCACCCATGAGGAAACGGATTATGAGGTCGTTCTTTCCCAGTGACTGGCCGTTCGCGGGCTTCGCGAAAGCCGCTATAGCCGCCACATACACCTTGAGCGTGGATGGGGTTTCTCCCGTTGTCCAGCAGCTCTTGCAGGAAAGAAAGCACCGCCGCTACCTCACCACTTAGCGGGTTAAAGTCATGAGCTGAACACCATTCAGCGAACACTGACCATTTGGACGCATAGAGCCGTCTAGTAGACGGAGCTCTAGCCCGCGTGATCGTGTTCAGCACTCCCTCTGGGAGGTGAAATGGTTGATCGCCCACACATGTAGGGCCCTCAGCTCGGGGTACGGGTGCCAAGCTGCACCCTGGGCCTGGGACAGCAGGTCCTTCCTCAGCGGAATTGGCCATGGAGCTGTGTTCCCCAGTTCCATCAGTTCTGGGAACCATACTTGATTCTCCCATAGCGGGGCTATCAGGAGTATCGAGCATTTGGTTTCCCTGATTCGCTTGATTACCTGAGGCAACAAGGCGACCAGGGGAAACGCATAGAGAGGGCGCTTGGGCCAGTTTTGGGCCAGCGCGTCCCTTTCTTTTGAAAAGAACATTGGGCAGTGAGCGTTGGTCTGTGACGCGACCAGGTCTACCTCTGCTTTGCCGAAAATGTCAGAAAATATTTTGCACCGTCATGGGATGCAGAGCCCACTCCCCTGGGGAGAGCTTGGCCCTGGATAGCATATCTGGGCCCACGTTCAGGACGCCCGGCACATGCGCCGCTCTCAGCGAGCGCAGGTTGTGCTGGCCCCATATGAGGAGGCGTCTTGCTAATGCAAGAAGGCTCCGGGACTTGAGGCCGCCCTGGCGATTTATATAAGACACCACCGAGGTGTTGTCTGTTCTGACCAGAACGTGGTGGTTCTTTAATACAGGGAGAAAGAACTGAAGGGCGTTTTCGACCGCTTTCATCTCTAGACAGTTTATGTGTAGACGCTTTTCTGCATCTGACCACAGGCCCATGGAAGGTCTCCCTTCGTACAGGGTGCCCCAACCCGTGTTGGAGGCGTCTGTCGAGATGACTTTGATTTTTGAGGCGGCGCCTAAGTTCACACCGGTCTGGTACCAGCCGGCTTTCATCCACGGTTTCAGAGCTGCAACGCATGTCTGATTTGTCGTGAGACGAAGCGAACCTGTCTTCCACGCTTTTGCTGGTACGCGCCGTCTCAGCCACAGCTGAAAAGGGCGCATGTGTAGCAGACCCAGCCGCAGCACCGTCGAGGCTGAGGCCATGAGACCCATCATCCTCTGAAACATTCTGAGGGGAAGATTCTTCCCTACGGCGAATGTTGCTGCAAAGCGCTGAATTGCCGCCGCGTGTTCCCGCGTCAGGCGCGCCGTCATAGACCTTGAGTCCAACTCTATCCCCAGAAAGGATATTTCCTGACTGGGGGATAGAACGCTCTTTGCCCAGTTGACTCTGAGACCCAGCTGATCCAGATGGGCCAGCAGTAATGTCTTGTGTAACACCAGTTCCTCCTTTGACTGGGCTAAAATTAGCCAGTCGTCCAGATAATTCAGGACTCTCACGCCCCGTCATCTGAGGGGCGCGAGCGCCGTGTCCATGCACTTCGTAAATGTATGAGGTGCTAAAGACAGGCCGAAGGGAAGGACGGTGTACTGATAAGCCTGGCCCTCGAAGGCGAATCTCAAGAATTGCCTGTGACGGGCTGCTATTTGGATCTGACAGATCCACTGCTATTTGGGTCTTTCAGATCCACTGATATAAACCAGTCCCCCGGTTGAATTTGAGCGAGGATTTGTCTGGTTGTGATCATTTTGAACGAGCGTATCATCAGCGCTTTGTTCAAACGTCTGAGATCTAATATAGGGCGGAGTCCGCAGTCTTTCTTTGGTACCAAGAAATAACGTCTGTAAAACCCTGACTCGCTCTGGGCTAATGGAACGTGTTCCACTGCCCCTTTTCTCAGCAAATTCGCTATCTCGGCGCGAAGTAGGTGTGCTACTTCTTGATTCACCGATGTTTCGACCCTAGCTGTGAAGCGCGGTGGTCTGCGAGCGAATTGCAGCGAGTAGCCCTGTTTCACTGTCTTTAGTACCCATTCTGAAACTCCTGGTATTAATTCCCATGCTTTCGCGTGAATTGACAGGGGTAGAATCTGGGTCTGGGTTCCGGTCTGGGTTCCGGTCGCTCACATTCAGGGACCTGGAGGCCAAACCATGATGAAATGGAGGCCAAACCATCATGTTCGTTTTGAATGGGGCAGACAGTGTTTTGTGTGGTGGCTCTGTAGCTAGCACCCCGGTCGTATGAATGGGGAGATGCTGCATTACAGGCACAGCTGTGTGAGCTCGCGGCGCGGGGCGCAGAGAGTTTTTCACAAAGTGTGTGTGCTGAGAGGCAGACACGTGATCTGCACTTAAAGCACTGCCAGCTCATGCTGGGTTCATACGCTGGGGCGATATGTGTGTGCGTAGCGCAGATACAGTCGTTTTCACGGGCAGGGGTGAGCGCTGTAGAGCGAACACATTTCCTACACTTAAAACATGAACGGCGTGAGCCGGTTTGACTGATATGAACCCTGTGGTGGTGTGAGACACTGCATGGGTAGTGCTTGTGTGTAGGGGTGAACATTGGGCAGTGGGCACTTTTCCTACACTCAGTGGTCGAGCGGCCTGAGCCAGCTTTATTGTATTCGACCCTGGATGAGTGTGACACACAGAGAGGGTAGTGTTTATGTGCATGGGTGGGCACTGGGCAGCGGGCACCTTTGCTACATTCAAAACACCTTCGGCCTGAGCCGGAATATGACCAGACATAATGCTCTTTTTGAGATTTATGTGGGTCGCCGTAAAAACGGCGTTTGTGTGCAGGCGAGCGAGTTTTGGAACCGGCTCATTGGCTGCTAAGTACACTCTTTGAGTCGCCTCTGTTGAGGGAACTGCGAGAGCGGTTCGCACTGATGTCGACGGTGGTCCGGCCGCAGCGGGACTTAACCATCGGCGCTTTCCTAGGATGGCTAGGAAGACTTGGGAGGCTCGAAACTGAGCGCGAGCCTGGGTCTAGGTCCCCGGGCAGGTGGCGGTCTGCGGCGGCTCGACGAGCGCGAGCACTGGCGTGCATCCCGGGCCTGGTGCTGTTGCGGGGCGGGAGGCGGTGGGGGGGCCGTTCTTCGAGCAGGCGGTTGTCTCTTAGCACGGCCTGCTGCAGAACTGGAACGGCGCGGCAGAAAATGTCTCATAGCCTGAGATTTTTTCTGCACCTCCGAATAACGCTCCACGAAGCCTTTAACTGAGGGACCGAAGAGACCAGTCGGAGAGATAGGAGCGTCGAGGAAGGTGGCACGGTCGGACTCTGACATGTCGGACAGGGTAAGCCACAAGTGATGCTCTGTGACGGTTAAGGAAGCCATGTTGCGGCCAATGGCCTGGGCGGCGGCCTTAGTAGCTCTGAGTACCAAGTCCGTCGCACTCCTCAAATCCGTCACACACTCCTTAGTTGGTCCAGCCTCGTCCAGAGAGCGGAGGAGGTTGGCCTGGTGGATCTGCCAAACCGCCATGGCGTGCAGTGCAGATGCGGCTTGACCGGCGGCAGCGTAGGCGCGACCGATCAAGGCTGACGTGGTCCGGCAGGCTTTGGTGGGCAGAGTTGACTTGGCACGCCATCCAGCGGAGGGCGGACACAAGTGCGCTGCTACTGCTTCCTCAACCGGAGGAACAGAGAGATATCCCTTGTCTCTTGCGCTGTCGACCGCAGAGAGCGTGGAACAGCCTGGCCGAGTACGGGGCTCCCCACGATTTGGAGAGCTCATCGTGAAGCTCGGGAGGAAGGGAGCGGGCCTAGAAACAGGTGCAGAGCGGCGTCCTGTCAGGAAGCAACCGTCCAACCTGTTGGGCGCAGGCTCCTGGGGCGTGGTCCAGTCAAGGCCGAGGTCTTCGACGGCCTTCGAGAGAAGGCGGAGAAGCTCAGCGTCGACCGAGGCCCTCACGCTGGACTCCTGTGTCGACGGGGTGGGGTCAGGGATAGAGCCCGACCATTCCTTGCTCCCGGACGCCAGGAGAGAGCAGCTGTCCTCCTCCATAACCTCCCGTTCTGTCATCTCGACCGCAGCGGGGCGCTGGCCGTCGAGGAAAGAGACGGGGGACTCCGCCGGCGAGTTCTCCTTCACCCAAGGTTCTGGTGGCCTTTGAGAGCGGCGCTTTTTACAGAGCGGCCCAACAGAAGGCATGGGGGAAGCAGACTTAACGCGAACAAGGCCTGTCGAGCCCGCAGGGTCGAGAGAGGCAGGGATTAGCATTCCTGGCAGCCGCCATCAGCGAGCGCGTGGTCCGCGTGATCCTTTCCCAGGCAGGAAGCGCACAGCACATGGCGGTCCCCGTCGCTGAGAACGGCTCTGCATGAGACGCAGGACATGGTTGGCATTTAAAAATGCCTTTGCTCTTTTAGGAAACGCGTGTGTCGCAGCGGCGAACACACACGGAGCAGTGGAAAAAGGATATGGGCGCCAGATAGCGCAGCAGGTACGGCGAGCGAAGGCGGCAATCCGGCCGGCATCCTCAAATCTCAAGCTCGTCCCGCTGAAGGCTTTTCTACGGCACGGCTTCTTCCCAGAGATCCAGCGAAGTGAAGTCACTCGCTGAAGGAGACGAAATCATTGTGCAACCCGTGCGTCGGGTATTTATAGGCTCAAGGCCATACCCATTCTGTCATGACGTAGCGCGGGAAGGCTTCCCATTGGCGCTGGAGTCATGCCAAGACGCACTGATAGGTTGCAGCAGTTGCTGCAGAGCAGCCAATAGGCGCGCGAGCTGTCTCGCCTATGTCTGCCTGCTGCAGCAAATGCGTTTTACATTCTGGAAAATTAAGGATAATTTTCTTGCTTCAGTATTCTTGAGAAAAGGAGTTTTCCCGTAGCGTAAGCTAAACTTACGCAACACGAGAGTACTCTCTAGAGAGAAACAGCATTTCTCATGGACAAAGGAAGGATACTCCTCTCAGAAAATTTACAAATAAAGATACTTTTATATGTTTAATTGCTATTTGGAGCATTGGGATCGCTAGATGATGGATAAACTCATTTTTGTGAAAACCTTAAATTCGACCAAAAATAAACATTTTCACTTGTTTTGTCTGTAGCTCGAAATTATCCCGTGCACATTCCGACTCCTTTTGCTAGCACGGGTCATATATATATATATATATATATATATATATATATATATATATATATATATATATATATATATATAGGGAAAGAGAGAGAGAGAGAGAGAGAGAGAGAGAGAGATAGATATATAAATGTTTTCATTACAAATTATTATCTGCATAAGACTTTGTGTTAAAAAAAACCTTCTGACATTAATATTTCTTCATTTTACTTAATTTTTTCTTTCTTTCTTTCTTTTATTTTTGCCCCCACTGTATAATTTTGCAAAGCACAAGCCTATGTAAAAAGAGGTACAATAACTCAAAATGTATTTAGTGAAAAATGTATGAAAAAAAATCATACTTGATGCCATAATAATACGGTAGATAAACAGGTGTTACGTAACTAAAATAATCTTTAAAAACTAATTTCAGTGCTATACTTAAGCACTACCACAAACAGATAACATCTCCCAGCATGACATGAAATAAAGTGAACAGCAATAGCAGCATGTTTTTAAATGGCACCACTTTGGAGGTTATGACTGACATCATATCAGAGCTAACCCACTTAGATTTAGCCTATTAAAAGATGTATGTAGGAGGATCATATAGCTACTATAAATGTAATATCACAGAGGAGCACCATTATATGCTCTCTATTCATTTAAAACTCATCGTTTGTGTTTTTGAAGCATTAGAGGACATCAGAGAATGTATCAAGTAAAACAGATTATGAAGAAATAATATGAACAAATACTATGTAACTATTGAAAATATAAATAAGAAAATCCTAGTCACCGATGTCCACTGTTATTAGCACTGGGAAGAAAGACAAACAACAGAGTTAGTGTAAAATGTATGTTAAGAAAAGATAAGTTTGCAGTGAAATAAAAATACTGGAGAGATGAAACTCCCTGTTCTTTAGCAGCTTTCTAGTATACCATGGTAAATGCAAAATAAAAATATGAAAGCATGGTAAGAGGCATTCTTAAAAGCAGAGACAACACAGCATGCACATTTACCATGGTAATGAGTCCAGAGGTATTGTTGATAAAGCTGTTAGTGCCACTTTTAATGGTGGCTTATGAAACCCTGCTTGATGTTTACACAACTAATCAAACAAGCCTCAATGCTTACCTCATTAAAATACGTATGTGCTTATAAGCCCTTATATGTTAATGTTCACTGACAAATCCTATTTGAGCAATTGATATATGCAGACACGCAAGAACCAGTTTTGAATAAACTTCCCTTGAAAGATTTTGACAAAGAGGGCAATCTTCACACATTGATAGTCTGTGTGTTTGGATTGCGGTAAACACTTTTTGCACACCTATACAATTCAAATCACACAGATGCACAGATGTATATAATTTACAGTGCTTGTACTGTACGAGCATGTTTTACACACTCTTTTCAGTGGCCGATTGTTGCCATGGGAACTCAAACAGGGTCACTTTGAATCCCTCTTACTCAGTGTCTGTGTAGAAACCAACTGCTATGAGGATGAACCTGAAACCAATCCTACTTTCTTTACTGAGGTAGTAAGTGTCATCAAAACCATGAACATTTATAGACAACAGTTCAACAACACAAACATCAAGTAGAAATACATAAACAAGGTATTGTCTCAATCTCACTGCAAAACATTGGTCTCAAATGGCTAATCAACAGAAAAGGAAAAAAAAGAAGACATTAACATCAAATACTATTAATCAATGCTGCAAGGCACCAATACAAATAGAGTAACGTTTCAGAGACAGTGGCGTTTATGTTAAGGTTTCCTAACTTGAATTCAGCTCAGGCCGTTGCCTGATCCCACCCCCTTTTTTCTCCCTAAATGTTTTCCTGTTACTGCTCATCTGGTAAAAAAAAAAAAAAAAAAAAAAAAACGCTATATGAATGACTATAATTTTCATTAATTTTATCCCTAGACACTGAGAGAAACACACCCACCTTTTTGTAGGTGTTGTGATACATATGTGCACTCCCTTTGCAAACAACATGTCCAACATATTTTGAATTTTGAAGCCTATTAAATATAATGTTAATGATCCTAAAATCCATATAAGGCAACAGTAGGCCAGGGCCTATTAAGAGGTCTCGGTAAACTTCCAAGAGGGCCTCAAGATGACTTAAAAGGATTTAAAATAAGACAAAACAAGCATTACAAGGCTAAAAACCAGTGTTGGGGAGTAGCTAAGTAGCGACGCTAATAACTTAACTACATTTTTTTCAGTAGATTGACAGTAGCTCAGTTTCTTTTTTCAAACAGTGTAGCTTGACAGTAGCTAACTACTTTTTACATTGCAAACCTGCAATGTATGAAAGAAGTGCAGTGTCTTTTTCTAGAGTGCATTACCGCCATCTATTGTTTTATCACGCCTCTTTACGGTTTACTAAGGCTGTGTCCGAATTTGCCCCCTAAACCCTCACCATAGTTCACTTGAGGGAGTGGATGAAAACGAGAGAGTGAATTCGGACACTGAGTGCGCCGGAAGGCCTGCCGCTTTTGCATAGTTTGTGCTTGCTTTTTAATAATTATTTGAAACTTGGCAAACTGGCAGCCACAGTAGTAAGAGGAAAAGATTTATCTTGAACTCTGTCATAGAAACTATGTGTAAACCTTAATTAAACAATTTAATAATCAATTAAAAGGGAATTTATGCCTGTATAATATTACGCTGTAGTCACATTTGACACGATGTTGAGCGTACATTGGTTGTATACTCGTTATTGTGGTGCAATAACACAATCTTAAATAGTGCCCTATTTAAGGATATAAGGGGCGATTCCGGACACAGTCTAAGAGATTGTCTGATGATTATGTTAAGAACCGTTGGGTTGATATTTCAAATGAATCGACTAGTAAAGGTTAAACTTTGGTATGTAATCTATGCAAACCAAAGATAAACCGATGTCTGCGTTGAAGACTTCAAGCACAAATTTAAGGACGCACATAGAGGTGAGTAATAGATTAATTGTGCTGCTTTATAGCACTCTACATCAAATGTCTGTTTCTGTTTTAATTACAATGATGAATCAGTGTTTCCTAGAATAATCTGTCCTGCTACAATAAACCTTAAAAGATCATTAACGTTGTGTTTTTCGCCATTGCTTTGGCAAAGCATCTGTCAATCGAACAGAAAATGAATTTGCAATATACCTTAGTGCACTTATCACATGGCAAAGGCTATGATTTATTTAAATAGGTATATAGCTTAGTTTGTTGTGGTGGGTTTCAGAGCGAATCTCAGAGCTGCTCCGTTCACAGAAAATGTTGCAAGCTCCATCACTGCATGTGCTGTGAGTTTAACGTGCATTTTTGACTACTCCTGTATATCCAATTTAAATTGCATGCATTTTGTTCTTGCAATGATGTTACATTTGTTGCAATTTTTTACTTTGACAAACAGTCAGTTTGAGATATATATTTGAGTATTGTGTGTAAGCTATCTTTGGATAGTTTACAAAATAAAACAATATAGACTATTCTTTGAAACCACAATTGTATTGCATTATGTTTTTTTAAAACATTTAAAAAAAGTAGATTCAATATAGCTAGAGACTTTTTGATTGTAACTTGTAGTGTAGCTAACCTGGATATATGAGGTAGCCTAATTTTAAAAGTTTGATTTCTACACCTGGAAAAGTCATGTAAATTAATAAAATCTTAAAGGAATAGTTCACTTAAAAATGAAAATTCTGTCATCATTTACACACCCTCAAGTTGTTTGAAACTTGTATGAATATCTTTCTTCTGCTGAGCACAAAGGAATATATTTTGAAGAATGTCAGTAACCAAACAGTTGATGGACCCCATTGACTTCCATTGTATTTTTTTTCCTACTATGGAAGTCATTGGGGTACATCAACTGTTTGGTTACCAACATTCTTCAAAATATATTCCTTTGTGTTAAGCAGAAGAAAGAAATTTATACAGGTTTCAAGCAACTTGATGGTGTGTAAATAATGACAGACTTTTAATTTTTAAGTGAACTATTCCTTTAAAACGTCATGGCATTTTATAATGAATGAATACACATTTTACAAGTTTTGCTAAGCTATTGTAGTAAAAATCCTTATTCGTAATCCTTATCCAGTGAATCACAAACGACTAAATTACAGCTCCTAAAACTTCTGGAATTCTGAAATTTAATTATTAGAATTATACTTATTTTAGTGGACAATGGAGCCCCATTGGTTGAGAACCATTGATCTAAAGTGCAAATTAAAGCAAACGCATGAAAGAACTATTTAGCATTCCAAACTAATGGAAAAATGAAGGAACTGCTCTTTGGTGAAATTAACTTAGGCCGTCCAGTCTATGAACACACTACATCTACGAATTACCGGCCTATCACTGAGCAGTAATTAATGGGTCTTCTAATAGGATCTTTAAGCGAGAGGGCGGACCTGTTAGATGCCTTGATTTATGAAGCACACTCCACTCTCGCTCTGAATGAACTGAGGTACAAGGGGAGAAGGAGGAAGTTCTTAAAAGACATTACTTACGGAGTCTCCACGCTCTTTCTGCAGTGTGTTATAGACAGAGGGGGATCTGTCGAAGAGAAAACCGGAGAGAAAGAAAGCGATTAGAGATTTAACACGTGCATAAAAAAACTCATTTCCTGATGAAAAGCACCCTAAGAGCTTGTTGGGAGTTCTGCAGCATCATTTGTGCAATAGTGGCAGTTACCTGTTATTTAAACCTCTTCATACTGTAAGAGAACAAGATAGTGGGGATGCCTTGAATGTTAAATAAATGGAATTGCTTTAGGCAAAAAAATTCTCCCAGTCTGTTTGAATTGCATCAAAGTCTTCAGTCTGTCAGTAGGGTAAGATGTAAAGTGCATGGGGTTTGGATGAGAAAGAGGAGGACATTCTGGCCGTAAGGGCACCACTGACCTCGTCTCCTCTTGAGCTTACGCCGTCTCTGTTTGTTGACGAAGCAGGCTGCTAGCGTGCTGAAGAGGACGGCTGCTGCCAGGAAACAGATGGTGGCCACAATGCCTGCCACCACCGGCCGCGCCAGTCCCTCGTCTGGCACCTCAGGCGGCGGGAAATAGTCTGAAAGATACAAACAAGCTCGCCTTCAGCACACACACACACAAGCTCTTTCATTCTTAGATGCCTAAGACGGGCTGTTTTAACAATAAACCATACAGCTCATTTTGTATCATTTAGTTAATAGGAGCATTAATGAAAATAGCCAGCTATCTTGATTCATAAAGACATTCAAAATACATTTTAAATCACAGTGGGATGCTTTAAGAAATGAGATTAAAGACTGAGCAGCCTCACATTTATTTTGACTTCAAGTAGTGATTGAATTCCGACTGTAATGCTTAAACTATCTATTTAGTGAAATCAATCATTAGGGGTGGTTGTCAATCCCTAGAATATGGTAACAGACAAGGTTTGTCAACAGAACAAAATATAATAAAATACACCAATCATTTTAAAAAACAGGTTTACACTATTGTTCAAAACGTAATTAATACTTTTATTCAGCAAGGATGCATTAAACTGATCAAACAGTAAATGCTGTTCTTTGAACTTTCTATTCATAAAATAATCCTGAAAAAAAAAAATATATATATAAAGCAGCACAACTGTTTTCAAAACTGATGATAATAAAAAGAACTGTTTCTTAAGCACCAAATCAGCATATTAGAATGATTTCTGAAGGGTCATGTGACACTGAAGATTGGAGTAATGATGCTGAAAATTCAGCTTTGCCATCACAGGAATAAATTACATTTTAAAATATCTAAAAACAGAAAGCAGTTATTTTAAATTGTAATAAAATTGTACAATATTACAGCACATGTATTTTTGATCAAATAAATGCAGCCTTGGTGAGCATAACTTAACTGACCCCAAACTTTTGAACGGTAGTATATATTGTGACATATCTCAAAAGTGAATATTTTCAAAAGTAAAAATATCCCTGTTTAAATGGCTTAAAGTGATAATAAATATTTTACCTACTAAATACTAAACAAACTGGCATGCCAATAGTCTTTGTTAAATATTTATTTTTGTATTTGTATTTTCAGTGAACATTAACTGAAACATTAAACATTTTATAGTTTGAGATATTAAAATTATTAAAAAAAAATATTGTACAGTTGTCTGACTATATTCAAACAAAAAGAACACTATGCATCCAATATTTCTGAATGTGAACTTGCTTTAATTCTCAAATAAGACTTCAGCAAAGGCAAAATAATTCACTTTACATCCATCAGATGGCAGCAGAGTCTCATCAGACCACCACTAATTCAGAGTCAACTCATTCCATTAATGTTTGTGTGAGCCTACACAAAAATGTCAAGAGTACATTACAACATGATATCATGTGCAGTACAATATCAAAGTACAGGTTCTAAAATCCTCAGTATGGGCACTGACCTGTGCTAGAGACTCCCACTACATTACTGGGCTCACTGACAAGGCCCTCCATAACCGCTATCACTCTGAACTCATACCAGGCCTCCTGTAAAACAATGCAGAGACATTTACAGCATGTTTCCTTTAAATGTGTATTACCTGAAATCACTAGAAAAATCAGTCCACTGAAGGTTCAGTTGTAGTAGATTAAAACATTGTAAGGAATGTGAAATAATTGGAATAAATTTGCATCCAAATGTGACAAATATGCAAAAAAACGTCTGAACTTTTCATTACTGTGAGTAAAACCTTGAGGAAGATTTCTGTCATTTTGCTTTTTTCCTTCAAATTTACATTTTAGAAAATGTAATAAAAATATAATTTGCATGGCTTTCAAATGGTCATAAGAGTTCTGTTTCGGAACAACATAACTATGACTAAATGATAAAAAAATTTTTACTGTTGCTTGAATTATCATTCTAGGTTTAAAAGCAATACCAAAGTTATATTATAGTTTATTCTCAAATACTGCAGAAATCCCAAAACAAGCTGTGTGTCAAACTTTTGAAATTGTGATCACAGGTATACCTGAACCAGGTCTCTAGCCAAGAGCTCTGTCTCTCCAGCAGGGATTGCATCATCAAGGACATCCCACCTCTCCCCGAGGCGGAAGTCCATGATGTAGTGATCAATTGGCGACGTGTGATTGGCTGGAGGGATCCATGTGAGTAGGACTCCCTGCTGTGTCCGGTTGGCTGTGAGGCACCGTGGTGGGGTAAGCAGCACCAGTGGTTCTGGGGTACTTATAGGAAATACTAGAGAGAAGAAAGCAAAACACTGATTCATCATAATATGCAGATATGATGCTCAAGAAATATTTCTTAATATTATTAATGTTGAAAACTGTTATGCTGCTTAAGGGATAGTTCGCCCAAAAATTATATTTAACCCATGATTTACTCACCCTCAAGCCGGATGGATTACTTTTGTGAAGGATGCATGCCCATTTTGGGACTTGAACGAGGTAGACCCCATAGCCTCACACTATAACCACTGAAAGATCTAAGACATTTTCTAAAATAACTGAAAATGTGTTCGTCTGAAAAAAGATTGACATATGCATCTCGAACGGCTTGAGGATGAGTAAATCATGGGTTAAATATCATTTTTGGGCGAACTATCCCTTTAATATTTTTGTGGAAACCATGATACTTTTTTTTCAGGATTCTATGAAGAATAGAAAAAAAAAGCATTTATTTTGAAACTAAATATTTTGTAACATTATACATGTATTTTCTGTCTCTTTTGGTCAATTTAATGCATCCTTGCTGAAACTGCTGACCCTGTCTGAACGATAGCATTTTATAAGCGATAAATGTGCTAGTATTTTTAGTATTTGTTGCTAGTATTAGTATTTTTTCTAGTAGTGTTTTAGGTAATACTTTCCTTAAAGCCTTTATGTATGATGCGTTATAAATGTATCCATAATGTAAATTATAATGCATTTTTACATGGCTTGGTTGAATTCTTATGTAGTATGTAGAATGCGGTCTGTTATTTCTTGATAACAGACCGCTGCTAAGTATAACACACCGTTGCCATGAAAAACAGAGCGTTGCTATGGACGCAGGATTCTAACCGTAGAGACGGAACAGACTATTTTCTTTAGCGGAAGCAATACAATCGTTTTTAAAACAATAAACTCCTTTTTAAATAAATATTTTGTGTCAAATTATTGATTTATTTGGTAGGTAGCCATGTAATAAGCGGGCTTCACGTCGGGGTCCTGATCAGCCTGTCGGGGTTGTATTCACTTTAACAACCGCCTCGCTCTACATTATCCCTGCCTTACTTATATGTTTTCATAAATAATTGTAACCAAAGTTCAAAAGCATAATATTTGCAGATTAATTGTTACATCTGAAATTGGTTGTTTGTCATGATGTGTTTTAAAGCATTATACTTTCTAAAGCATTGGGACACCTGACCATTACACCAACAGGGACTTAAATGACATTGTATTCTAAATACACAGACATTAATATGGAGTTGGTCCGACCTTTGCAGCTTTAACAGCTTCCACTCTTCTGGGAAGGCTTTCCACAATAATTTGGAGATTTGGATTTGTTTTCCCATTCAACCAATAGAGCATGGATGAAATAGCCAAAAGGTCTAAATGGACCTTGCTTTGTCTCACAGTCACAGTCATGCTGGAATAGAAAAGGGCCTTCCCCAAACTGTTTCCACAAAGTTGGAAGCATAGTATTGTACATTATGCAGCTGATCAGCCATGAAAACCCATTCCATGAAGCTGCTGCACAGTTTTTGTGCTGATATTAATGCCAGTGGAAGTTTGGAACTCTTGACGACTTTTACGCACCAAACGCCTCAGCACTCAGTGACTTCACTGGGACATTACATGGTCTTCTTCTTTGTGGCTGAGTGGCTGCTGTTACTAAACGCTTTCCAATAATACAACTTACAGTTGCACGCAGAATATCTAGCAGGGATGAAATTTCACAAACTGGCATCCTATACACAGTACCACGGTTGAAATCACTTACATCTTCAAAACCACCCATTTTTTCACACGTTTGTAAATGCAGACTGCATGGCTATGTGGTTGATTTAATACAGATGTGGCAATGGGTCTGACTGAAACACCTAAATTCAATAATTAAGAGGTGTGTCCCAATACTTTTGTCCATAGTGTATATAACATGGTGTAATATAAGCCGCTTTCCGACCAAGTAGTTACAGGAACTTAGTTCTAGGAACTGTCCACTTCTAAACAGTTCTAAGAACTACTCTCCCCCAAACTCGGTTTTGCTGTTTGCGTTCGCACTGGCCAAGTGGCCATAGGAACTGGTAGGAGGGGTAAGGGTGTGACGCAAGCACGGTGACTTTTATTTTGACGGCGCGACGGACCTTTATTTTGGCGGCACTGAGAACGCCAGAGCAAAACAATACTCGCATACTCTGTGTTTATTAGTTAGCGATCTGTCTAACAGTACAGTTTAATATGTTATTAGATAGAACTGTTATAGAAAGTAGACAGTATATGAAAAAAAGGTTATTAGCCTATGCCGTGTGGTTGATGTCCAGTGTTGCTAGCTGGGCAGATAAACATAATCATGTTTGGCTTGGTCCCCTCAAAGTTGTGTTGGATTTTCTCTTCAGCATAAAGGTTTAGAGACCCATCTATCACTGTTTTCCATGTTTGTATAGTTAGTTTCTGGAGTAAATATGTAGGCTATAATCTGTGTGTTTACATTCTAGCTGTTTTAAAAATGGCGGGTGCTGGTGTTCCGCGTGCGTTAGGTCAATCAGCGTACACTAACGTACGCTCACACGTATGAGCGTACACTAACGTCACGAGTAGTTCCTATAGTGCTGGTTTAGACCCTACTCTGAAGTAGGACCTAAATTAGTTCCTCCAAATGGAGTTCCTAGAACTAAAATCGTTCCTAGTTCCTGCGGTGCGAACACGCCGACATCCGGGTACTTTAGCCATAGTTCCTAGAACTGTGAAAAGGTTCCTCCGGTCGGAAAGCGGCTATAGTTAGGATCAAGAATTTGTTGCTTCTTTAGAAGTACTAAAAGAAATCAGTAAGGAATCATAATTGTTAAGAGTCAGAATTTCAACTTAAATCGCTAAATTCTTAGTGTTTCTATCCCTACTATAAAATGGACTTCTGTCAGGCAGAGATGAACTTGTCATTGAATGTTGGATTGCACGGGTGACCAACCTAGTGTGTTCACAGTGACGACCTCGCTGAACGGGCCCGTCCCCAGCTTGTTCTGGGCCAGGACACTGAATTGGTAGGCCGTCTCGGGCTCCAGGCCTTGCACCAGGAGCCAGTGCTGCCCGCTGGGCACAGGCATGGACAGCCAGTCATGCGGTCCTAACTGCTCCCTCTTCACCCTGCAGGAGGAGTCACATGCACAGATGGAAAAAGTTGTCATGCATGCACATACGCTTGGATAATGATTATCACGTCGCTCACAACACTGATGAGAGCACTGCCTACAGCTTGACGGAAAAAGACAGCTTGTTTGGCTCAGTGTGAGTACTCAGTGATATCCAATAATACAAAAATTTCCCGGAGGAAATCCTGAAGAATGCAACTGCGTTTTCAACCGCTGATCTTTACAAAAAAATCGTCATACATCTTCAGTGCGCCTTGGCCGCCCTTCAACCCTTTTCTCTGGCTATCTTGGGAATGATCTATGGCTTGAAATGAGTCAATTGTATGGACAATACATCTCTTACAAGGAAACCGTAAGAATGACTGCAATGTTGTGGATAAGTGGAATAGAAAGTATATTTGGTCACACTATAGAATAGGGTCCATTCTCACTATTAACTAACTATTAACCACAACGTTTGCAATAAACTCCTTATTACAGCTTATTAATAGTTAGTAAGGTAGTTGTTAAGTTTGGGTATTGGGTAGGATTAAGGGATGAAGAATATCGTCATGCAGAATAAGGCATTAATATGTGCTTTATAAGTACCAATAAACAGCCATTGTCCTAGTAATATGCATGCTAATAAGCAACTAGTTAATAGTGAGAATTGGACCCTAAACTATTACTGTATATTTTAACATGTAGATTTTTTATATTTACAATGTATTGTTTTTTTTAGTTACAGAAGCCAGTGACATCATGCCCTATTGCACACATCCGTTGCAAGTGTGACTGCATCTACAACCAGTAATCTGATAAACTACTGCTTTTGGCATGCATGGAATGACGCCTGACGGATGTCTTATTGTTCCTATTGATGTGAGTCATAATATTCCACTGAGGTATAATTGATCACTTCCTCCATGCCCTTATAACATGAGAGTTCACAGGCTCTTGAGATGTGTGTTATTCACAGCATCTCAGCGGTCGCTCAGCACCTCTCCTGCAATACACAGGAAGTAGCAGGAACACGCCAACTATCTGCGTCAACGAGGTTGACGGAAGCTGTTGTTTAATCTCACGTGGGTCACCTTTAAAGGCCATTCACACACAACCTTTAAAGCATGAGTCACACTGCCCAATGTTTCAAATGACACCTTTAGTCAGCTCTTGGCACAGGCCTCCGATCGTTTGGGTACCTGTGGTGGACACATCAGGCCAGTGGATAATGATGGTCAAAAAGAAGTTTGATGCAGAAAGGTGAGGGAGGCCTGGCCCTTGGGTGAGGATTAACATGTTTATTTATCCTCCGGAGGGCCTTCTATTCTTCTTGAGCTTATGCCTGTGTAGATTGCTGCATTAGTGGAAGGACTCAAGTTGGTACTCGGTACAGACTATAAAGAAATGCTGAGCGCACACAGACCCAGTTTCCTCATATATGACATCGATCTGTCAGCAAAAATAACATTGAAACTGAATTTAATTTTGATCTTGGCAATGTACATGGAAATACATTTCTTGATGAGCGAACAGTCAGATGAAAGTTCATGTCAGTGTTTTTCAATCTTAAAGCCACGTTGTTTTATTCATCCTCTGCATGAAGAAGACTAATATATATATATATATATATAATATAAGGTGTAATTATTCAGCCAAAGTTAGACAATGTATACTGCTACCTCTACATTTTTTAAACAATTTCCAAAGAAATGACCACAAGCACTCATATACAATACTAAAAAAGAGAAAAAGACTTTAATAATATGTCAGATTTGAGCAGAAAATCTGAAATTTGACACCACAAATGTATATATGTATAAACAATACCAATCAAAAGTTTGGGGTTGGTACAATTTCTTTTATTTTTTTTATTAATAGTTTTATTCAGCAAGGATTCATTAAAAGCGGGAGTAAAGAATTTGTATTTTTTTCAAAACATTTCTATTTCACATAAAAGCTGTTATTTTAAATCTTCTATTCAATAAAGAATTTAAAAAAAACATATATAATAAAAATTTTAGATTGATTTCTGAAGGATCATTTTACACTGAAGACTGGAGAAATGGCTGCTGAAATTTTAGCTTTGCCATTGTCACGTATCCAGTCACCACACCAGCTCTGTCACCTCTACCGCACTACACTTCCGAGCATCCCTCATGCTTCCCACCTGCACACCATCACCTAATTACATCAGCACCTGCACCTCATCATCAGCAATCCCCCTACACTCTCTTGTCTGGTCTCGTCTATATGAACACCTTAAGACTGATTACATGTACCTTACCTGTTCTGTGGAAACCTTACCTGTCTTCTGCCATCCGTCACCTGCCCTTTGTCTGCGTCAGGAACCGTCATCTGCAAATAGAGACATTCGTTCACAGCAAGCTAAGTCATCCTTCATCTGTTCTTCGTCCATCATACCACCAGTCTGCATTCCTTTTCAGTTCTGTGTATATGTCCAATAAACTCTGTGTTTGTAGTCTTACCTGTCTGCATCCTTCTGTTCTGTGACAGAAGACCAGACCATAAACAAAGTATGGGCGTTCCCCCCATCAATCAAAACCCAACTGATCATCTGTTAACCTGTTTCCAGGATGGCAGCCCGATTGAAGAATATGTGAAAGAGTTCCTAGAAATTTCACACCAGGTCAACTGGACAGATGACGTCCTAAATAACGCGTTCGGGCTTGGACTGGACGATCCTCTGCACCAGCCAGCTTCAGCCGCAAAACCAGGTTAATTCGCACAATAACTGGATCATGTGCTGTTGTTGAGCGGTTCAGCCTTCACCGTGGGTGAGGCTGATGATGACATCGCCACTCAACCACCATCACCATCACCAGCCATCTTTCTTGCCAGACCGCCTGCATATCTTCACCATGCCTGCCCAAACTGAGTTTCGTCACGTCAGGCCTGCACAGCCTCAGCTTCACGTCACGCCAATCAAGCCTGAATGTCTTCATGTCAGATCTGCCCAGCCTGAACTTCGTCACGTCATGTCGGTCAAGCCTGAGATTCTTCATCTCATGTCTATCAAGCCTGAATGTCTTCACGTCATGCCTGCCCAGCATGAACTTCGTCGCGTAATGCCACAGGGATGGCCGCCGCCTCGCTTCCCGAGCCCTTGGCAAAGAT
Source organism: Rutilus rutilus (assembly GCF_951802725.1). Classification (NCBI taxonomy): domain Eukaryota; kingdom Metazoa; phylum Chordata; class Actinopteri; order Cypriniformes; family Leuciscidae; genus Rutilus; species Rutilus rutilus. The sequence goes on along the minus strand of NC_140231.1, from coordinate 18,491,056 downwards.
GACCGCCACCTCACCGCCTGAGCCCTCGGCAAGGATGGCCACCGCCTGAGCCCTCAGCCAGGATGGCCGCCGCCACGTCAGAGCCTGTCCCAAGACCTGTTCATCGACCTGCTCCAAGACCTGTCCCTGAGTCTGTTCCCGAGCCTGTTCTCTAATCTGTTTCTGAGCCTGTATCCATTCCTGGGCCTGAGTGTGAGCCCATAGATCCGCCCAAGAAAATTTGGGGGGGGGGGGGGGCTATGGGTCCCTGGCCAGAATGGCCAAACCTGAGTCCCAGAGAAAGGCCACGATGGCTGAGCCGCCCCACCTTCCGGGAGGGGGAGGTACTGTCACGTATCCAGTCACCACACCAGCTGTCACCTCTACCGCACTACACTTCCCAGCATCCCTCATGTTTCCCACCTGTATACCATCAGCCATCACCTAATTACATCAGCACCTGCACCTCATCATCAGCACTCCCTATAAAGAGACACTTCTCCTGCCTCCCTTGTCTGGTCTCGTCTATATGAACACCTTAAGACCGATTACATGTACCTTACCTGTTCTGTGGAAACCCTACCTGTCTCCTGTCATCTGCCATCCGTCACCTGCCCTTCGTCTGCGTCTGGAACCATCATCTGCAAATAGAGACATTCGTTCACAGCAAGCTAAGTCATCATTCATCTGTATCTGTCCAATAAACTCTTTGTTTGAAGTCTTACCTGTTCTGTGACAGCCATTGCAGGAATAAATTATATTTTATGATATATCAAAATTGTAATCATATTTCACAATATTGCTGTTTTTACTGTATTTTGATCAATGCAGCCTTGGTGAGCATAAGACACTTCTTTCAAAAACATTCAAAAATCATACCGACCCCCAGACTTTTGAATGGTAGTCTATACATGTACAGTGGGGAGAACAAGTATTTGATACACTGCCGATTTTGCAGGTTTTCCCACTTTCAAAGCATGTAGAAGTCTGTCATTTTTATCATAGGTACTCTTCAACTGTGAGTGATGGAATCTAAAACAAAAATCCAGAAAAATCACACTGTATGATCTTTAAGTAATTAATTTGCATTTTATTGCATGACATAAGTATTTGATACATCAGAAAAGCAGAACTTAATATTTGGTACAGAAACCTTTCAGCTCCCTCCAAAGATTTTCTATTGGGTTCAGGTCTGGAGACTGGCTAGGTCACTCCAGGACCTTGAGATGTTTCTTACGGAGCCACTCCGTGTGTTTTAGGTCGTTGTCATGCTGGAAGACCCAGCCATGACCCATCTTCAATGCTCTTACTGAGGGAAGGAGGTTGTTGGCCAAGATCTCGCGATACATGGCCCCATCCATCCTCCCCTCAATACGGTGCAGTCGTCCTGTCCCCTTTGCAGAAAAGCATCCCCAAAGAATGATGTTTCCACCTCCATGCTTCACGGTTGGGATGGTGTTCTTGGGGCTGTACTCATCCTTCTTCTTCCTCCAAACACGGCGAGTGGAGTTTAGACCAAAAAGCTCTATTTTTGTCTCATCAGACCACATGACCTTCTCCCATTCCACCTCTGGATCATCCAGATGGTCATTGGCAAACTTCAGATGGGCCTGGACATCTGCTGGCTTGCGTGCGCTGCAGGATTTTAATCCATGACGGCGTAGTGTGTTACTAATGGTTTTCTTTGAGACTGTGGTCCCAGCTCTCTTCAGGTCATTGACCAGGTCCTGCCGTGTAGTTCTGGGCTGATCCCTCACCTTCCTCCTGATCATTGATGCCCCACGAGGTGAGATCTTGCATGGTGCCCCAGACCGAGGGAGATTGACGAGAGTGTGGAGAGGTTGGAGTCTGTTTGATTGAGTGTGTAGACAGGTGTCTTATACAGGTAACGAGTTCAAACAGGTGCAGTTAATACAGGTAATGAGTGGAGAACAGGAGGGCTTCTTAAAGAAAAACTAACAGGTCTGTGAGAGCTGGAATTCTTACTGGTTGGTAGGTGATCAAATACTTATGTCATGCAATAAAATGCAAATTAATTATTTAAAAATCATACAATGTGATTTTCTGGATTTTTGTTTTAGATTCCGTCTCTCACAGTTGAAGTGTACCTATGATAAAAATGACAGACCTCTACATGCTTTGTAAGTGGGAAAACCTGCAAAATCGGCAGTGTATCAAATACTTGTTCTCCCCACTGTATGCAGTATGCCTATATATAAACTTCCCCTTGCATCTCATATAATCTCTAGACTTTCCCCTCTTTTTCTCCATATGTGTCTCTAAACTCTCAGACTACATTTCATGACCATTTATAGCTGGAAAAGGACTGAAATCTGTCTCCAGGGCTTGTAACAGTCTAAACCTGTTCATGCTACATTCCCATTTAACATGGCTGACATCTGTTATCAGGTGTGACAATGCAAAAATATGTTCTAAAAAGAGTAAGTAGCAAAGACATTATTTAAAGGAGCTTTAGAGACAAATGATTGAGATGTTCTTGCTCGTACCCATCAAAGCAAACAAAAAGCATGTGTCATTCTATAGGGGCAGGAGCACAGAGAGCTATAGAATGCTGATATTCCGGGTGAATATCGCAGAGGACAGCACCAAAGAAGGAGCAGAATCACAGGGATGCAGAAGCGCTGGCATGGGCAGCAGAGAGATGAAGAGAGGCGAAGGAGACGAACGTGCTGAGCCAGAAGCGAGAGTTTGCCGTAATGGTCATGTCAATAACAAAAGCCTCCACAACCTATAACCTCTTTTAAACCTGATTGTCACCTTACCAGAGCAAGTAATGGAAACTTTTAAAATTGTTACAGTAAATACTTACTTGCAATTGTTGGCTTTCTGCATACGGTTACAATATCAAAAACTGTTTAGCACTGAACTGCGAGAAGGCACAAGACAAAGTCTTTATATTAATACATACTTTTCATACATCACATCTCAGAATCTATCATAGTTCAGAATCTATCAGGGCTTAATAAATACTGTATGTACAAACTGGAGGTTCACAGCACCTGCCAAACATGTGCAGTTCAATAAGCTGGACCTATAATTGATTAATTAGCATCTGAAAAGTTCTATTGTACTTCAACATCATTGTTTAGAACTTAATTTGATGTTTTGATGTTAACTCACCCTCATGTCGTTCCATTGTATTAAGAGACATTTCTCAAAATATCTTTTTTTGTGTTTTACAAAAGAAATAAAGTCATACATGTTTGGAAAGACATGACAGTGAGAGAAAATAAAGTAGAGAATCTTTCATTATTGAGTGAACTATACCTTATTTTTCTCACAGTATGAATGGGCCTGTAGATATGAATGTAAACATGACAATATATAGCTGCCTTTATATTTTAGGAAGGGGTCACTGTGATATTGTATATATTAACATACTGTAAATGTGGCTTCCATAACTATAATCAGCAGTAGACTGTTCCTTCTAAATCACATGAACATGCCATTATTTTTAGTGTGCTAAAGTGATTAAAAAGCAGTCGAACTGCACACAACACCAAAATGGTCTTGTCATCTTAATAAGGTACTTTGCATGCAGCTCGACTCATAACAACTCCGTAAAGGGATTTTACTGCCTGATCATTCCATTCCAATTCTATCGTTATGAGCCAGAATAACATGGCCAGCATGCTAGGGAACTGCTCGTAGAGGGGAAAAAACTCAAAGAAAACAGTGGATCTGGACTAGTTATGAAATGATTATCTTTGTTCAAGACTTTCCGGGAAAAAATGATTTGGAAGTTATGAACAGAACTTTGAAGAACAAACTAGAGTCTACTGTATTTTATTCATTATATGCACTACAAAAAATCCTAACCATGATGCTCTATACCCAAAAGTATCTCCTTAACATTTTAGCTGCACTGCCATTAATATTAAAAGTGTGGAAGGCCCTGCTGGTCATCTCACCCCTTGGGGGAAAGGTTTTGCCCCGTCCCACACCGTGCCCCCAGATGTAGCAGCCTCACAGCAGCAGCACAGCTCAGGTCAACAGTTAGGAAAAGAAGCAGAAAGCAAAGCATGCTGGGATGACTCACACATGGCCGTACCAGACTGAGAATGTCTGCTCAAAGCCGCCATCGTAACCAGATTCCCACGAGACGTTGGCCGAGGTCGTCGAGACCGAAACGTGGACTTTGGCGGGGGCGTGTGGGCTTGTGCCTGTGGGAAGAGGACAGCTTGTGTCACACTTGATATAAACACACACTTGTACACAAAAGCTAAAGCAAGGCCACACACATTTAATTTCCTAAAGCGTTCTCTGTAGAAAACCCTCGGTCAGAGCGATTAGATCACTTGTCTTAACACAAACACTTGCGCTAACACAAAACACCAGACACAGTGTGCATCATTTATCCTTTATTTCTTATTCAACAGATAACCGTTAGCTCGTAGGGATGCTTTTGAGTAAAATACTAAGACACTGAAACATTTCTACAGTATGAGTCCTCTCACAGCATATAATATCCCTCAGAGACCCGACCTAGCGAAGGACTTTTATACAGAGAGCTTTTTGTAAGGAACTCACTGAATAGCTAAAAGAGAAAACCTACAATTTAGCCTAGCAGCTGCTGATCAGTGACTCAACAAAGATTATTTAACTGACAGCTTCACTGAAGCTACACAAATCCAAACAGTGTCCAATAGCACAGTGGATATGACAGGGCAGTGGACAGCAATATACAGTAAGGACTTAAGTGGCAGTGTTGTTTTACAGCTGCACAGGTTGCTAATAAAAATAGACCATGGCAACATTAGCATTTGTGCTACTCACCTCAGTTAAATCTATAAAATAAGTCTGCATGTGCATATACTGCATGTAAGACACTGCAGCAGCTTCTGTTAATAGCAATACAAGTCATCTTTGCACCAAAACAAAGTATGTTTAAAGTGATGTGCTTCACATGAGATGAAGACTCCAGTTATATGACTCCAGTAATACGACTCCCTTTTACTCCCTATTATAAACAATATGCCTTGGTAAAATAGGGTAAAACATTAACCAACAGATATAAGTATAAACAAGGTTCCCATAGTTTTTAACCAATGAATTTCCTTTTTGCTTGAGATACTGTATAAGGATGTTTTTTATTATTATTTGGATTCAGACAATTCGCAAACAAGTCATGAACCTGTTGGACCAAAGCCCTGAAAGAACAATTTGCACAAAGTTTTAGTGAATAGCAGTTATTGTTGAAACTGAATTAGTTTTTTTGGTAATTCAAAATAAATAAAACTGAAATAAAATAAAATATTAAATAAAATATTTAATATATAAATATTATATAAAATCATATCAGAATAAAACTAGAAAAATATATGTGGACTACATACATTTCAGTTACTTTTTTAAAAATTCCCTTTTCATGACCATGGGAACCCAGAGTCAAAAACCACAGTCGTCCAGAATATAAACAAAATTATGCACCTTTAAAAAAGTAACAGGGTTGACTCTGTATGATGTAATATGATCAAAGAACATTGCTGTATGGAAGAATGACTTTATTGCAAGTAAAGTTTGTGCATCATGAAGTTGCACCATTTGTCTCCTACGCCTCCTACCGATTACTAGGAGGTGCGTGCTGGCAGTGATGCTCGTGGCGACATTGGAGGCGACACACTCCCACTCCCCATGGTCCTCCTTGCTGAGAGATTTGAACTGTAAGCTGCCTCTTGGTAGGACGTTGTGCTTGCTTCTGCTGGGCTTCCCTACCTTCTCCAATAAAAGAAAACAGTTCTAGCAAGCGGTTCAGTTGGGTTGACAATGATACAGGATCCTCCTCAAGGATTGTTAAGGCTTACCTTTCTCCATGTAATGTTGGGGAATGGGTCTCCTTCTGCCTCACAGGGGATGACCAGCTCTCGACCAGCCTCCTGCCTGTACTCCCCTCCAGGAACCACCAGAAATTTGGGTGGGTCCTATACATCGCCAAACACCACGTTATATTGATGCAAATTGATGATGTAATTAACTAAATGTCAACAAAAAACACTACAAGTGTTATTCTTTACCTTTAGCACCAGGGGGGCGGGAGGGGACTGTCCCATTGTACCGAGGCTATTGTAAGGCACGCAGGTGTAGGTGCCGAGAGAGTCCTCTGTCACCTCAGACACTCGAATGCTCCCATCTTCCATTTGGCTCCAGCCAGGGTACTGCAACAAAGAGAAAAGTCCCATCACACCCAGCATACACAACCAGAGCAAACCGTTTCCTGAAGCTCAAACAGTACAGAATGATGCTTGCAACGCCAAGGTTTTGATGCCCAAATTTGATTCCCAGGGAATGCACAAACTGATAGATTTTGTACACAGCCGTTCACATTTTTGTGGTCAGTAAGATTTTTAATCGCTTTTGAAAGAAGTCTCTTATGCTCACTAAGCCTGCATTTATTTTTAATATATTTTAAAATGTCATTTATTCTTAGCAAAGCTTAATTTTCAGCATCATTACTCTAGTCTTCAGTGTCACATGATCCTTTAGAAATCATTCTAATATGCTGATTTGCAGAAAATATTCTAAATGTCATCAATGCTAAAAAAAAGAAGCTTTGCTGCTTAATATTTTTGTGGAAACCGTGATACATCTTTTCGAGGATCCTTTGATACATATAAAGTTCAAAAGATCAGAAGTTATTTAAAAATGAAATCTTAACATTATGAATCTCTTTACCATCACTTTTGATCAATTTAATGTGTCCTTGCTGAATTAAAGTATTACCTTCTTCTTCGAAAAATAAATAAATAAACTTAATAAGCCCAAACTTTTTAACTTGAGTGTATTTTGAATAGATTGTAAATTCCTTTAGATAAAAGCATCCATTGCATACATAATTACATGTACAATGTAAAAATTGCAAATTCAATAATCGCACTAGGTATAATCACAGTATGAAAATCTAAATCAATACTCTGTGAAATCATCTGCAATCAATTTGAGTAAAATGGACACACTGAATAATATCACTTATGTATGAATGTACTAAAAAGTGGAGGGGACATATTATGAACCTCATCAGCTTAGATCATGAATATTAATTAGGTGATGTAACAATTGCCTAGTCCTTGCTGAAAGGCAGGTACAGTAAGTGGGTGTTAACCATAACCAACTAGTAGACTGTTTAGTATAAAAGTCATAATTTCACAAGGCTGGGTACAGCTTTTTCTTCATACTGCATCAGAAACGCCACCAAAAATTTGGGGAACAGGCTTTTAAATGGACTAGAACCCCCTTGTTATAATGGTTGCTACACCCCTGACAAGCAGTACAGCTTTTGCATTCAGTGAAATGTATGAAGTGGATTTGCTCTCAGTGCTCTTGGGATGTAACATGATAAGCCTACACATTTTCAGCTGCATGGACACTATCCTTTAAAGCCAATTGCATTGAGGAGGAACAGGCTTTGAGAATGAAAGTGATTTCCTGTTCCTTCATTAGGGTCAGTTATTCCCCACTTGGCTTTACTGAAGAAGAGCCAGTGTTCTTTGTCTGTGCGAGACTATGAGATCAATGTAACCTGTGAATGAAACCCATCTCACACAGCTGCGAGAGCTCGTTGAGGCCCATGTGACAGCATCTGTGAAAACACTGAGATCATTGTCCAGCTGGACTCACCTTCTCTATCCGCAGAGGCAGGCCATCTTTTTTCCACTTCACTGAAGTGACAGGCGGGTTGGCATCCACCGGGCAGCGGATGTACCCCGGCAGTCCGATGGCCACGTAAATAACGGGCGGCATGTTTACCACACGGGCAGGGTCTACAGGACACAATGATAGTAGAAACATTAAATACAGCATAAAACCTGTGCTGTTATAAAATTAGACATCAAGGGTTTTGTGCATTGTTAAACTGTCTGACAGATGAGATGAGTTTGTACTGGATTACTCTGAGCCATTAGTCTGAAACATTTAGCACAAATCCTCTGAATGAGTCAACTATTGATGAAGAAATACACTAATAAGGAACTGCTTGAAATCAGTGTGTGAGATGAGACAAAAAGATCTGAACTAGCTCTAGACTATTACTCAGCTAATCGGAGTACAGTACAGTAAGTGCCTTGGGAACAGATGGGAAAAAATGAGCTACAGCCTACATAGCTGAAATACAATATTGTTTTTATATTTTCAAAAGAAATATGAGTGGTGTTTACCCATGTAAAACTCTACAAAACATAGACAGTTGAAAAGACATGGCTAGGATCTTGTGCAGTTTTTTTTTTTTTATATTTTTTTTTTTATTGAGAGAGCCTGAAAAACAAAAAAGACCCCAAATGCCTATGAAATTCTGGTCACTAGATAGTTGACTAAACAGGCAGCATGTACTGTAGTATAAGGCACTTTCTAAGGAAACTGGTTTAAGATCAGCTTCAAACCATAACATCATGTCTAATGATATAAACAATTTAATTTCAAGCAAGCCTTAGATATAACTAAACAATGTGTGACGATGTTTATTTCACTGTAGAACTGGTGTTTAAGTAGATAGATAGATAAAGAGATAAATAAATAAATATTCGGAAGTTTGGGTTCAGATTTAAAAAAAATATTAAACAAGGATGCACTAAATTAATCAAAAGTGACAGTAAAAACATTTATAATGATACAAAAATGTTATATTCATCAAAAAATCATGAAAAACTGCATCGTGGTTTTCACAAAAAAAAATATTAACTGTTTTTAACATTGATGATAACAATAAGAAATGTTTCTTGCATACCAAATCAGCATATTAGTATAATTTTGGAAGAATCACGTGACACTGAAGTTTGGAGTAATGATGCTGAAAAGTCAGCTTTGCCATCATGGGAATAAATTACATTTTACAATATATTGAAATAGAACAGTTATTTTGAATTGTAATCATATTTTACAATATAACTTTGTTTTTGATTAAATGAATGCAACCTTGGTGAGCATAAGCAAAAAAAAAAGTAAAAAAAAATTTAACCATCTCCAAACTTTTGAATGGTAGTGTAAATAAATAAACAGTCCATCAGACATGGTTTTATTCTTTGAATCAACTGCATATATACACTGAATTGTGTGATTTCATAGGCAATGAAGGATACATATTGTATTTGCTGTCTTCAAAAACCAACCAGATGTTGTGAAAAGCCACTATTAATAGTGTTTTCACCAGTTCCCGAAAAAAAATTAGCAAGAGGATGATTTCTGATGACTTTTTCCTTCATTATATTGTATAAACCACATCTAAAGCAAAGAGTCTCAAAAATGCTGTAAAAGAGATTCAGTCGCGTGTGACTCATAAATCACTGTCTTTCATTAGTGAAGACACCAGCCAACCGCAGCATGCTGGAGAGCGAGAGGGAGCGGCGCTCCGAAATGAACACTTTGAAGAAATCCACTGCACATCTTAATGCTTAGCAAAGTACCCGTGTCTATTTTTAGCACAAGTGGAGCTGTGGGATGGGATGGCGGGAGGAGTGGACCAGAAAGAAGTGTGGAGTTGAAAAAAGAACAGAAGAAAAGGGAGTCGTGAGGACGTAAGGACAGGATTGCTGAGGATAAGAAAAGAAAAGGAGAAGGAGGTGGGAAAAGGAGCAGACCTGCAATGCCGTCAGCTGTCTAACGGGGCCGCCAGCGCCCACGCTAACAGCCTGCCGGAGTGTCTGCAGGTGACGTCACTGCAGAGAAGAGGGTTTCCACACAGGATGATGTCATCCCTTTACATTCCCCCCTCCCTTTTTTCACTTACTGTCAAATACACTTTCTCTGCACCTCCGCTCGCTACACACATGGGCGGCCAGACTATGTGCCGGTGGATGAGACGGCTTTAGAAAACAGGTGAAAATTTCTGCAGTCTGTCCCTCTCTGGGAATTCTGGTATGATGTAATCCCTTTCCGCCACTTCAACCGAGCCAAGCCTGTCCGACACAGGCTGATCTGCTTCCTCTGAGCGAGGGAATTTGAAATGTCTGTTACCTTGGATACCACAGCCAATTTGCAGTGCTCATTCCCGTCACTATTTACTGCAAATGCAACATGTTTGTGTGTTTTCCCCTGCTTTTTTTCCAACAACGTCTAGAAAAGCCTCTACACGCCGGTTCTTTGCATCAGTCTATCGGAGTGGAGGACGTGAGCCATGACTGAGTAATCTGCTAGCTTACTGACTCAAGGTCACTGTTTCAATTCTGCTCCAGACTCCGGGGACAGAAGGCCATTCAAATCTCTCGGCTGCAAATAGAAAGCGTCAGCCTACCCAACAGCGGCAGTTGAGGCTAATGTACCCTCATGCCCATGTATTGAGATGGAATACGCTGGGAGACTAAAGTAACCCTTTCATCGATTACAAAAGATCACCATGCAAGAAAAATTATGAAAAGGCCTAATCTGCTAGTGAAGGTTGTTACTTTATTTTCATGCTCAATCCAGTGAGGCCAATGTCACAGAGGATGAAGGAGAATTCATCCTCTATTACATCATGTATGACATTACGTAATACAATAGGCAACTGGGAATTATTGCTTCATCTACAATGATATATACAGTATCTCACAAAAGTGAGTTGTAAATATTTTATTATATCTTTTCATAGGACAACACTGAAGAAATGACACTTTGCTACAATGTAAAGTAGTGAGTGTACAGCTTGTATAACAGTGTAAATTTGCTCCAAGATGACCACTGCCTTGCTAAAGAAGCTGAGGGTAAAGGTGATGGACTGGCCAAGCATGTCTCCAGACCTAAACCCTATTGAGCATCTGTGGGGCGTCCTCAAACGGAAGGTGGAGGAGCGCAAGGTCTCTAACATCCACCATCTCCGTGATGTCGTCATGGAGGAGTGGAAGAGGACTCCAGTGGCAACCTGTGAAGCTCTGGTGAACTCCATGCCAAGAGTGTTAAGGCAGTGCTGGAAAATAATGGTGGCCACACAAAATATTGACACTTTGGGCATTTTGGACATTTTCACTTAGGAGTGTACTACTTTTGTGGGGACAGCACATTTACTCTGTTATACAAGCTGTACACACACTACTTTACATTGTAGCAAAGTGTCATTTCTTCAGTGTTGTCCCATGAAAAGATTTACAAAAATGTGAGGGGTGAACTCACTTTTGTGAGATACTGTGTGTATATATATACAGCGGGGGAAATAAGTATTGAACACGTCATCATTTTTCTCAGTAAATATATTTCCAAAGGTGCTATTGACATGAAATTTTCACCAGATGTTGGTAACAACCCTAAGGAACAAAAAAAAATATATTCAGAAATTAAGTTATGTGTAATAATGTGAAATGACACAGGGAAAAAGTATTGAACACATGAAGAAAGGGAGGCGCAAAAAGGCATGGAAAGCCAAGACAACTGCTGAAAACTTACAGTAATTAAAAAGCAATCCAGCCCCCTGTCAGTGGAAATTAATAACAGCTGGTTCAGTCCCAAATGATGGCCTACAAAAAGGTCTCATTGCCAAGGTGTCACACAAGACACATCTCATGATGGGTAAAAGCGAAGAGCTGTCTCAAGACCTTCGCAACCTAATTGTTGCAAAACATAATGATGGCATTGGTTATAGGCGCCATTCTAAGCTTCTGATTGGTCCAGTGAGCACTTTTGGGGCCATAATACGGAAGTGGAAAGACAATAATTTCACCATAAATTTGCCTCGACCAGTGCTCCTCGCAAGATTTCTTATAGAGGAGTGAAAAGAATAATCAGAAGAGTTGTCCAAGAGCCAAGGATCACTTGTGGAGAGCTTCAAAAAGACCTGCAGATAGCAGGTACTGTTGTCTCAAAGTAAACAGTAAGTAATGCACTCCACCACCATGGCCTGTATGCACGCTCACCACGCAAGACTCCATTACTGAAAAAAAAGCATGTTGAAGCTCATTTAAAATTTGCTGCACAACATTTGGAAAAGCCAGTGAAATACTGGGAGAATATAGTGTGGTCACATGAGAGCAAAATTGAACTGTTTGGATGCCATAATACACACCATATTTGGAGGAGAAATGGGAGTGCACATTACCCTAAAAACACCATACAACTTGGTGTTGGCTCTTGGACAACTCTTCTGATTATTCTTTTCACTCCTCTATCAGAAATCTTGCGAGGAGCACTGGTCGAGGCAAATTTATGGTGAAATTATTGTCTTTCCACTTCCGTATTATGGCCCCAAAGGTGCTCACTGGACCATTCAGAAGCTTAGAATGGCGCCTATAACCAATGCCATCATTATGTTTTGCAACAATTAGGTTGCGAAGGTCTTGAGACAGCTCTTCGCTTTTACCCATCATGAGATGTGTCTTGTGTGACACCTTGGCAATGAGACCTTTTTGTAGGCCATCATTTGGGACTGAACCAGCTGTTATTAATTTCCACTTACAGGGGGCTGGATTGCTTTTTAATTACTGTAAGTTTTCAGCAGTTGTCTTGGCTTTCCATGCCTTTTTGCGCCTCCCTTTCTTCATGTGTTCAATACTTTGTCCCTGTGTCATTTCACATTATTACACATAACTTAATTTCTGAACTTATTTTTGTTTGTTTCTTTGTATGTACAGTATGGCTTACTTGGGTTGTTACCAACATCTGGTGAAAATTTCATGTCAATAGCACCTTTGGAAATATATTTACTGAGAAAAATGATGACGTGTTCAATACTTATTTCCCCCGCTGTATATATATATATATATATATATATATATATATTAGTGCTGTCAGTTAAACGCGTTATTAATGGCGTTAACGCAAACCCATTTTAACAGCGCCAATTTTTTTAGCGAGAGATTTACGTTCTTTTTGGCCTAGCAAACTTTGTCGTTTTTTTCACATGCTGTTGCAACAACTAGTAACGTTAGAACAACTACAACACCACACCGGATCTAGCTAGACCGGAAACAAAACAACCGGCACGCCGCACACACTTGTTTGGGCTTGCGAGCCGGCCAAAGAGTAGTAGGCTAACGTTACGTTTTGAGTGGATGGCGAGCGCGAGAAGCCGAAATGGATGCCAGTAAGATTCTGAATGGAAAGTTTACTTTTAAAAAGTTGCCAAATGTTTCCACTGACAAGACCAAAGTGATCTGTGTGTTTTGTCGTTGTGAACTGAGCGATCATCGCAGCACGTCCAGTCTGAAATACCACTTGATGGCCAAGCATTCTCTGACGCGATTATTTGCTCCAAGTGAGAATGTTAGTGTGAAATTGAACACTACAGTATATGCCAATGTTGTTTTCAATAAAAAAACATTTGCACAAAGCAAGTCGATCCACTTTTCCATGTTGATAAGAGCATTAAAATGAGAAAAAAATAATGGGACAAAAAGAAATCAAGGGACATTTAGAACAGATAAAAATGTGTGATTAATTGCAATTAATTGCAAGTTAACTATGACATTAATGCGATTAATCGCGATTAAATATTTTAATCGTTTGACAGCACTAATATATATATATATATATATATATATAGACCTCCTGATTTAAGTGATTTTGTAAACTTATACTTAATGAAGATATTACATATAATACGATTATTTTACTATAACAAATTAATTTTAGATGAAGCAGTAATTCCCAGTTGCCTATTGTGTAATGTCATACATCATGACCTACTTTATATCTACATTGGGGTTCCAACATTTGAGATCAAACTGAAAATATGGGAATAAAAACTCTAACTCATTTACTACAAAATGGAATGATAATGATTACTTGGACACTAATGAATTTTTTTTTAGCAAATTTGTGACATACAAATTTGTTTTAGAAGCACAAGATGCTTTGGATCATCTGAAGCTGATCATCATGTTCAACAAAACAGAAACACTTTCACTTTTGCTCTTAGATTTTTGAGGGGTATGATCAGCTGGATATATTGACAGGAAGTAAAAATACCAAATCGATTCTATTCTGACGGTTTCTCACCTACACTCCACAGTATATTTCAGCATCTGCTCGGAGCAATGCAGAGAGTTTTTTAGGGGCACCAGCAACGGATACATGTTTTCAGATGAAAGACAAAAATCGAATGTCTGTAAGATCTAGCGGTGTCTCAGCAGATTGCTCCGCAGAATGACTCACAATGCACTGTCAGGTATGCTGATGCAGAAGGTGGGCGGCCAAGGCTGTTACTCGGGCTGCAGGTGTATCTCCCAGCATCCTCAGGTTTCACCTGGGAGATGATGAGTGAACCGTCAATCAGAATACTCACTCTGCGCTTTAGATCACTGGAGAGAGAGAAAAAGATTTAACACAAGTAGTATTAATAATGATTCCCACAATTTACATTACTTACAAGTCATTATTGCCACAAAGAATGGCAAAAAAATATATATATATATACATATGCTACATATGCTACTGTTCAATAGTTTGGATCAGTAAGATTTATAAAAAAAGTGACAGTAAAGACAGTTATAATGTTACAAAAGATCTCTATTTCAAATAAATGCTGTTCTCCATCAAAGAATCATGGAAAAATCATTGTTTCCAAAATGTTTTATTATACAGTATAACTGTTTTCAGTATTATTAATAAGAAATGCTTCTTGAGCAGCAAATCAGCAAAATAGAATGATTTCTGAAGGATCATGTGACACTGAAGACTAGAGAAATTATGCTGTTGAAAATACATCACCATCACATATTTTAAGATATAAACTGTATTTTATTTTAAATTGTATTAATATTTCACAATATTACTGTTTTACTGTATTTTATATCAAATAAATGCTGCCTCGGTGAGTATAACTGACTTATTTCAAAAACATTTATAAAAATCTTACTGACCTCAAACTTTTGAACGGTATTGTACATTCTTTTTGTGTTCCAGGTAAAGCGAGTAAATAATGATTTTTATATTTTTTTTGTAAACTATCCCTAAAAATATATATGCCTACGTCAATTAATTTTAAGCCAGAAAATAAAGCACAAAGCATCATGAATTACAGTCTACTCTTTCAATAAGAACAGATGGAGTGTCCGGGGCAGAGATCAGAAAAAAAAAAAAAAAAAAAAAAACGCTTCAGTGGACAAAATGCCTGCGTGGCCTCTATTCTTGCCTGTGCTTCCACCTGTCCTGCTGCACAGTCTCTATTAAAAAAATAAATAAATAAAAAACATAATATCCTTTTTCTATAGAGTGTACAGGCCACGCATGAGGGCGTCTTGAATGGCTCAGGGCACCGCTACTTATAATCAGTGCTAGTGGAGCGTATGATGACACAAGCGGCATGTCACTGGATATTCGTGTCATGGGGGAGAGAAGGAGAACAGTGAACCACGAAAACCTGAGAGGGTCTGTGGTGAGGCAACGGTTATCGTTTATCGTATATATAAATGTGGTCGTTCATTATGTTCCTTTTCTATTCAAGGTTAACACAGGGGACACACCATTTTATGTATCTGTTACTGTTTCTTTAAACATACCCTCTGATGTTCATTCATGTTTATTTTGTGCTGTAACTAGTAGTAAAGAGAAAGAATGCAGAGATGTGGCATGCCACAGTAAGAGTGCTAAACCGTATTTATCCATATCCTCTTTGTTCCGCAATGTTTTTTCACTGCGCGAGAATATGGATGTCACTTCCGTGAGTCTCACGCTGAGTCTCACCTTAGCAACGTGCTAATGCTAAAGTCGTGTAAGGAGTAGTTTCCTATTTTTAGTGTTCCCAATTAGTCACTTTTAAGTTTCTATTTCAGTTGGAATTGATGGCCTTCGAAGTATTTATAAAAAAAAAACAATAAAAAAAACACATTGGCCACAATTATTGGCACCCCTAGAAAATCTTATGAGTAAAATATATCAAGTATTCCCAGTCATATTTACATGTTTTAGCACAACACGGTGACCAGGAACATGAAATTATCCAGCCATGACTTCCCGTTTCATAGGAGTATAAATATGAGGAAACACCAAGGCAAAATTCCCTTGATCATCAATCACAATGAGTAAGACCAAAGAATATAGTTCTGATGTGCAGCAAAAGATTGTTAAGCTTCACAAAATAGAAAAAGGCTGTAAGAAAACAGCTAAACTATAGAAAATTCCCATTTTCACCAACAGGGCAATAATTAAGAAGTTTCAATCAAGTAAAGATGTTACAAATCTGCCTGGAAGTGGATGTGTGTCTATATTGTCTTAATGTATGGTGAGAAGGATAGTTTGAGCGGCCAAAGACTCTCAAAAAAACCAAAAAAAAAAAAAAAAAAAAAAGTTCTACCAGCACCTAAATCACCACGTGTTGTTTGGGAGGGTCTCAAAACAAATCCTCTGCTCTTATCCAAAAACAAACTCCAGCCTATTCACTTGTCAGACATTACTAGAACTTCAACCGGGACTGGGTTCTGTGGTCAGATGAAACAACAACAAAAAAAGCTTTTTGGCAGCAAACCCGCCAGATGGGTTCGGTGCAAACAGGGATAAAAACCACCCCATGCCCAAGGTTAAATATACTGCTGGATCTTTAATTTGGGGCCTATTTTTTTGCTGGAGGTCCTGGACATCTTGTTCAGATACATGGCATCATGGATTCTATCAAATACCAAAAGATAAAAAAAAATCTAAACCTGAGGACCTCTGCTAGAAAGCTTATAAGGGGCCGTGGTTGGATCTTCCATCAGGTCAATGGTAAAAAAATATATATATAAAAAAAACCCTCAAAATAAACACAAAACTGGTTCACTAAGCTCAAAATGAAGCTTCTGCCATAGCCATTCCAATACCCTGGCCTGAACCCAAAAGTAAATGAGTGAGGTGAACTGAAGACACCAACATGGACCTGGGAATTTGAAGGATCTGGATAAAGTCTGTATGGAGGAATGGACTCTGATCCCTTGTCAGGTGTTCTCCAAACTCAGACATTATAGGAGAAGACTCAAAGCTTTTATCTTGGCAAAAGGAGGTTGCAAAAAGTATTGAATAAAAGGGTGCCAATAATTGGGTGGCATTAATTAGGTGACTAACTATGACTGTATATGTGTAATCCCACAAGTGTGATTAGGGACACTGAGAATGAAATTGTTACATGACTAATATTAATGTATTACTTTAAACATTTTGGTCCAGCACAGGGCAAAAGAGACACGAATGAGACAATCTGAGGTGTGAGACCTTCAAACAAGTATAATGACACACGGACACAGGCACACATGTAAATACAAGTGGGAAACACATAGCATCATTTCATACTAAACTTTCTTTTTTTTTCAACTCAGAATGCTCACAAAAGCAAGTATCCCTTGTAAAATTGCATTTTTTTTTTGCAAAACATTCAGGGGCGATTCTATGGTTAAGTTTACACTAGTGCATTTTTGTTTTAAAACTTCTTATTATATCTTATTATCTTCTTCCCCTTCTTATATCTGTGGCTTAGTCACCCTGCGTTTCCAATCACTGCGTATCCTTCCCTGATTCGTCAAGCCCCTACACTACTGAAACACAACAATAACAGACCAAGCTCAATGCCCGTGTAAACATTAACATGGAGATGAAACTGCAAGCTTTACTGACTTAGTTCAAGCTATTATTAGAGCAATCGGCAACTCTTTACATTTGTACGTGCATGCCCAGTGTGCATGAATGGTCACAAGCGTTTTCAGTCATGTAGTGTGGACGGAGATCTTTTCTGAAACGCAGTGGAAACAGCAGTATGGGCGTGACGAGGATCGGTTTCATTTTTAAATGCTGTGTTAGAACCAAAAACGCACTAGTGTGGACATAGCCTATGCTTTCAATTGTAGGAGGCCCAGAGCTGCTTTTTTTACATTGAAAACTCTTTAAAAATAAATGCATAAAATGCATCTGTTTATCAATAGATGTACACTACGGTTCAAAAGTTTGGGGAGGGTAAGATTTGTTTATTGTTTTTGAAAGAGCCTCTAACACCGTGTCTACACCGGACGCGTACGGTGCGATGTGACAAAAGACAATAGAACCCTTTATAATCAGTGATGTTGTTTACACTGGATGCAGAGGACTCCAAGCACTCACGATACTTCTCATAGGAAGGAAAACTGAATTTGTAACAGTCGCTTTATCGCGTCCGGCATAGACATGGTGTTATGCTCGACAAGGCTGCATTTATATGATCAAAAATACAGTTAAAACAGTAATATTGTGAGATATTATCCTATTTTTCATTTATTATCATATATATCATCAATAACTTTTCTATTTGAATAAGTTTTCAAATATAATTTATCATCTATTATTATCAAAGTTGAAAACAGTTGTGCTGCTTAACATTTTTATGGAAAACAAAGTTTCTTTGATGAAAGTTTAAAAGAACAGAATTTATTTGAAACAGAAATCTTTTGTATTATTATAACACATTTAAAAAAAAATCTAACTGACCCCAAACTTTTGAATGGTGTGTTCGGATGAGTTGAAGCCCTCTAAATGCAGTTTAATGACACCTACAATTACATTTCAGAACATTTCTCAACAAAAGGCCTTACAAAGTGTTTGACCAAAGCCTAAAACAGTATTACAATGCCCATAATCCCTAATGGCAAACTCACTGATGCCTCAATGATGATGACGAAACTACATGGACTGTGACAAACTCCACATGGACACAGGACAGTGGGGGTATGGTACAGTAATGAACCCGATCATAACTTTACTTCTTGAAGTAGACGTTATCTTCCTCCCAGAACCAGGTGTACGTTAGGTTGCCAGGATATGCCTCAGCATGACAAGTGAAGAATGCATCCTGGGATATGTTTACGGTTATGTTCTCTGGCGGTGAGACAATAAATGGGGGTCCTGAAATAGAAAAGAGACACATAATAAATCAACATTACATATCAGTATGCGTCACATCCTATTGGAGCATATAGCAATCTCAGTACTCTTCACTGAATCAAGTGAATATTGTATTCAGTCAATGCCTCACTTACAGTACAGTGGTGTACATACTGAATGAAGAGTTAATATACACTACCAGTCAAAAGTTTGGAATAATAATTACGATTTATGCTCACCAAGGCTGTATTTAGTTGCACAAAAATACAGTAAAAACGGTCATTTTGTGAAACATTATTACAATTTAAAATAGCTGTTTTCTGTTGTAATATATTTACAAATGCAATTTATTCCTGTGTTGGCAAACCAGGCCCATTGCTCCAGTATTCAGTGTCACATGATCCTTTAGATATCTTTACATTACATTAAAGAGGTCATGACATGAGAAAACTAATTTGCCTTGATCTTTCGACAAATAAGAGCAGAGGTCTTTGTACCAGTAAAACATCCTGCAAGTTTCATAGCTTAAAAACATCCTAATCATTATAAACAAAGCATTTATTTAATCAAGCTCCAAAAGATATTGTGGGATCTTTGACGTCACAGAGCAAATATATTTGCATATGATATGACTGCCTCCAGAGCATCAATGAATAGTTATTTTACATCATTATAAATCATTATTATTATTATACATCAGTAGGTCCCACCTACTGGCATTCAGTCACTTAACAGCTGACACAAGATGCATCAAAAGCAAATAGAACCCATTATAATCACTGACGCTGTCTACACTGGATACAGTATACAGATGCGCGTTTAGTTTCTGACATACTCCAACATGCTTGAGTCTGCCGACAGCACGACAAATGGAAGAGCGAAAAAAACATCCCGGATCGTGTCAGAGGATTATATGTTTGTTCGGAGCATTTTGTTTTGTAAACGTGACATAGTATAATGGAGAGTTGGCAAAGAAACTTTTGGTGAAAGATGAAGCAGCCAATTTTATTGGATCTGACAGCAGCTAAATAACAAACCGTAAGTAAATGATTTCATAATGCTTTGTCTGTAAATTGTGGGGTTTTTTTGGATAATGTTTGCAAAAGACTTATTTATGTGCAATAGCAAGTGGGCATTGGTACTGTTTCCTATGGTGCAAAAAACAAGTGAACCTCAAGGAACATATTAAAATAATAAAAAATCCATGCCATGACCACTTTAAACTAAACATTAAAAACACTAGATAAAAACATGTAAAAATATTAGAGGTACCCTCAGCTGTAACGTACATATTTGGATCAAACGTCTCATTTGAATATCATCGATTAAGATGATAAGAATTCTACTCTGTGTGAGAATCTGCAGCGGCCTACCGACAGATCTCACTGTACCGCCCACTGTGGGCATCGCTTGTGTTGGCAGTGCCAGTGTAAAGAGAGGGCTCTTCTGTGGAGAAAGCCTGCAGAGATCTCCACATGAAGGCATGGACTCTACAGATGCTCTCTGTCCTGCTCTATACACACACAAACACACACCAGTACAAAAACAAACTTGAAAGGCAGCCATCGTGTCTGTAAAACCATGTTTCTTCAACTAGCAGCTTTTATGTTTCAGCAGTTGAAAAAAGTTTTTCTCCTTTTTTGTTATGTGATGGTCTTATTAAAAATGTTAATTCTTATTTTTGATACTCTTCAAATGCCTTTTATGTATACATTTGTATTGCTTTACCCTTGCCATTCAGTCTTAAAATATGTGATAAACTGGTCTAGACCAGTACGGAAATTCATGACACAGTTTCCTGAAAATGTGCTTGGTCCAGTACACACTAGAGCTTATTCTGGTAAAGAACTACCTACTTACAGATGAACAGACCACATGATCACCATGTAAAGTGATCAAAGTTTGATAGCAAATGTTGATGGCAAAATTGCGCACAATAATTTACTTGATATTAACAGCCTTCGATTTTTTTTAAACAATTCCATCAGTAGGGCTCAAGTATAGAAGTCCATTTCTGCCTCACTTAAAAAATATGATGATGAATCCGTAAATAATAATAATGAGAAACGTTTTTTTTTAATTATGACTTAGCATCTCATTATATTGAGAATATTTCTCATAATAATGGCTTGGCATTTCATAAAAATGGGAAACTTTCTCATAATGAGAAACTTTCTCATTATTAATGCTTAGTATCTCATAACAATCAGAAACTTTCTTTTAATTTATTGTTTATATCTCATAATGAGAAACTTTCTCATGATTCATGCATAGTATCTCATAATGAGAAACTTTCTTAAAAATGTACTTAATGTCGTAATGTAGAATTTAGAAAAAATAATAATTTATTAAATTAATGAAAAACTTTCTCATTAATGCTTCGTAGTATCTCAGAATGAGAAATGTTCTTAAAATGTACTTTGTCATAAAAATGTTCAAAAAATCAAATAAATGACATAATATTGCATAATAATGGAAAACTCTCATAATTAATTCTTAGTATCTCATAACAATGGAAAACGTTCTCATGATTATTGCTAAGTATCTCAAACCGATGAGAAACTTTGTCATAATTAATGTTTAGTATTTCAAAACAATGAGAAACTTTCTCTTGATTAATTGTTAGCATCTCATAATGAAAAACTCTGATTATTGCTTAGTATCTCAATATACTGAGAAGCTTTCTTAATATGTACTATGTCGTAAAATTTTGAAAAAAAAAATCTAATAACTGACTTAATATGTAATAATCTCGTAATAATAATATCTCATAATAATAAGAAACTTTCACTTAATTAATGCTTAGTATCTCATTACAATGAGAAACTTTCTCAATATGTACTTTATGTCATAACATTTAGAAAAATCTAAACTGACTAATGTAATAATAGGAAACTTTCTCATGATTAATGCTTAGTATCTCATAACAATGAGAAGCTTTCTCATAATTAATGTTTAGTATTTCATGACAATGAGACACTTTCTCTTGATTAATTAGAATCTCATAATGAAAAACTCTCATGATTAATGTTTACTATCATTATAATTACAGACTTTCTTAATATGTACTTTGTTGTAAAATTAAGTAAAAAAAATCGAATGACTTAATATCTCATAAATAATAATGAGAAACTTTCTCATGATTAATTCTTCGTATCTCATAACAATGAGAAACTTTCTCATGATTAATGCTAAGTATCTCATAATAATGAGATACTTTCTTAATATGTACTTAATACCTACAGTATGTTGTATAATTTAGAAAAAGTCTAATAATTGATTTAATATATCGCAATAATGAGATATTCTCATATTAATAACTTACCATAATAAAGAGAAAGTTTCTCGTAAATAATGAAAACGTTTCTGTGGGGGAATGTGGGCTTCCATACAACAACACCAAATCAGTATTGATAGTGTTTCTATTATACCGAATATCATTTAGTATTACAATCAACAGTATTCAATTATTACAATGATTCACTTTTAAGTTTTTAATTTAATTTAATTGAAAACTTTAGTAGTTTTATTTAAAAATGGTTTGATAAGCATTTGATGGGAAGAAAACGAAAAAGAGTAGCATATTTTATTATTGTCTAGAAGTATGAATAAGGTGAATATAGAGGATATCTGCAACAGAACAGATTAGCGATCCCAAAAGGAAAAAGCTGCTTTGGCGGCACTATGGTGAAAAATCTCTCTGACAGTGAACCCATTACTGCTTTATACTGTACCAGACAGCTAACATATGGAGTCCAATTATCTCTGTAGCTCTGCAGCATGGGTGCCATGCAGCATGCAGCTTTGCAAGCATGACTGTACACACATACACAGACACAAACACAGAAGACCGTTCAAACACAGCACAGAACTCTGACAACATGATAGTCATGTCATTCAAATAACAGCAAACAATAAAGACATGGAGTCAAGTCAGAGTTAGGGTGCTACCTTGGACGAGTAAGCGTGTGGTATGGATGGCCTCTCCCTGCTCGCTGTACGCTCGGCATGTGTACGCTCCCCTGTCCTCACGGCTGATGGAAACAAGCGTCAGGCTGCCATCACTGACCTGTGGAGAGAGGTCACAGCATCACTTACTGACATACAAATGAACAATCTTATAAACATAAAGAAAACAATCTCGCTGACAAGTGTTGGGGGTAACGCATTATAAGTAATGCGAGTTAAGTAATCATAATACTTTTTCAAAGTATCAAGTATGCATTACATTTAAATTTACAGTAAAATATCTGAGTTACTTTTTCAAATAAGTAACGCAAATTACTTTGTTTTCCCATTAAATGACGCCGCTCCTGTCCCCATGTTGAGAGAAATCGGGAGTAAGTGCAGAGGCGTTGTGTGCACGGTGTAAACATGATAGTTATTGTAGTTCTTCTAGACTATCAGAATATTATGCAAACCTGCAATAATTAAATTTGTTAAATGATACAATTGTACTTTATGTATTTAATCTCACTTTACTATGTGTCTTTGCTGCTGACCTTCGATGATCCAATTCAACCATACCAATAAGCAAAAATTTCTTCAGATAAACATCACATTTCTGCTTTGTTAGTTTGTTGTTATTGCTGAAGTAAGACTGCTGAACTTCATTCTCCAGTGTCCTATGCTTCAGCAATCCAGAATGCCAGCACAACTGAAAGGTGTGTTTGAGCTGCACCCTCTACTGTACAGGTATGAATTTGCATTTGCTTCAGCCTGAGGCTTATTCATTTCACTTTTGGTGTGAAAGGGCCTTTACATTTGCCAAAAACAGAACTTTTTTAATTAAAAAACAAGCAAGAAAGCCCAGCCTAGGTGAGAAAAAAGTAACGCAAAAGTAAGTGTATTACTTTGAAATAGAAAAACATGAATGTAAAACTAAAATCCCTTTTTGCTTATTAAACAGTTCATGTGGGGTTTTTAAAGTCTGTTTGCTTCAAGTCAACAGTAACATATTGATAATCCCGAAGTGTGAGCTATACAACTTTTTTATGAACACATAGATCAGTAGAAATGATGTGTTGGGGGAACCCTGCTCAGCATCCCATGAGATCCATTTTTCCTGCAGACATACTATACCCACAGTTATGTTACTTCACATTCAAAACATGCATCATGAAAGGGGCGTTCATATAACAACTTATAAAGAATAAAACAATTTGAGGAAAGAATTGTCTCATACACAGTAGAAACAAAAATGATTCGCAGTGAAATCGCTGTGAACCGGAGACATAGAGGCAGAGACTGCGTAGGAGAGATCAAACAAACCAGGCCACTCCAACAGAGACTTAAAGATCAATGTGCATCTCTCTTTCTGTGCCCACACAAGCGTTATTTCCATTTTGCCAATG
Source organism: Rutilus rutilus (assembly GCF_951802725.1). Lineage (NCBI taxonomy): Eukaryota > Metazoa > Chordata > Actinopteri > Cypriniformes > Leuciscidae > Rutilus > Rutilus rutilus. The sequence goes on along the minus strand of NC_140231.1, from coordinate 18,466,991 downwards.
GCAGAGCAGTTCTTGCATTTATCTAATATGCTCTGGATTATTCTTGGTTAGATTGGCTGAGGTGTGGACCAAGGAGGGTTTGGAATTTTTATGAAACATTTTAGAAATTAGGATGCAAAAGAATAATTTACAGTGGGGATATAACGTTACCCACCAATTTTGGCCATGGCCAGTTTTGTCCCCACCACTTTATGAAATAGCTTACAGCGGGGATGAATCTAATACAGAGGAAGCATCTACAATTGTTAGTATTTGTTTATTATTATTAGTATTATTTAAAGCTGCCGTCGGCAACCCTGGAAGATTGAGTGGACTTAGCCAAAATTTTGAATGTTTACAACTCTCGTGCCCCTCCCCCACTATCAACTAATACCCTCCCATCGAGTTTGTGAGGGTCAGTGCGTGTGCACCAGATTTTCTGTGAACGCGCCCGTCTCATCAGCATCGATCAACACCATGGAGTACTCATAAAGTAAATGGTTGATAAAGCACAATTACCTGTCGAGAAGAAATGTTGCAAACTCTGACCTCCTAGCTCTTGAGGTTAACCGAGGAATTGGAATCTTTTCCGCCATCACTCTTCGTTACTGCGCAAACTTCAGGCGTGTGCATGTGATTGTAACCCCCCTGCGCTGATTGGACCCGATGATCCGGGAGCGGTGGATTTTTGAAAAACAAATTTGGAGTTAGAAGCTCAGGGTTTTTTTCTAAAACCACCTTATTTATGTTGTTCTGTCGGATTATAGTGTCGATTTCACTGAATATGATCAAAAAAATGTTGCCGACGGCAGCTTTAAATTTTTATTTATACTATTTTATACTATTTATTCACAAATAAATAAATCAGTTCACTTTCCACAGGAACCCCTTGTACTGAAAGTTACTATTTATTGTATTTATACATTTATTTTTTGTTTTTTGTTTTATTATAGTCATTTTTTAATATTTGTGCATAAACTAATATTCATGATCTAAGCCTTCTGCGCAACACTTTGAATCTTCTTACAAAGTGACACCTGGATATAATTGTGCCATTTTCATTCTTGTATGATGTTCTAACCGGACTTTTGGTTTTTAGTAAAATACTAGGCCAGTCTTTTCTGTCTTGTTATTATTCTGAAATGATAGTGCATATAAAACATGCAAGACATCAATCATTAATAGGTTCCTGTATGAACTTCGAAGCTCGTTCAAGCTGGGATGGTTAGATTGCTGGCTCGGTTTCACAATCATCTTTTCGAGACGAGGCCACGCTTACAAGAGGAGAGTGTTTCAGCTTGTTTTGGCATTGAATTGTGCACATGGTCTCAGAGAGTGAGCAGACAAACAGCTGAATAATGGATTTACTCTGTACAAGTGTGTGTGTTTGGTGGCAGAGGGGCAGGTAAAGGGAGGGATGCTGATACTACTGTATGCATGATTCATTGGTACATGTTATTCCAAAGGAAAAAATGTTTGTCTTAAACACTGTAATAACTTTCTCCACCTTTGAAACAACTTTCTTCTAAGCTGACATCACATAGGCAGTGTGGGCACTGAAAATAATGCAGCTTTTCTAAACTCTAATGGTTAATGCATTATTTTACTGCGGTTTAAATTAACGTTAATACTAAATATAATATAGGTTATGGCGATAATATCAAATAACAGATTTTAGAAATAAGCATTTACCATTGGTATATGCCATAAGGCTTAAGGGTCAAAAGGCCTTCTCAAAAATAGGTACATGCCTCATTTCTTAGAATCATTTCTCAAGCCCTAGACGTTTGTCACTAGTAATGTCCATGGTTAGTTTCGTAAACTAAAATTAAAACAACTGATTTAAAAACCATTTTGAAAACTGAAATAAATGAAAAACTAAATGAAACAATTAATAATAATAACATTAATAAAAATAAAATAATAATTATCAGAAATAAATAATAGTTTTCATAATCAATAAGCTCTTATCCCATGGTGAAAAAATCTGACGTCCTGTTTCAACTAATTTCATATTGTCACAGCTTGGTTGCTGCAATAATCACTCGTAAAAAAAATTCCTTAAAAAAGGAAACACTCTTTAAAGGTGCTCTAAGTGATGTTGGGTGACGTCACTTCTTGTTGACGTTTAAAGTATTGTCAAACAAAACGGTGGCTAGCTAGACCCTCCCTCCTCCTCATCCGCGCACTAACCCCCCAAACCCCACCCCCAAATCCTTCTTGTCGGTTATTGGCTGGAACAGTTTGTTATGTTTCGTGGTGCGGGTGAGCCCAGTTTGTTTTTCTTGCCGTTTGTGGAGCCTGTGGTGTCTTTTTTTACAGTGTGTTCAGGGGACAGGCAAGGCAGCTAGCGGACGGTGAGGAGATGTTTGCTGTATGTGACAAAAAAAAATTTGGCCTAAAAAACGCATGACATCGCTTAGAGCATCTTTAACATAACCAAACTCAGACAAGCACTGGAGATAACAGGAGAATACCACAGCCAACTAAAGACGATGTGGAATAGAGAACAGAATGAACTGAGAGCTTCCAATAAACCCACACTAAGATTGTTAACCAAACCGAAGACACCTGCTTAACTTAATCAATGATTATGGAGACAGATTAACTCATGAACTTAGGCACACAGAATATGAAGAATATGTTACACATATAATAAAAAAATATATATGATTATTATTATTATTATTATTACAATGATTATATATAAAAAATAATTATTCTAAAGGACGTCAACAATCAGTAAGCCATACTTGAAAATTTTACTGAATTTTTTTTTTTCTTTAATGACATTTACTTTTCAAATGAATAAATTAGTAAAATGTATTTCAAATGAATAGTGTATTCTCTACAAGTCAGCAAGGAAGAAAAAAAAGGGACAAAAAATAAAAACCTTTACTCACTTTCGAATGCAATTTGCTGTCAATCATAATCTCATGGGAAATATGTGACCGGGTACAACTGGTCTCAGAACAGCATAACAGATCTGCCGTTCTCTGCAGACAGACCTGACGGGTAAGGGGCTCGCCAAAGCATCTTTTCTCCCTGCCCTGTCAGAGCTGGATGGTTAACGATACATGAGGGTCACTTTACTGCTGCCGGCCGAGCAGGTGAAGAGTACTTTGAGAAAAAAAATTGCAGGAGTGGAGACAGATGACATAGATTCATGCTAAAGTAAAGCCTTCGCTGAGGGGGCTCTCTCTCTCTGATGAATTATTCAGTGTTCCATCAGACGGTGTAATGGCAAGACCTACTAGCAAGCATCATCATCACAGTTCATGTGATATCAGGCATGTGTGACTTTACTCTTAGGAGACTTACTGTACACACACCTTGAAGCATTTTTTCTTTTTCTTTCTTCTTGGATGGTAAACTTTGGTTTTTGATTGGCAAAATCCCCAAAACTTTGTGCTCTGGTAAGAGCCGCCAGAGTGAAAATTAAATATACCAAAATGTATTTAAAATACATTTATTTTATGCTAAGTGTACTATAAATACATTTACATATACGTATGTACCTAATATGAATACTTTACAGTTTCTGATAGTGTATTGCAAGATCTATTGCAAGTATACTTTAGTTACACTTGAAATATCTTGCATTTAAAGACTGATATTATACCATGATCATACTATTCTTACTAAATGTAAGGATAGTCAAATGCATTTTATGTTTAATAATAAGTACTCCAAATAAATTTTAATTACAATATTTATATCAGTAAGTCTCAAGCGATATGTCAGTAAATATATGTTATGGATTTACTATACTTAGTATAAATACATTTTCGTATAGGTTTTTTTCATTAGGGCAGTGTTGGTATTGTTAACTAAAACTATTAAAAACGGTTTTCGGTAACTGAAATAAAGCTGAAATAAAATATAACATAAATATTAGATGGAAAAAGTACTAAAATTACTAAACCTGAAGTAAAAATACATTTGAGAATAAAAAAAAACAATAAAAATGAATAATGCACATAAAATTATTACAATTTTATTAAAATGAAAACTGAAAACTATATTTAAAAAAAAAGCTAATTCAAAATATTAATAAAATATGAATAACACTGGTAAGAGCGACTTGCAATCAGAATCCAAAACTATATTTGAATGGTCGTCAATTTAAAAATATGCTTTTTCTATCAGTTACAGCATCTATCCAGCGGAGGTTAACTGCTAACCAGTCAAACCTTGACCCCTTGGCGTGAACATACACACTCTGCGCATTTACAAACTGAACATACACACCTTAAGTCTACAAATGGGCAACATGAGGGTAAGTACAGCAGCTAATTTACTCAACAAACGGCAGCAGACTGAGATGCCGCTGTGGATCCCAGACTCCATAATTACTCTAATTACACAGATGGAGATGCACGGCCAGGCAACAGCAGACCCAGCAACAATCTAATAAATCAAATCATAATAATTGATATAAAAAAACATTACTGTATATATGTTATTTAGCATAAATCAAAGACCATATCCCACCTTCCATTCATAAATAACCCTGATGCTGTTGACTAACTTAATCTATGGCTATCAAATATGGCGATCTCTTTTTTAAGGAGACACTTGCAAAGAATTAAATGTTAAATGTTTTTTAAACTTCAGAAATGTTTGACATTATGGAAGTAATATGGATTGTAAACTGTAGTTCATGACTTTAAAAAGCTCCATATTTCTAGTTTGTTGTCAATAAAGGAGTACTTGAGCATCATTAGTGGGAAATTACCTTATAATGGAATAGATTTTTAATGGTAACCTACAACAAACCTTTATAGACAGACCTGCTGTGAGCTTTGATGTTGTTAATAGATGGTATACCCTTTTGTTGAAGCCATCAGCCACATTATTTTAGTGTATTTTTTAAATAATTGTGTTGACAGCAGAATTGAAGCTGAACCCATGACTCTGCATAGAAGTCTCCACCAATCAGAGAATCTAAACAAGCAAATCGCACCAAAACAACTCTTAAGCTTGTCCAAAATTAGTAAAAGTCATCTCCCTACACTCTCAAACCACTTAATTATATATATATATATATATATATATATATATAAATATAGGGGTTAGTTAAGGGGTGTAACGATACATGTATTCGTATTGAACCGTTCGGTACACATTACAAACCGAATGATTCAGTGCGACCAAATTTTGTTAGCAGTCGCGACCACCCCAATGTTGCCCAACATCAAATGGAGCCAAACACCTGACATGGAAACCAGGAGAAACATTGTGCCGTCAATTAACTAGTTATAGGCTTTAAGTCCACAAATCAGCAACATTAACCATGGATTTAATGTAGTAACACTAATTGTAACCATGGAAGTTTGGCAGCAATAGTAAAATGCTTTCAAGTACGTCACACATCTTTTTCCAGCACTTCAAAACTCAAATATTATCATAATGTTAATGTGATGACCAAAACATTATTTGTTCATCCTTCAAAGAGTACCCCCATTTATAAAACTAAAAGTTTCAAGATGTAGGAAAACTCAGGCTTATTTAAAAATTATATATTTTTTCAAATAAATAAAAAAAATCAAGGAAATTTCTCTTTTTGCTGTATCGAAAACGTACCGAACCGTGACACCACTGTGTCGTATCGAACTGAACCGTGAATTTTGTGAACCGTTACACCCCAATATATATATATTTTGCAAGCATATTTTGCATATAACATACATATATGTTTATAAATAATCATAATCATTTATCCATCCTTTTATTTTGATTATGTCGTTCACAAAGTTTCATTGGTTTATAGTTCTTATACTTCCAGAACCAAGGGCGCTGAAAAAGTCTAAAAGAAAAGAATAATGATTCCACAACCATAACTGCACAGTGAAACTGAATCATATTCGGAACTATTTTTCTGAGCTGATGAATGATAAAAATATCGGCAGCCAATCAGAATCCACCCTGCTTTAAAAAACTTGAGCATTTAAAGCGGCAGATGACAAAACTGCTGTGAATGCTTAGAATAAACAGAACAATATCGTGGGTTGGTGTGGACAATATTGTTATCGTTCAAGCTGTGAATAGGTCTTAAGGGACAAAAATGTAGTATGGGAGTCCTCTCTTCCAAAGGCTTTAGTACATTATTAAATATATACTAGCCTACCCCAGCATTATGCTTTAAACAAAAAAGTCGATGCAGAAGTTTCTTTCGTATGTAAATAACATTATAGATCTAATCAGTCAAAACAACATGCTACAGTATTTTGACTAAACAAAGAGCTTGCCATCACTCAAATCGAATACAGCGAATATCACAAGCAACGAATACCATTGTTCCTCATATTATCTCACCTTACTTCAAAAGTGTTCAATCACCAAGCAAAGCTAGTCACTGACAGGCTGTCATTGCTCTGTTACAGTATGTGTGAGGAGATGGAGATCTCTCGATGGGCTTTTATAAATCAAACTCTTTTCAGGCAGAGAACTAAGCCATCCGTTCCTGTAGGGATCTCTTTGCTTAGTCTTCAGCGAGCAGATGGTTTATACTCAGGAAGCATTTGACAGTTTGGTTCACTATGTTTGGTTTGCCGGTTTTGATGAGCCACAATCAATGGATCACTTGTGAGAAAAAAGCCAGTATTTAGATGCTGGTTTCGACAAGGGAATCTAAGATGCTGTTTCATATCATGGAAGGCTCATTTGATGAAATATATATAAGACGTCACTCAAGAGGAGAAATTCCATTAGTGCTGAAATACAAGGACGATTTATTTGGTTCCTAATTACACAGCACTGTGAACATAAGAGGCCCAAGGGACACCTCCACGACACGTAGGTAAAATGAGCACAGTTACGAGCACTGAGATGGTCAGGGGTCTAGGGATAAACCACTAGGGTATATGACAGGGCTGAGGGAGATTAATTAGATGTTTCTACAGGCCGTGCAACTACTGTTAAAACTGCAGCTTGATTTGTCCAATTTGACAGAGTAAGTTTAAACCATATAGAAGGGACACTCAAACTGCTTAGTTTGAAGGACACTTTTAGACAAGAGGGTGAAATTTGGCAAACTTTTTAAAGAAGGTCATTTTTATTACAAGATTATTACCATATTATAACAATTCAAACCGTAATTGACTTTGTTCTTTTATAATATATTTTAAAATGTACTTTATTCTGGCAAAGCTGAATTTTCAGCATCATTACTCCAGTCTTAAGTGTCACATGATCCTTCAGAAATCATTCTAATATGTTCAAGAAACATTTCTTGTTATTATACGTTAAAAATTGTTGCTTAATATTTTTGTGGAAACTCTGATGCATGTTTTCAGGATTCCTGATTAATAGAAATACCCCAAAAAAAGAAGAAGAAGATATATATTTTTTATATATTTCATCTATTAACTTTTGAACTGAATAAACTAGAAATAAAAAAAATTCTTTAGTCAAGGTCAGAGATTAGTAATGGCAGTGTTCACGTATTCTGCGAATTAAAAAAAATTGTATTCAACAAAAAATGATAAAACTGCAAGTGAGTGTTGTGGCACTTTCAATGCATGTTACTTGTTTGCATTTTAGACACAGAAGCAGCAATTTAACTGTGATGGCGGGCCACTGATAACCTCATGGAGGGCTGGATTCGGGGCCATGACTATGGTAGTTTGAAGATGGAAAGATAGAGGAAAAGAGATGACAAAGTGCCTATGACCTGTAATTTCCACCGTCATCAAATATCCTGAGCCCTCACTGTGGCAACTGCAATCCTGTATTTGTGCAGAGAAGCATATCAATCAAACTACACAGGCATTCTTCAGGTAACTACAACACTAGGGCTGTCACATACTAAGATTTACAACAGTATATCATGATTTTCACACTGCCACACAAACATTTCCCAAAGAAATTTAAATGTCTCACACCTATATTCTGGAAAGAATTCTCTTTTTTAAAGGTCCCATTGCATGAAAATTTCACTTTATGAGGTTTTTTAACCTTAATATGTGTTTCCCTAGCCTGCCTATGGTCCCCCAGTGGCTAGACGTTTTGATGGGTGTAAACCAAGCCCTGGGTATTTTTGAGAAAATGAAAGCTCAGACGGGCGAATCTAGAAATCTTCCCTTTATGTCGTCATAAGGGGAAAGGTTACCTCCCCTTTCTCTTCTTTGCCCGCCCATGAGAATACGAGAATATACACGAGCGCGATATTGTTTTTTCCTCGAGAGACATCATGGCTTGCAAACGAGCGAAGCATGGCAGTTGCTCAGTGTTTGGATGTACAAATGAACACAAAAGTATTTTTTAGTTCCTTCATCCGAGCCTCCGAAGAACCAGTGGGTTATATTAATTTCTGATGTGGAATTGTTTAAGTTCAGACAGATAATCTTTCTCTCAAAATCGTTCAATACTGTTTATGCATCAGTAAATCAAGCCAGTGACTAAACGATCAACTTCTCTTAGTAGGATGAAAATAATCTTACTTAAACTGTGATTATAGAAAGCGATCAAAGAACAATCCCCTTCCAATCGCCCAAGCTGTCAATCACACAGCGCGAGTTTATCTGGACACTTGCCAAAATTCGTTATGAATTCAATGACGCTGTTACACTGCACAACGAAGCTCTTGTACTTACCTCATGTTTGCATTGATGAAATCATTAGTGAGAGTGCAGAAACTGCGTTGCAATGATAAGATCTTCATTCACGCGATCAACAGGCTGTCATCTGCTCAATGCTCATCACTGCAACCTTTTATGTGATGGGTATAGATCTAAATACTTAAAAAACTTCTCACGATTCGTTAATCCCGATAGCTGTAATAGTAAAAACGTATAATAGCTGTAATAGTAAAAGTTTTCGAGAGAGTTCCACATGTAATGCTAGATATTTCATATGCAAGCATGTCAGCCAATCACAGCAGTGGGCGTTTACACTGAAGTCTCACAGCAGACACACCCCTTCAAATAGAGTGTTCAAATCAGAGGCTAAAATCAGGCTAGGAAATATGCCTTTTATTTCTAAATTATAACAACTTTTGATCTAAAAAACATACTAACATTATAAAGGCACCCCAGGAAACATTCTAAAATAATAAAATAATCCATTCAATGGGACCTTTAAATAACATTTATATAAATATGAAAATAAAATAATAATAAAAATGCTCAAAACCGCTTATTCGGAGACATGGCAACATTGCATACGACACATATTTTAGTATTAAGCAACTTGGCCAGCGCAGATGAACGACATTGTTAGCCAATCATAACAAATGGTCAGAGAGAGGGCAAAAAATAAATAAATAACTTCTGTTTAGACACAAGAAACTATACTAATATTTTACACAAACACACACACACACACACACACACACACACACACACACATATATATATATACACATATAGATGAACGACATTGTTAGCCAATTATAACAAATGGTCAGAGAGAGGGCAAAAAATAAATAAATAACTTACTAGAAACAAGAAACTATACTAATATTTTAAGGTTACATTATAAAATATCCCCCAATTTATAATATCCCGTAGATTTCATGAACAAAGTTAATATTCAAATATAAGAGATGTGTTTGCTCACCTTGTATTTGCTGCTGTCCTGTACGGGGTCTCCCTCCCTAAGCCAGCTGACTGAAGGTTTGGGATTGCCAAAGGCCGTGCAGCTCAGAGTGATGCTGCCCCCCTCTTTGGCCTCCACATACTGCGGTGGCGTGTCCGTAAAAGTTGGGGGAGCTGTGACACAGAGAAACGATGTGAAAATTCCCTATCTGTTACCTGAAATAAATCAGCCTGGGGATAACAAGGCAGGTTGATTCATAACAATATCATGTCTTATAATATACGTGTCTTTTACAGACCCTGCAAAAGCATGATTCATGCCTCATCGCTAATGGGAGCCATAGGAGTTCAGAAGGCCATCGGAGCTGTTAGCTCGTATACCTGTGAATAAAAGGGACTGGTCATGGATCTCCCTACTGCATACATATGTGGCCATTTATGAGCTCTTAGTATACAGTATATGAGCTCTCTGGCTGGCATCTCTCTCATTGTTAATAATTCTGCTCCTGCTCCATGGCCAATTCTCCCCCAGCCTTGATTTAGTCGCTAAAATTTCACTTTCATTACATATAAATCACGGTGGGGAAGGGGTGGCCATGCCGTCACATCACATGGCCAGCCAGCAGTGTGCCTGAATATAGATATATAGATATTAGTGAGACATGCTGCTGCTGTACAATATAGCATACATGAATTACGCGTAGCAGATCTATACAGGTGGAGCTGGGGAAGGTGGAGGGTTTCTGAAAGCGCACTGCACTGCTACAGCAAATGCTAACCAAGTATTTGAAGGTTGAGCATGCAAGCTCATTGGCTACTGATACAGCAGGATCCAATCAGCTGTAAATGATGATTGCAAACAGGTTGAGTTAAGGGCCTGTCAGCCTGCGCCATCTAGAGTTCCATGACAGAACTTATATATACATATATATATATACACACATAATAATTCATGAAAATAATTGCTTGGAATTTACAGGATTAGATTTTTAAGTATTTTTTTCCAATAATTTACTGTAGTCTGAAATTTACTGTGAAATCAATGCATGCTGGGTCATTTTCTTAAAAATTACTGTTAATCAACAACAAAATAATGCTGACATCACAGTAACTTACTGCTCGTTTTACTGTGATTTCACATTATAATGTTGTCTTTAATCATGCCACTGTAATAAATGTTTTCTTTACAACAGTAATTTGTCATTTGTAATCAGTCACCATAATGGTGATTAGTGCTCCATTAGCTTGGGATCTTGGACTGTCTGTATTCATATCCATATTTATGTTCTAGCCAATTCAGAAATGTGACAAATAAAAATATTTGTCAAAATGATGACAAGCTGGAATATTAAATAGTTTAGTCAAACTATTCCTAGCATGTAAATGAAGATTTTGTGATTTTTTATATGAATTATTATTAACTTAATGCCTCCTAGATAAACTTGAAGCGCATTTCCTGCAGAAAACAGGGCTATCAGGAGACATAAATATAAATTAAAAAACATACAATCTCATAGGAAACATTCATGTTCATGTGTGAGATTGTCTGGTTACAGCATGTGGCTCAATGTATCTCATGTGTGTGATAACTTGAAATGGGTTTTATAGTTTTGTAACACTTTAAAAACAACAAATTGTGTTGTGCCGCATGATCTGCATTTCACTCAGAAACATCAAAATATTAGTGACTTGTTGAATAATTGGTCATATTTCTTACTGTATCTCCAAAAATAAGATTATTGCATCTCTTGAAATTTATTTACTCAGTTATTTCTAGGTACAATTACAGACAGTTAGGTGCAAAGGATGACAAAGGAACACTAGGGAGAAATGGTTTTGTCTCAAATGTGTTCAAATATTTAAGACAGCACTGTGACAAGAGGGTCACTTTAGTAGATCACAGGGACATCTTACTTTCCAGGAGCACAGAAGAGATGGGTTTGGCGATATACCTGGACTGAACCCTTCTCAAGCTGAGTATCTATTATACATGGCTCTAAATGTCAGTAAGACCTGACTGTCTGTGAAACTAAGGGGCAAATAATAATGATTCAGCAAGCTTGATTTGGTTTGGTCTGATAATAATACTAATTTGTTTTGTTTTTTAAACTTGTCTTACCCAGTTTCAGCACTGTTTTATTCTGCTTTATTCTACTTGAAGGAACCCCCAAGATCTGGTGGCACATGACCAGAGTGCTCAAGGAAACATATCTGAGGCCAGCCGCTAAGACATCTGTGCAAAACATGCCTCCATCTGCTCCGAATCTCCATTTACTGCCGTACACACTCTCACACACTGCTGACCTGTGATGTTGATTAAACATAAGCATAAACACAAACACACACACACACACACACACACACACACACACACACACACACACACACACACACGAAATGCTGAGGGCACAGGCACACTACAGGCTAATGAGGAGAATGTGTATGTCTTATATGAAAAAAAACACCCTCATCTGTGATTGTATCACGTTTCACAGTCATTGAAAGCAGCTAATTGATAACGTCTAAGTTTGCCTTTGCTTTTCAATCCACATTTCCATTAGTGGCAAAACATTCAGGCAAATCCACTTGACATTAGCTAAATGCCTGCCACAGCGTGCCAAATGGAGAGAGAGCAACTGCCCGACACCTGCTGTGTATACTAACCACAGAGAATATGTCTCACCGGATTGAAGTGCCCTGCTCCATCTAGTACTGTGTGATTTAGGGAATATTCACCATGTTTAAGATTATTATTCTGCCGGTATAAATTAGGTGAAATAGTGAATATTGCGATTGTTTTATTTGGCCATCATGTTTTTGTTCCTAAAGGATTGGATCATAAAATATGTTTTCATATAAGGTTAGTATTTTTGTAAAAAAAAAAAAAAAAAACTTGTGATTTGAAATTCTAATTAATTTCAATGAATTGTTTAAAAAATCTGATTAAAATATTAAATTGCTTCATCATTTAAAAAGTGACATTTTATACACTAACGCTCAAAAGTTTGGAGTCGGTAAGATTTTTTTATGTTTATAAAAAATAAATCTCTTACACTCACCCAGCTGGATTTATTTGTTCAAAAATATAGTAAAAATAGTAATATTGTGAAATATTATTTTATAATTTCAGTACAATTTACAATTTAACTGTTTTCTCTTTGAATAAATATTATAAAATGTGATGTATTCCTGAGATGGCAAAGCTGAATTTTCAGCATTATTACTCCAGTCTTCAGAGTCACATGATCCTTGAGAAATCATTCTAATATGATGATTTGGTGCTCAATAAACATTTATTATTATTATCAAAGTGGAAAACCATGAATGAAACCATAATAAAAAAAAAAAATTCCTAGGATTTTTTGATAAAAAGAAAGTTTAACAGAACAGCATTCATTTGACATATAAAATATTAGTTTTTACTGTTTGATCAATTTAATACATCCTTGCTGAATAAAAAAATAAATAAAAAAAAGATTCTTGATGACCCCAAACTTCATATCGGTAAAAAATATATGTGGTAATGTCTGCTGTTTACGATAATATACATACTATGCTGTATGTGATTAAATGAATTGTTATATTGGTGAAAAGTGTACAAAATTGTGGTTTCATCGAATTGAAAAATGTCTCTCTCTGAGAAAATATATAAATATCAAGATATACAGTTGTGGTCAGAATTAATGGCACCCCTGGTAAATATGATCAAAAATGGCTGTAAAAAAAAAAATCTGCATTGTTTATCCTTTTGATCTTTCATTCAAAAAATGTGCAAAAATCTAACCTTTCATTGAAGTAAAAGAATTGAAAGTGGAAGGGAAATCACATTATGAAATAAATGTTTTTCTCCAAAACACGTTGGCCACAATTATTAGCACCCCAATAATTTTTTATGAGGAAAATCTAAATATATATATAATAAGCATATTCCCATTAATATTTACCTTTTTTTAGCGCACCAGGGTGACTAGAAACTTGTTTCACAGGAGTTTAAATATGAGGAAACACAAAGGCCATCAATCACAATGAGTAAAACCAAAGAATATAGTTCTGATGTGCATCAAAAGATTGTTGAGCATCACAAAAAAGAGAGTGGCAGTAAGAAAATAGCCAAAGAATTGAAAATCCCCATTTTGACCATCAGGGCAATAATTAATAAGTTCCAATCAACTAAAGATGTTACGAATCTGCCTGGAAGAGGACATGTGTCTATATTGTCTTAATGCACAGTGAGGAGGAGAGTTTGAGTGGCCAAAGACTCTTCAAAAATGGAGAATTGCAGAGATTAGTTGAGTCTTGGGGTCAGAAGAATTTTATTTTATTTTTTTAAATCAAACATACATCACATGTTGTTTGGGAGGGTTTCAAGAAAAATCCTCCTCGCTCATCCAAAAACAAACTGCAGCAAATTAAGTTGTCAGACATGACTGGAACTTCAAACAGCACAGGGTTCTGTGGTCAGATGAAACAAACAAAAAAATATTTTAGGCAGCTAACACACTAGATGAGTTTGGTGCATACAAGGATAAAAAGTACCACATGTGTACAATTTAATATACCGCTGGATTTTTAATGTTGTGGGCATATTTTTCTGCTGGAGGTCCTGGACATCTTGTTCAGATACATGGCATCGTGGATTCTATCAAATATCAAAAGATAAAAAATCAAAACCTGACGGCTTCTGCTAGAAATCTTATAATGGTTGGTGGTTGGATCTTCCATCAGGACAACGATCCAAAACAAACATCAAAATCAACACAAAAATGTGTTACGGAGCACAAAATGAAGCTTCTGCCATGACCGTCCCAGTTCCCTGACCTGATGAGTGGAGTGAACTGAAGAGAAGAAGCACCAACATGGATCTGGGAATCTGAAGGATCTGGAGAGATTCTGTATGGAGGAATGGTCTCTGATCTCTTGTCAGGTGTTCTCCAAACTCATCAGGCATTATAGGAGAAGACTCAGAGCTGTTATCTTGGCAAAAGGAGATTGCAAAAAGTATTTAATAAAAGGGTGCCAATAATTGTGGCCAACGTGTCAACCCCAATAAAGGACTTATTATCCAAAAGCCAATCTTGTAAAATATTAAAATCAGACAGAAGAGAGTTGAATTTGTAGAAAGTCAGATTTATATAAATATATGACAGTGTTATCAGCATAAAGTTGAATATGACAGTAATTGAAAAATAATAGTAAATTATTTACATAATTAAATATTGGTATCACTTCTTTACAGCTAACAGAGAGGCAAACAGTGAGAGTCCTGGAATAGAGCTGTTGAATTTGCCAAATGATCACCTGCTCACCCTCTGTGCGCGCACACACACATACACACACACATTTTGTCTTTGACGCTGCATAATAATCCCTCTGATATTTCCAAGGCTTTGAGGCAAGATGACATCATCTCTTTTGCAATGAGCGCGCGTGTCAGCCAGTGATAAAATCACTAGCACTTATCACAGGCACAGATTGTGAAAATAATTCAGCTATAATAAGGCTCTGTGCTTACACCGGCCACACAGGCAGATGTTTTAGCACACACACACTAACAACACACGCATTGCACCAGTGAGAGCTAATTGGCAGGAGAAGCATGGAGAGAGGAGGCTGCGTGGAGCTCGTCCCACAGGAACATCTTCATCCTGCTCATCTTCCTCTCAAGATCCAGTACTGAGCCAAGCATCTGTGTGAATGCTGCTTGCGGGATTACACCTCATCAGATCACACGGCCTATTTAGACTTATGCAAATATGCGTGAACTACACCAGCTGCACAGTTCTTGCCCAGAACAAGCCACAATGTGAATGAATGAATGAATGAATGAATGAATGAATGAATGAATTTGAGCAAACTACCCAATGTAACACTGAATCGATCTAGGTTTAAAATACATGCTATAGACATGCTGTCATGTGTATGTTCTGTTTTGGTTAAGTTCTAGTTCCTGTACCTGTTTCCTTTGTTCCCATTTTCTCACCACTAGCTAGTTTCCTTGATTACCGATTGTCACGCACCTTTGAATTTCCCTTGTGAATTTAAGCCTTCAGTTCTCACAGTTCTTTGTTTGTCCTGCATGCAACTACTGCTCCACACTCCAGTCTGGTAGGTGGTGGTAATGCACCTCTAAAGATGGTTGCCAACCGCCAATCAAATCAGAAGTTGTTCTTTGTTTGCTGTTGATTGTCATTTGAGTGTATATTTCCAGATTTCCTGTTTCCTGAATGTTGTGTTGTTATCAAAGACTGTTATTGCTGGATTCTCCTCTGTTGTGTGATTTATTACAACCACCTGCCAGAACCAAAAGAAAAGAAAGGATGGATAATCCTGCAGTCCGCCTTTTCCTCCTGAATCAGGAGGTACGTTCCCTCGAGGACCACACAAGGGATTTCATAGATCTGGTGTGCCTCACTCACTACCCTGACCGCTCGCTCTGTGGGCCCTATTTTAACGATCTGAAACGCAAGTGTCAAAGTGCAAAGCGCAAGTGACTTTGTGGGCGGGTCTTGGCGCTGTTGCTATTTTCCCCGCGGGATAAATGACTCTTGCGCCTGGCGCAAATCTAAAAGGGGTTGGTATGAAGTAGCTTCATTATTCATAGGTGTGGTTTGGGCGTAACGTGAAATAAACCAATCAGAGCGACATCTCACATTCCCTTTAAGAGCAGGCGCGTTTGTTCTAAAGCAGATTCCTATTATAACGGCGGATTTGCCAGGCGCACGACAGGAGCGGTTCAAGGCCGAGGAGACCGACGTTCTCGTCAGGGACGTTGGGGATGGAGAAACACACCCAAATTAACTTCGGTTAAACAGGCGTATGATAATTTGGGTAAATGTGTAAGCTAGATGTATGCTTTTTATAATAAAATGTCTATCTATCTATCTATCTATCTATTGTAATAATGTATGATTTGCAAAAATTATAACTGCTGCGTCTGTGTGTAGATGAGAGAATCAAAGTATATGCGCGTTGTGCACACGCTACATTGATTAAGGCCAAGCATGCCCCCTTAAAATAGCATATGAATAACATGCGCAACGCGCCACTGACTTTAAACTGTTTTTTTTCGGTCAGTGGCGCAATTGTTTTCTAAACCTGTAAAATAGCATTAGGGAACGTTTGCGCCGGAACACGCCTCCTCTTTGCGCTGAACCGCCCCGGGGAGCGCAAGTGTATTTCTTAGTTAACCGACGTGCATCTGTGGAGGGAAAAGTCCGCTTTGCGCGGGTGCAAAATAGGAATGATACATGCGTTGGTGTACAAAGTCAATTGCGCTGGGTGCAAGATAGGGCCCTGTGTCTTTTATTACACCAGCCTCAAAGCGGTCCAAGGAACACCTAGAGGGAGCTTTGCAGAGTGCTGGTGAGATGTGGATCCCCCTACACTGTCTGCGCTGCAGAGGAAGACATCACAAGCCCCATTCCAGACGCAGAGTCCAGCACGCCCATCATAAGCCCCTTTCACACAGAGATTCCAGAAAATACACCGATAATTTTGGTTCATTCACACTGGATGTGATTTTCTGGAATCTGTGCACACGTTAACACACATTCCTTCGAGATCCCATAAAGACACGTGACATCAGGATGTGACCTGTAATGTCTCTGCAGCGTCTTAAGTTTGCTTCTGATCTGCGATTTCTCTCTCTCGATTTCTCAAATCACGCTTGTGCATTTCTGTCTGATTCGATCATAAACTAGCTCATCGCGTACCGTTCCACTAAGCTGATGAACTATCTCAGCTTCAGCGTCATCAATACGACACACCCCTTATGGCACTGGTCCTAACTTTTGTTCACACAGGGCGCGTTCCGGGACTGATCCCGGCAATGTTACTATGTGTTTGCGTTCACACAGAAGGCACTCAATTTTATGGACATTTTCTGGGATAAACGCTCTGTGTGAACGGGGCTATAGACATGCTGCCAGAGCCCACCGCAAGCACAGAGCCCGAGCCTCGAGCACCTCGATGCCAGAGCCGACACCTGAGCACAACAGCTGTGCTTTGTCCCTTCACCCCTCTGGCTTCGCCAGTCCCACCAGCTACGCCTCAGTCCTCCGGCACCCTGGTTCAACCTCGACCGCTTATCACCACGGCTCCGTCTTGGCCACCAGGACCTATGGTGTGTTCTGGTCTCCGTGTCTCCTCCGCCTAGGTCTCAAAGTCTCCTAGCTCCACCTGTGGTGGTCGGTCATCTGACTCCACCCTGGCTCCTCCCCCCATCGGTTCCGCCGTGGGCCATTGTCCTGGCTGTGCTCGGGGTCTTCAGCTGTCTCCTCCAACCATCTCTCCTCCCAGGCTCCTCCCTCCCCCCACTCCCCTATGGACTGTTCTGCCTGCCCCTCCTTGGTTACATCTCTCCCCAGCTCCAAGTCATTCCCCTGAATCCCCTCCTTCCCTCCCCTGTTGAACTGTTTTCTACGGTGCAAGGACGTACTTTTGCACCGGGGGACTATTGTCATGTGTATGTTCTTCTGTTTTGGTTTAGTTCTTGTTCCTGTACCTGTTTCCTTTGTTCCCATTGTCCCACCACTAGTTAGATTCCTTGGTTACTGATTGTTACGCACCTGTTTCTGTTGACTCGAATCCCTTGTGTATTTAAGCTTTCAGTTTTCACGGTTCTTTGTTCGGTGTTGATTGTCATTTGATTTTACGTGGTTGTTTGTTTTATTTTGTGTGTTTCCTGAGTGTTCTAAAGTGTTATTAAAGACTGTTCTTGCTTGATTCTCCCAAGTCATGTGACTTATTACAACAACATGCCAGAACATGACACATTCAACCTTCACAGAAAGCTGATTTTAATTTAGGGGATGTTGCTGCAGTCAAAGTCACATGATCTACTCAAGTGAATCAATGAAGACATTCAATAAGCATTTCACTTCATCATGACATATTTCGTACATGTGGAAACACACAGACTCTGACAGATCCGTACAGGTAGATCATACTGCTCACAGGCTCCTTAAAGACATATTTAAGCTGCTGAGGTGTTATTCACATAACGATTCTGAATAAACTGAGAATCACAATTTTTTTTTGTTTAAAATAGAGATCAAGATTCTCCCACATTTCAGAATAGACAACTAGACAAAATAACATGCAATTTACTAGAGGTTCTGGCAAAATTTACATTTTATTTCAATTACAAAAATATTGAATTCTCAGTAAGTTCTTTAGTGACTCAGTAACTCACTCATCAACACTTCACTTTTGTTCATTAATGGATGAATCAGCCGTTTTGAACGAATCTCTTCAATAAACAATTCAATGACAAATAAATGTTTTTAACAGTCACTTGTCTGCACCCTGTCCTCTGGCGTAATTATGTAATTGATACAAAGTTACTTTTGAAATATGATTTCCTGTATTTTTATCACTACCATAGACATCAGTGTTTGTATCCGAACAGTCAACTTTTATCCCAGTACTTCTGTGATAATTTGAATTATTGTAGCAGAAATAATGATATGTGTGGTTGAAAAGACTGTTTGTGAAGCTGTTTCATATATAGGCTATATGATAACAGCTCTCTCTGGCTTAGCAGCAGTGCCAATGCAGATTTAAATGTTGATTGTCTGCTGTGATCGTACTTGACAAAGCTTTAATTGACATAGCTGAATCATTGTCATTTAGAAATAAGATTGTGTGGGTGTTCGAATCGAGATCGCGATCTTTTAACGATTAATCATGCAGCTCTATAACACTGGTAAATAAAGTGTGTTCCCAGATCCCTCTGTATGACTGTATGGATCATTTCTAATATTTAACAAAAGAAACACACTTGAACAAAGCATCCAATTGTAATGGCTCAGACAAATGTAGCTTCTTTGTTAATGATGGAAGATAAGAGGCAATTCAAAGAGCCAATTATAGCTGCGGCAAAGTGTTTTTCCACAAAATGAAAATTTATTTTTATATTTGGGAGGTTCCGCTGATGTGAATGTAACTAAATTGCAAGTCCAGTCACACATGGAGGCCATCTGTGAGCAAAACCTATTTTCTTATCTCTCAGACACTCTTGGTCAAACACAGATTAAATGTAAGCCGATGCATACTGAGAGGAGGGGAGCCTCACCGGAGACTAAAAGAGCAAACTTAAAGCCTGGTAGACAAGGGGGCATTTTAACAGAACCCAAAGAGAATAGTAACAAAATAAAGAGCATCACTGCTCTTTCTGCAAGACTAAAACCAGCCCTGCTGTCCCTGCTAAAACAAGCACTGATTCAATTAGCCCAGAATGTGAACTGACCCTCACTTCCTGTTTCTCTGTCTCTGTCTGTTACTTCCTTCCATGTCAAATGTCGAGAGTATCTCACCCCACGTGTCATGTTTTCACATCTGCATTTAGCTGTGAGAAGTCTGTTTCCTTTTAGTGAATCAGTTTGTTCATTTAAATAAACGATTCTCTGTTCAAATAAAGTCAAAGTTAAGTGAAACAAATAGTACTATACTGATCTTCATCAGTAGTGATTTACTCAGTTATGTACAGTAAATTAGTGTCTACTTTCTAGTTTTAATGTTTTATGTTTGAATAATTTAAGTACTTAAAGGGACACTTCACCCATGGGAACATTGATCTTTATTGAAAGTGGGTCATATATGTAGTCGAAATGTAAAATTAATTTTGAATTTGGTGCCTTCTTGGCCGAGGAAAGAAAGAAAGTAACTTCAGGACGCATTTGTATGAAAGACACCAACTCCCACAATGCACCACATTGCACAGCTGCGCAAGCCACTCCCACTAATCCAGAAAGCGCATATCTGCCTAAGAGAAATAACTCTTCCGTCTACAAGGCTAGCTACCACCAGAGCTTGAAGTTAATTTCACACAAAATGTCTAGTTAGTTGGCGAACTCATTAGTGAATTACTCTTCATTTGTATTTCTTTCGAAGTGGTGAATTATTGCATTGTAACGTTACCTGGATGTTCAGTCAGATGCGGTGCGAAACTAGGATAGTTCACAACACAAACGTCCGTGTCCTCGTCTGATTCACAACACAAACGTCCGTGTCCTCGTCTGATTCAGAGATTTCATCCAGGAGAAGTTGTCATTGTTGAAATTCTTTGCCACAGTCGGACTCTATCTCTGTGTTCGTAGCGGTTCGTAGTTGCATAGTGAGATCACCGGCGCCACCAGTCCGCCCTAACCCGAGCCAGTCCGGGCTCCTCGTCCGCGGCAGGCAGGTCTTCTGCCTCGGCTGCTCTTCGCTATACTGCGGCTTGTAAAGGTAGCCACAAACACCTGATTCAAGCATCAGACTTCTGAAATCCTCTTCCTCTATATCATATTGAGCACTCTCCTCCGCTATTGTCATAACTTTACATCTGTCTCCACAGCGCCTGTTAGCTTAGCTTCCAAACAAGATGGAGGATATTGCTTTTAGTTTTCAGAAAGTCAAGTCCCACCCACTGATCTGTAATAGGCCTGTAGCGTGAGCGGTTCCCGCCCCCTGGGAAAGATGAGGAACGAGTGTCTGTAGTCTCTACACTTTTCAATGAAATGTGACTTCCTGCTTATTATGACGCAAAATGATGATTTTTACGTCATAATAAGCAGGAAGTAAAACACTTAAATCCTTATTTCTCCCATCTCAGGGAAAAATGGATGAAAAATCCACATTTATTATAATATATGACTGGGTTTCTAACAATACAAAGCTTAATGCAAATGGGTGAAGTGTCCCTTTAAGTACTCTTAAACTTATGTTATTTCAGTTAGTTGCCAGAGCAACAATTGTAATTTGTAATCTTTTTCATCTAATATTTAGATTTCATTTAATTTCAGCTTAACTTCAATTAATAAAACAACTTTTTAATTAGTAACTTTTAGTTAACGAACTACACTGCCAAGAGCATGAAACATCAAAATTGATCCAATAAACAATTTGGTACTTGATGTCCAATGTAAAATCTGGGTCTTGTAGCACAACTGCCATTCCATGTAAATCCTGCAGCAGTTGCTGGTGTCTGCTCTTAATTAGTGAAATTATCGAAATTATAGCTTAAAAGTCAGTAAATCAATAAAATATTCTCTCACAGGCATGCAACACATTTGTCAATGCAATGAGTGAACAGACTGGAATAAGGGCAGTAATTCATTATTAGTAAGAGTAGTGCACTATGGCATCACTCTTACCACTATGGCACCCAAGGGGCTGGCATGCTGTCAGCTTAATTTACACCCAATGAAAACACACCAAGGGCCATCCCTCAACTATTGAAAACTGAACAACCAGGCCTGTCTGTTTCCTGTAGCTAAACCCACACTTTCCATTCCCATTAACAAACCAACAAACATGCTGCAGGTCAACAGACTGTGACAATCAGAGCTGCAAATATCAGTTGTGCCAGTTCTAGAATTCTGTGCCTACCGTTGCGCTATCGTTTAAAAGTCTTCATCTCATGCCATGATGCCATCTGCAATGTTTCTGAAGCATATGGCCTCGCATTGCAGAGTTTTCAGCTCCCACATGAGATTGTGAGGCCATCAGGACCACGGACAGCTCTCTGGTCCACACGCATCAGCACCACGGACAGCTCCCTAACTCAACCCTTTAGTGACTCTGCTACAGGGTCAATTTGACTCACAGACTTGATAAGGGGACAATCAGAATGGCAGCATAAGCAGCCGGATTGTTTGTCTCTGTGGCTTTATCTGGGTTCATGCCCTATCCGAAGAGGCTTCATTCGCTTAACAAGCTTTATGGAAAAGAAGATTTGTAATGGCATTATCAAAATTGCAGTTCTGCACATATAAGCCGATTGATATGTAATGGTGCTTTTTTTAAACTATAACTTCTACGCTGTGGATGAATTGACCAGCATGAAGAAGTACAAGCATTTTATGTCACAAGACTCTAAACCAACAATACACACTCTTATTTAAACACAATGATGTCTAGCAGGCAATTAGAACCTGTTTGAAATGACAATAACTTCATCTTTCCGGCTGAAAATAAGTGTCAGAATAATATCAGTATCCCTGTATCCTTTTGCTTAGCATTTCAGGATCCAGGTGAACATTGTGGATGTATTAAGTCACTTGAAACCCCCTTAAAAAATTTTATGTAATGTAAATGTAAATATTAATCTGAATAAACTATTCTATCGCTAATTCATAGCCTAACTTTAGATGGGTAATTTGACATGCTATATTCCAACTTTTTAAACTGCACTTTGCACATTTGTTTATAATTATTATGCATGCAGTTTTGAATGGCCTTTATTGAGACAATATTTAATATAACATTTAAATATAACATTTAAAATTCAAAATAAATACAGTAAATAAATAGATAAATACAGTCAGACCTATTAAAATAAAGTATGGTCAAAAAGTTATTTAAAAAAAATAAAAATTGAACAACCTAAGAAATAGGTTAATCCTTAAAATGTTCAAATGTACACTACAAACCTCAGATATTTAGGTGAGTATGTGGACTTTTTGGCTCAATTGTATTCACAGTAAGTCATCTGTCAACAGCAATCATACAATGTCAAAGCATTAGAGCAGAAATGCAGTACAATTTTTGGACTGCCCAGAGACTAAGCAACAGACGTTCTCTCCTGATGCGGGTATCCCATTAAATCCCAGCAGGATTAGTGTTAGCTCACAGTCAATTTGGAATAGATTTAACCGCACTGCTCTCCTCTCTAACCCTGCCATAAGGATCTGAGTATTAAAACAGACAAGATGCTCTCGACAACCGAACAACAACTCTCACCTTGTCGGGAGGACGTGACCTAGCTTCTTATAGACTCTAGTTAACTGCATTACCAATCACAACAAGGTGATTATTGAAATTCACACAGATAAATGGTGTGTCCTCCCTGTCTACATCACACCCCAGAAAATAAGATGAACAGCAGCTGTCAGTCAAACTGATGGGGGCAGGAACTGTACTAATTATGTCCAATCAAAACACACAGAGGGTGTCAGTTCAGGGGAGACAAGCAGCCACTAATCACAGAATATGCCTCATAAAAGAGTCATTAAAATGTACTTGATGAATTTTTAAAAAAATGACCACATTAGAAACCACCTAGAACTTCCCAATCAACCACACAGTAACTTGTTAAAAACTTAGTAACCACATAGCAGCATTCCACATGCACTATAGTAGCATATTTTACAAAGGGAAGAATCATTTACACATTAACTTCTGAAAATCTTAAAATTAAATCATTGTTAGTAATTAGATTTTTAGCCTCACACTAATTCGATTTTGGTGACGACACGGGCCGACATCAGAAATCAAACACTAATTGAGGTTTTAAATAACTTGAGAGTCATGTATATGGGGAAAAAGTGAAATAGTAAAACTGAACTTTAGGTTTGCTATTTGGATTTCAATGGGACTTTTGTGCTTTCCCTCTCGAACTTTGCAAGAAATTTAATCTGAAATCCAAAGGATTAGTGATAACCAGCAGTGAAGTGTAAATCTGCTCTAAGATCACAGAAAAACCAGAGGATCTCCAGTGGTGCTGGAGTTTTTTATTCTCCCCACACAGATTCAGCACTGTAGAAGAGGAACGGAAGTTATTTAAAGAGTCAGACCTAGGGCTGTAACGATACACCAAACCCACGATTCGGTTCGTATCACGATTTTTGACCCACGATTCTTTTGGGGGGGTTGGAGGAGAGAGAAAAAAAAGAGAGATTTTGAGGGGGGGGAGGGGGGTAATTTGAAAAACCTGTATAAACTGAACACCAAAGAACAATATTAACTATTGAACGGTGGTGATGCGTTCATGTGACATGTAAGGGTGGCGCTGCCAATAACGCATCTAAGTAAAAGTAAATTAAGTATGTCAAAAGTAATGATTATGAATATGTCAAATATAGCAAGGAGACATTTTAATTGTTTATTAATAAACAAGTGTTTTCTGTGTCAGTGTCGGCTGCAAAGATGAAGTTGACGATGCTGACTCGCGATCTTCGCAGTAGTAAACTCACCAGAGAGAAATGCACATTTCACACAGATTATTACATAAGCAGCGAACAGTCTGTTTTCTTTTGTTTTGAATTGTTTTGTTTAAAAGAACACATTTCAAGCTTTCTATATATTTCTCAGGTCCGTGAGGCAAGTAGCTTATACGCTGAGTTTCGGTTCATTTATGAGACGAGCTCCAGTTCACGCGCCGGCGCCTCTGTGTCCTGATTGTATTGCCTGCTATACTTCTTATTTATTAAATCCAGGCAATTGGTTGATGAAACATTGATTCAAATTAAGATACAATCAATGCAAAAGAAACTCACTTTAAAGAAAGGTTTTCTACAAAAACAAACTTACTGAAGTGGTCAAAATCATGTCTGCCCACTCCATTTGTCTCCCGATATATTGCGCATCCTATGAACTTACTCATGCTTTTCACTTTTCATATAATCAACATAGATGAAATTAAAAAAAGAATTATTTTATTTAAACATAAATATGAAACTAAATCGTTTTACAGTACAGAAAAATCTTATTTGAGCGAACGCCGACTTACCGTGAGCATGTGGGGGGAGAGGTACGATTTTCGAACAATCATCAAATATTATTTTGCTTGATACGGCAATCCTTAATATTTGGTGTTTTAAATGCCTGTTTGAGGTCACTGTGAAAGTTTTAAAGCATTCTTTTAGTGCCGGTTTCAGAGCGGTCCCGTCCGTAACGGAGAACGGTCACGTCTGTAGCATTGTTTTTTCCTCATAAATGTTAACACGAAAGATAAAATAAAATAAATATTTTATGTTCTGTGGAGAGCCAACCCTTCTTCATCCGGTGGGTAGTAGCCTATTACTTTTGGTTTGCGCAGTGTAATTCACAGAATTACTAAAAACTATTTTGCCACCTAAAAGTTAAATATCTTTTGTGTCACGTCCGTAATGCATGTGTATTTCCCTCATATTAAATAAACGCATGTGTAGACCATAGACTGTAAAAAAATATGGACGTAGTGTCCGTGATGTCACCCGTAGGTTTCTGAAGAGCATTTTTGAAGCCTAAAGTGGGCGGAGCTTGGCCTTGCGTCACTCCCGGATAACAGAAAATAGGCAAAGAGGCGGGGCGTGAGTGGAGCTGAGGAGCCTGGCTATCTGAAATCACGCCCACCTAGCTCGACGTGATCGAGTTAGCTCAGGCTAGGGAGGTAATGCTATAACGTTATGCTACTGACAGTACGAAGTCTGCGACTGCACAGGGCCTCGCGCTAAAGTGACAGTTGATGATGTAATTGTAAAGCCAATTAAAAGTTCCTATTTTTGCCCTTCGAAATATTATAATAGTTAAAAGACATGGCTACAAGTGAGACTGTGTATCGTGATTCTGTACTATTCTGCTAGTTGAAAATGTATTATGCAGTAACTTAATATTACTCTGAGAGAGTGTGTGTGACATTAATTTATGAGCATAACGTTACATGTCAGTCACTCTTTTTTTATAGTCTATGGTCCGTCAGCGCGGCATCGCTCATCAAGTTCGTAGAGAGCTTATTCAGTCCATTTTAAATTCTGATTTTGGCCGCCTCTCAAATGGGTTAAACCATAGATATATTGCCTATGAAGTTAAAGTAAATGCGCTAGAAAATCCGCGCTCATTCAAGGATGTGCATTTATTGCATGACGGAGAAAGCGCCGACACCTGCAGGATTTCACCTGACGGTACATAAACATATTATAATCTATCTGTTTCGTGAGAGCAGAACGAACGAGCCTTTATTGACGTTTTTAAATCTGAAAACTCCAAAAGCAACGAAATTGTCAGACATCCATTAGTGCATGTTCACAGAGGAAAACAAATGAAATACAGCGCTGGTTGTTCTCTCGAACGATACTCGACGACAACGACGGAATCCTAAGCCGTGGGCGAAGTAATGGGTGTATTAAATTGTATGAAATAATCCCGAAAAAAAGCACAAAACACTGCAGAGATGGCAAGTTCAGCAGCTAACATGCTGAGGTGAAGTGACGGCTAGTAACAGCAGACAAACGGCTAGCATTGACATCAGCCGCAATCCACCTGTCACTCAAGTGGCCACACCCTTAATTATGCAGAACTTTAAGGATTAATCAACTAAACGGATGAGTTATAAAAAAATTCACCCCCCTCACAGTTGTCATGAAGGGCAAAATTAGCTGTATAGACCAAAGCCACATAGAGACACCAGGCTGTAAACACGTTTTTTTCTGCTGTAAAATTTGGCATTTTAACATGGGGGAGATACAGATTTGACTCACTTTTGACACCAGCCTCAAGCGGCCAGTCAAAGAATTGCAGTTTAACTCACTTCCGTGTTGGTTTCAAGAGAGAGACGGGGAGGTTGCCGCTTGGTGTAGACTGATATTTTTCTAATGTCTGGACTCCTTTATTAAGGTAGTATGGATATATAAACAGACATTTCAATATATTGGTAATTAAATGCATTTTCTGTGAATTTATATTTCAAGTTTTGACTGCAAATGTCACGTCCATAACGCTGGAATTGCCCAATAGTAATTTAAAGATGTGGTAGCATTGGATCTGGACGGGAAGGATAACTCTGGGACGTCCTCCTGGGACTGGGAAGGGGTGTGTCGCGATTCTCCCTTCTCACACCGCCACACAGGTTTGTGGATCTGAGTGTCACGATTTCGGTTTCATATTGCATATTGTTACAGCCCTAGTCAGACCACCTACTCATATATATATATATATATATATATACATATATATAGCTTCAGGAGGCTTTTTTGTATGAATTATTGCTTTAAACACAAAGATGTACTGTATGATGTATACGCTCCAACAATCACCTGCATGAGTACTAAACCTTGCTGCATTGATGAACCATTACATCACTTCCTCTCCCCCTCCTTAGCACTTTTGACATGTGCCTCACACCTCAAACGACACAAGTGAGAGTGTGTATGTGTGAGAGAGAGCAAAAATATCTCAGGAACTGTAAAACAACAGCTCTGAGGCACATAGCGACAGCAGCTAACATTGAGCTTTAATTTCTTTCTTTCACTTACCACGCTAACCGCCCCTTAAACGGCCCCAAACACAACAGCGCTCCACAAAACACCCTTCAGAAAGCACTTTATCAGCTGGCCCTATGCATATATTCATAGAAATATGCTAAAGCTTAATGCTTGTGGGTTTTTCTATCTTTGCACAAAAGCCTGCAGAAACACCTCTGAGAGAGTGGGAAATATTAATGAGGGGTGAAGACCTGTCCATCACACAGATGAGACGCAAACATATTACAGTACACCCTAAAGTACAGTTTAGTCTCCGATTAAACTGTGTAAAAGAGTGCTCTTGAATATCTTTGTGCTTTTCCGAGCCTAGTGCAGAACTAGACATATCGGTTGTGGTCTCAAAGAAGAAACACTGCTGATATTAGTGTGTTAGTCACACAGGACCGCAGGGCACATGGGCACACACACATCCACATGCGGCTGATAAACTGGCCTGTCAACACTCCAACTTGTGTGCTGAGCTGCTGGATTAAAGACTAGCCACAACACAAATGGATACACACACATACACAATGTCATGGAGTGACATCAGCACCACCCTGACACTTGAGAGAGTCATAAAATAAAAAAATAAAACAAGATTCATCTCACAGACATGAGCAAGTTACAAAAAACTTCAATTCTACAATTTCAACACAGTCTGTAACTGCAGAGTTGCGTATTTGGAAGGGTGATCTGATTTACAGCTGTTGTCTGTTGGAAGAGGTTGAGTGTAAATCACACAGCAATGAGCTAGAGATAATGTACTGTAACTGGTCTGGGGATTTGGGTGTCTGCTGCCTAGGCAACGCAACCGAGAAGGCACAGCGACATGATGCGCTCACAGGAAGACTGACACTGTCGTAACCAGGCACGATGCGGCAAGATTTTTTTGTCCGCAACAATGGCCAATCAGAGCAGTGCCTGGAAGGGCTTTCTCTGTTTGAGCACTGTCACGCACTCGCAAACCTTGCCCATTTGGACACTTGCAACAAATTATCAAACCAACTGTCATTTATTTATCAGAAAGATAGCAAAAACAAACTTCTCAAGCAAATCCAAATCATTATACAAAAAGAAACTTTATTTCATATATCTATTTAAAATGACTTTGGGGCCAGTTAAAAGTATTTGAGTTATTATTCATGCATTAAATTGATCAAAAGTGACAGTAAAGACATTTATAATGTTAGAAAAAAAATCTATATCAAATAAATACTGTTTTTTGAACTTTCTATTCATCAGAGAACCCTGAAAATGTATCACAGTTTACCCCAAAATTTTAAGCAGCACAACTGCTTTCAACATTGATACTAACAAGAAAACTTCTTGAGCAGAAAATTTGAATATTAGAAGGATCATGTGACACTGAAGACTTGAATAATGATGCTGAAAATTCAGCTATGCCATCACAGGAATAAATTGCATTTGAAAATATATTCAAAAAGAAAACCGTTATTCTAAATAATGTAATAATATTTTACAATATTACTGTTTTTACTGTATTTTTGATCAAATAAATGCAGCCTTAGTGAGCATAAGAGACATTCAGAAACATTAAAAAAATCTTCCAGATCCCAAACTTGTGAACAATAGTGTACTTCAAACAACAACAACAAAAAAGCATAATTTGCTTGCATATGTCACTC